>NC_135342.1:20842045-21156008 GCF_023851605.1 Tamandua tetradactyla | reverse complement strand
AGTTTGGGTTGATCCATAATGCAGCAAGAGATAATTAATACACCTCCTATGTGTCGAAGGGATCAAAGCCTCCCTTGGCTGTCCCTTCGTATCTTTGTCTCTCACACGAAGATTCGCCCAGTCCAAGCCAACTGGATCAGTTCCTTTTCCTTGTAAAGCCCCAGGCTCATTCCTCTGCCTATGCTTCTGTTCACACCATTTCCCATGCCTGGCACACCTTCCGCTTCCTGACCCCAAATATCTGAGTTGAGCTGGGGCCAAGTCTTAGAGAAGTGACAGTGCTGCCTGGGCCAAGGCTCTTGACTGGCATGCCAGTAGCTGTAATTAAGTGAATCACTTCCATCCAAAATTTAATTGTTCTTTGAAAGAAAAATAACTAAAAGGCCAATAACCTACATCTTGTCACATGAACGTCCTTGAAAATGGAAACAAATATTGCCATCACTACCAAAACACTACCAAAAAGGAGACACCCCTTATGGGTCTCTTTTGTGAACTCTTCTTCTTATGCCGCTCTTCTAATTCGCCGGTGCTCTTCAGGACTCTCTTAGCCCCTTTTCATTTCTCACAGTATGCATTCTCCCTTGGGGATGTTATCTCCTGACCTGGCTTCATTTCCTCCTATTTACTGCTTACAAATTTCTCTCCAGTCCAGACTGCCTTATGCTTTACCTATCCCAGCCCTTATCGATTTTAGCAGTCACTGTCTGGTGATGGGTCTGTCTTCTTGGCCCCATGATGCAATATCCAGCATCACATAAGTACAGGCTGTGGTTAAACCAACTATTCAAGGAGCCACAATTAGGTGAGATAGTATGAGAAATAAGGCTGATATAGGTGACTCAGTTGTTAAATTCCATTGCCCCAAACTCCCTGGTGGATCCCTGCCCCTTGTCTCCCTAAATCTCCCCCTAGAACCCTCAGGTTCCCATGACTCATCAGTTAATGGGTTAACACCAGGCCCAGGGGAGGCTCCAGGAGTCTGTCTTGATTGATCAGTCGGGAGTGGGGGGCACTGACAGATAGTGTTAAAAATTTTCAATATCATCTTTCATCAGAAACATTTACTTAGACCCAAGCAGTCTTTCCTTAATCACATTTAACCAAGAGAGGAAGCTGGCATCCTCTCTCTTGTCACATCCTTGAAAATTAACTCCAGCTTCAGTCCCAACCAGAGATCAAAGTTTAAAACCAGGACGGAGGAAAATCAGGGAGATTCAGGATGGGGGAAAAACCAGTGCAAAACTATGTGCTCAGCTCACTGATACCAAAACTATGTGCTCAGCTCACTGATACCAAAACTGTGTGCTCAGCTCACTGACATCACTGTGGCTAGACTGGCCTGAACCCGTTTCCTTCCTCTCCAGGACCACACACGCGAAAAATCTCTGCTTCATCATGCAACATGGATCCATGACTTTCCCACCCTTTCTTTCCAGTCAGGATTTAGGCAATTTGACCTTTCTATGTCTTTTTCTTACATTGACCAGAACCTAAAGCCATGAAACTCAGCAAAAGGACATATCGAAGTTTCTTCACATCTTTTTTCACTGCTCATGTCCAGGGCCAGGGAGCTTTCCCAGCCCACTTCAGCCCATCTGATCCCTCGTCTTTGGACCTCCATCAATAACTTTGAATCTCTGCTATTATCTTGGTCTCTTGGCGTCCATTGCCTGGACCATCTCCTGTTCCCATAGAAAAAATCAGATGGCAAATGCCATCGAGACTCCTAATGTACCTTACAAGGGAGTGTGTATGTAGAGGTTTCTTAAGGGCAGCTGTGGAATCTTATACATACAACCATAAATATAAACACGTGTAAGATGGGGATACTGTGGGGGATAGGGTTGGGGAGAAGCTCATGGTTGGAGGTGGGATTGAAGACAGTTTGAGATAAGGAGGGGGTTGACTTGGGGGTAGAGTTAGGGACGTGTTTGGAATAAGAGTGGTTTGAGCTGGAGATGCGATGTTGGGCTAAAATGAAGTTGGGGATGAGACTGGAGATGAGGTTGGGTTGGGGATAGGGCTGGGGTAGAGATGGGCTTAGGGATGTATTTAAGATTTGGATGGGTTTGAGTTGGGGTTGGTACTAGGTAGGGTAAGGCATGGAGTTGGGGTTGGGGTGGGGTAGGATTGGGGATTGGATTGTATGGTGGTTTGAAGCTGTATGTACCCGAGAAAAACATGTTCTTAAATCTAATCCATTCCTGTAAGTGTGAACCCTTTGTAAACAGGACGTTTGCTGAGGTGCGTGGTCTTAATCCTATTACTGGAGTCCTTTATAAATGGAATGAAGTCAGACATGAGAAGGAAATAAAGCCATAGGAAGCAAAAAGCTGAAACCGAACCCCGAAGAGAAGGAAGAGATCAGGAGACGCCATCATGTGCTCGCATGTGACAGAGGAAACCAAGGGTTGCCAGTGGCCAGTCTCAGAACACAATGGGGAGCAAGCTACGCCTTGATGATGCCTTGATTTGAACTTTCTTTCAGCCTCCAAACCATAAGCTAATAAATTCCTCTTGTTTAAACCAACCCATTTCATGGCATTTGCTGGAACAGCCTAGGAAACTAAAACATGAGATACTGATGAAGAGGAGCTGGGAATGGCGATGGTTTGGGGTTGGGGTTGGCAGGGCTGCCCTACTTACCAGGTCTGAGCTGGTTGCACAAGTCCGACGCACACACTGCCTCGATAAGGGTGATGATCTGCACACCTATCCGATAGCTCATGGTCCTGTTGCTCTTCTCTCGGTGGGCACATCCTCTCTCCACCACCTCCAGCTCTTCACCCCCTGCAAGGAATAGGTGTCCATCATCCCGGAACCTCCCCTGCGCCCAATCAGCCTCTGACACTGCCAGGGCCGATCCCTGCTAGTCCTCTTCAGATCCAAGAGTTATCCTGCCATGCCCTGCAGCCCCCCCTACCCCACCCCCACCCCCAGCACACACACAGGGGGGCCCTTCCCCTTTTTTAGCGACAACAGTGTTGCGGGGACCTTCTGGATCTTAGTGATCTCAGCTGGGAGAGGCCTCGAGGGATTTCTCCTAGCTTGCCAAAAAAGTATAAGAGAACGAAATAGTATATACTGTATATTCATCACTGAACTTTGTAAAACATTAGCAGCATTTTGCTGTGCTTGTTTCAGGTGTTTTAAAAATAAATAAAATATTAATGATGCAGTTAAAGCCCTCCTCACACCCCTACTCCTGCCATGCTGGTGTTGGTAATTCTTATACTATGTAAGCACAACAATATATTCTACTGCTTTACATGTGCTAGATTTTCTATAAAAAGGTATCACACTGGGCAACATGCTTTTCTCTCTCAACCTTCTGTTTTTGAGATGCATCCATGTTTGATACATGAAGCTCTAGTTCTTGCATTTGAACTGCTGCAGAATATTCCTTTCTTTAAGTGATTATATCACAATGTTTGTTTGCTTCTGATGAACTTTAGGTCGTTTCCAATCTTCCAGAGCTTACCCAAAGCTGCTAAGAACATACTTCTTTGGCAAGCTAGAAAATTTTCCAGAGCATACTCAATGCTGCTAAAAACATTCTTATTCCTGCGTGCAAGGGCTGCGTCCCAAGGTTCTTTGGAGTGTCTGTATTCCCAGGAGTTGAACTGCTGGGTTGGAGGCCATGTCAATTTTTATCTTTACTAGAACTTGCCAATCTTTATCTTTACCAGAACTTGCCAAATCTCTCTGTGAGGTGGCTGCATCAATTTACGACCACCACGCCCCCACCCCCTCGCAGCACGGTCCACGCTCAGCGTCTTCATCGACCCGGGAACTGTCAGAGTTGGTTTTTTTTTTTTTTGTTTTTTTTGTTTTTGCATGGGCAAGGCATCGGCAATCGAACCTGGGTCCCCGGCATGGCAAGCGAGCGAGAGCTCTGCCTGCTGAGCCACCGTGGCCCGCCCTTTGTCACAGTTTTAAATGCTCTGATTACTGGTAGGTGAGAAAGGTTTCTCTGCCGCGCTGGGGTAGGAGAGCTCACCTTCCCATGTGCGCAGGATCGTGGTCCTGCAGAGGTCCTCGCCGAGGGGACACTGGCCCTCCTGGCAGTGCCCGCTCCTCTCACACAGCATGCACCGCAGGCCCCACGAGGCTGGAGAGGACAGGCAGTTAGACGCTCTGCGCCAGGGTCCCCTCTCTCGCCCCCTCGTGTCCCAATGCCAGGACCAAGCCAAACGGCCTTGTCCACTCGGCTTCGTGCCTCGGGTTCTGCCCGGCCCCTCTGTTTCCAGGCTGAGCCTCGGCTGTACTTCTAGTCTAACTCTAGCCCGACGTTCTGTCTCCGCCACTCGACCCTGATGTTCTGTCCCGGCCCATAAGACCCCCTAAAGTCCTGCCCTCGCCCGTTTTCCCTTTAATTCTGTCCTCCTGACGCCCTATCCAGCCCTGTCTATCTGGACGGTCGAGCTCTGCTCCCCTTTGAGTTCCTTCCACCAGCCCGCCGGCCCTCGGTTTACCCGGCTCCGGAGCTCTCTAGAGGCCTCTACCTTCACCCCAGCCCCTCTACCCGATACCACGGTTCTATCCCCATTCCACAGCCCCTCTGCGACAGTGTCTCGCCGCCCACTAGCCGTCGCGGACCTTCTCTCCCCGCCCTCCAGCTCCACCTGGACGTTCTAATCCCTCCCACCAGCCTCCCCAAGGTTCTCGCCCCGCCCTCTAGCTCCGCCCCGAAAGTTTAACCCCGCCCATCTGCCACGCAGCCGTTCTTGCCCCGCCCCTTTGTTCCTCCCCGTTGTTCGAGCTCCGCCCCCCGACATTCTCTCAGTATCTTCTCCGCAGGCTCCGGCTGGATGCCCGCCCAGATGCCCTCCAAGCTTCCCGCCGACTTCCCGGCTCCGCCCCAAGCCCCAGGTTACTCATTCTTGGCCTGCCGCGGTCGCGAGAGCTTTCCGCGTTATTCATAGCCACCCCCCGTCGCGCCCGCCCTTACCCTCACGACTCAGTTCCTTCTCAATTTCCTCCCGTTTCTTAACCGGTTCCTCCACATTTGCCGGGGGAAGCAGGTGAGAGGGTCAGGTCGGCGAGGGGGTGACTCGAGGGAAGGGTCCTCGAGGGACAAGCTTGGGTCCCCACGCCTGGCCCTGCCACGCTAGGCCACTGGACCCTCTGTAAGATGGGGCGTGGCCCTCTCTGTCTCTCTAGGGAGGATCCCACAGAGTGGAGGACCCCGGGTTGCGGGGGCGCCGCGGCGGGGTCAGAATCCCACTTTTTCAAGGACTGCTGTGTGACCTCGGGCCAGTTACTTAACCTCTCTGTGACTCCGTATCCTTCCCACTCCCGGTTTGAAATCGCAAGGACGGAGCTCAGAAGAGCGCCCGTCATAACTAGCGCGCTCACTTAAGGGCGGCTGTTGTTAAATGCCTTCGCTTGACGAGTAAGTACTTTTTGAGCACCTTCTGCGTGCGAGGGCTGCAGAAAGCACGAGAATTACGATTTGCGTCGGCGGCTGGGCACTGAGCCGCCTTCCCTCAGCTCATCCGACCCTGAGGCCCCACCGTCAGACCCAACGCGGGTCCTACCTGGAATGCAGGTCTGAGCTAAGAGTAGCAGCAGCGGCAGCGACAGCGGCAGCGGGCGGCCCATGTCTGGCCGGTGGCTCCTGCGCGCGGGCAGCCTGCACCTTGCCTCTCTGTCTGGCCCGGGGAAGGAGGCAGTTTTGTGCCCCCGGGGGCTCCTCCCAGACGTTTTTGCGAAAGAGCGAGTCAGCCCCAGATGCGTGGGCGCCTCCCCCTTCTCCCCCACGTCACCCCCTCAAAACTTCCCTTCCCAGGGTGCGGCCAGCCCGCCCGGATGGAGTGGTGGGGGCTGGCTCTGTCCTGACTCATGTGGACATGAGTGGCAGTGGTCACAGCCCTGTCCCTAAACTTCCTGGGTTCAGATCCCAGTCCTCCGTCTTCCTGCTGTGGGATCTCGGACAAGGAGTGGAAGCCTCCCCATTTTCCTCAGCTGTAAAACGGTGATAAAAGCTTATCCCCTGGGAAATTTGTATGCAGACAGATTGTTAGATAATGGCATGATTTTTTTGTTAGTTTAGTGAGGAGAGAAAATGATGTTATGGTTATGTGTGAAAGTGTTCCTATCATTTAGAGATGCTCGCTGAAATAGTTGGGGGTGAAATAACACAATGTCTACAATTTACCTTAAAATACTTTAGCCAAAAAACCCCCAGAGGTTGCTGTTGTGAAAATGGTCTTGTGCTTGTGCGGGCAAAATGTTCTTATTTTTAACAAATGCCCTCTGAAGTATTTAGGGGGTGAATGTCATTGATGTCTCTATTTTCTTTAAAATAGAAAAACTAAAGGCAAAATGGTACAATATTATCACTTATAGCAAGGTGGTGAATCTTTGAGGATTCATTTTATGTATATATTCTCTCTCCTTTTCTGCATGTTTGAAAATGTTCCTATTAACTTAAAAAATGAAGTGAAATAAAATGCAAAAGAAACATACAGTCTTCCTGCTTCCAGATGTTTCTGACCAATCAGACCAGTTTATTGTGGGTGAAATGTCTGCCACGGTGGTGAGCCCACAGAGAGGGCTCGATAGACTCCTTCAACAAATATTTACCGAGGACCTAGGAAACAAAGCAGAGGACAGAGCATGGTCCCCGCCCTTGTGGTGTTGGCAGTGGAATGAGAAGCAGATACCTGTAATCTATCAATATTAAGTGCTGATAAGTAAAATGGAGAAAAACGAAGTGGGTCCAGAGGGTGTAAGCGTTGTGAGTCATGGGCTGCTGTGGATGAATGAATCAGGGTGGGGATGTGGGCTTCTCTGAGCAGGTGGCATTTGAGCAGAGTGGGAAGCAGTTGGACAGATGTGTATGGGAAGAGGCTTCAGGAAGAGGAAACAGCTGGTGGGTGCAAAGGCCCTGAGGTGGAAAGGTACCTGATGAGATCTAGGAACAGCGGAGTGGCCAGAACACAAAAAGGGAGGGAGGGAGAGAGTAAGTACTACGATAATGATTATATTATTGTTATTCTTTTTAATTTCTTGAAGCCTTAAGCCAGTAATTTTTTTCCTTTTTATTTATGTTTTTAATTAATTATTAATTAAAAAAATATGTAACAACAAACACATTCTTAACATATGATCATTACGTTCTACATATATAATCAGTAATTCACAATATCATCACATAGTTGCATATTCATCATGATCATTTCTTAGAACATTTGCATCAATTCAGAAAAAGAAATAAAAAGACAACAGGAAAAAATTCATACATACCATACCCCTTTCCCCTCCATTTCATTGATCACTAGCATTTCGATCTAAATTTATTTTAACATTTGTACTCCCTGTTATTTATTTTTATGCCGTATGTTTTACTCGTCTGTTGATAAGGTAGATAAGAGGAGCATCAGACACAAGGTTTTCACAATCACACAGTCACATTGTGAAAGCTATATCATTATACAATCATCTTTAAGAAACATGGCTAGTGGAACAGAGCTCTGCGTTTTCAGGCAGTTTCCTCCAGCCTCTCCGTTACGTCTTGACTAACAAGGTAATATCTATGTAATGCATAAGAATAACCTCCAGGATAACTTCTTGACTGTTTGGAATCTCTCAGCTATTGACACTTTATTTTGTCTCATTTTGCTCTTCCCCTTTTGGTCGAGAAGGTTTTCTCAATCCCTTGATGCTGAGTCCCAGCTCATTCTAGGATTTCTGTCACACGTTGCCAGGAAGGTCCACATCCCTGGGAATCATGTCCCACGTAGACAGAGGGAGGGAAGTGAGTTTTAAGCCAGTAATTTTAAGGTAAAGTAAGAAGAATCCCAAAGAAATCCCCTCTCCCAAGGGCTGGTAGAGCTATAGCTGTGTGGCCTCGGGCAGTTTACTCAACCTGTCTGTGCTTCAGACTTCTTATTTGGAAAACGGAGATAGTAAGTACCCCTCTCCTAGGACTGGTGTGCCAGAGGGATTAAAGAATGCAAAGAAAGCGCTTGCCACAGTGCCTGGTGCATACTATGTGCTCACAACAAAACAAACAAACAAACAAATGGTCAACACAGACTCTCTGGCCCTGTGTTTCCCCTTCCTGCAGCCTGGGAAGGGGAAAGGAAGTGGATGCATGTCATCGTCATGCTGACAAGTGCAGAAGTGGACAACTCCTTGGTTGGGTCACCTGGTCCAACAGATGTCTTCCTTTGTTTCTTTTTCTTTTCTTTTTTAACTTTTTAAATTGTGAAATATTACATGTATACAAATCAAAGAAAGAAAAAGCAATAAGTAGTTACAGAACAGATCCTAGAGTTTGTCATGGGCTACCATCCCACCATCTCAGATTTTTCCTTCTAGCTGCTCCAAAACTCTGGAGGCCAGAAGGAATATTAATATAGTGATTCAGCAGTCATACTTGTTTTTTCTTTATCTTTACGCTGTATGGCGGGGGTCACCTTTCATTCTTTTTCCATGTGAGTGTCCTGTTAGTGCAGGACCATTTGTTGAATTTTTTTGTTTGTTTGTTTGACTGATTGTTTGTTTTGGGAAGTGCATGGGCGGGGTATCAAACCCAGGTCTCCAGTGTGGCAGGCGAGAATTCTACCACTGAACTACTCTTGTACCTCTATACTTGTTTTTAAATCCTATTTTCTCGGTTATACCTCCTCCTTCTCCTTTGATCCTTCTCCCAATCTATAGGGATCTTTAGGCAGTGCCTGTTCTGACTTTTTCATGTTGAGAAGGGGTGTTAAACTTAGAGAAGCTGTTCCCACTCAGATCCAGGATTTATCTGGCCTAGGAACCCTCCAGGAATTATAGGTTCTAGGAAGGTAAACCAAGTGCATGAAACCTTTGTAGAGTCTCAGTTGGAGTCTGGTATTTAAGAGTCAACTAGAGGGCGGGCCACGGTGACTCAGCAGGCATAGTTCTCACCTGCCATGCCGGAGATCCGGGTTCCTTTCCGGTGCCTCCCCGTGGGGAAAAAAAAAAAAACTCAACTAGAGTGATGTTGATTGGGGGGTTTAGCAAACCATGGCAATTAGCACTACCTAACTGAAGCTTGCATAAAAGTACCCTCCATTGTGTGAAGACATCTCAATAAAAATAAAAAAATAAGAAAATAAAAGTACCCTCCAGAATAGCCTCTTGACTCCATTTGATCTCTCTTGGCCAGTGATGCTTTATTTTATTACACTTCTTTTCCATCTTTTGGTCCGGAAGGCATTGTCAATCCCATGGTGCCAGGGCCAGACTCATTTCTGAGAGCCATGTCTCACATTGTCAGGGAGACTTTCACCCCTGGATGTCATGTCCCACGTAGCGGGGAGGGTAATAATTTTCCTTGCAGAGTTGGGCTTATAAACAGAGAGGCCACATCTGAGCATCAAAAGAGACATTTCTAGAATATTTCCTGGAAGCAACTCTGAGGCCTCGTTTTGGGTAGTCTTAGCTTCTCCCCTAGTAGAAATAAGTTTCATAAGGGCAACCCTCAAGATCAAGGGCTTGGCCTGTTTCTTGGGAGTCCACAATGGTTGAGAGAGTGCTTGGGGTTTCCCAGATGGGAAAGCTTAATAGTTCCATATATATGGAATATATATATTTATATATCCCCTTCAGACCCTCAAGGGACTCTACCAATACTTTTAATTATCATCCCTCCATAACCTTAGATGTCCTCGTATTACATTAAGGTATACAGAATTACAAGGCCTTGTTCCCATTCTGGACTCCAGGAGTTTGGGTCATTTAAAATGAGCTATCCAGACATGTTGATTTAGATTGTGTTACAGAAAATTCAGGTTCTAGACATAATAAACCCCAGCCTTTGATCTCATATAGTAGGTGACAGTCTAGAGTACATACACTGTTATCTTATACCCTGTATTCTGATTTATCTTAAATAGCCAGATCGGCTTCGTTTCTAACTCTAATTGAGGCCTGATCTCTTTTTTGGTTACTGTAACTGTTACAATGTATAGCTATGCTAACCTTCAGGGCTGCGGCACTCCACTTCTGGGTCATGGGAGTCCCAGAGTTACTCAGAGTTCCAGGGAAATACCAGCTGATACACACACGGCTTAGTGTCTCAGAATCTAGAAAAACATTTACAACTTCAGACTGGCTGTGGCTGCTGTGAGGGTGTACAATCTAGGCTCCAATTTTCTTATAAGTACTTTCTGAAAAACACCTTAGCATATTTGTTCTTTTGTTCTGGCTTATTTTGCACAACACATTGTCCCCAAGGTTTATTCAGTTTGTGGCGCGCCATAGCCGCACCATATTCCATCACACAAGCGTATCACAGTTCACCATTCTGCTTCTCAGACATTGTATCCTTCGGCTTCCTTCATCTGCTGGGCACCATGGATAACGTCCAAAATAAACAGACCATGTCTTACAGTATCCTCACTTGGTTGTACAATCAGCAGCACTCTTAATTTTAGACAACTTTCATTGTCCATAACGGCAAAGAAGCAACAAACACAATGTCACCAACTATCGAATCAAAACTACCCCTTATCACTTATCTCTCCCCCCTGATTAGTTGTCTCTGGTAGTGCTGTGACACTGTTGTCTTTCTGATGGCTGTTGGCCATAGCATGTATTTTTAGTTATTCCCCTATACCTCCCTGGTATCAACTCTATGTCAAACCTTTGATATAGGTCATGCGAGAACTTATTTATAATTGCAGATCTAATCAGTGGGATACATGGCACTATACATTCCCTCTCAGTTATATCCACCTTCAAATGGCAATGTTACTTAGAACCCCACTAATTAGTTACCATCACTTCTATCTGTTCCCTTGCATTTAGGTTCAACATCATTGTGTAGCCTTTCTCATGTCTCTAACTTTTGTGTACCACCAGGTCTGCTATATTCTACAGTGTAACCTCTGAGTTACCTTTACCAGAGACATAATAGCGAAATTATATTGTATCTGTTCTTTTGTGTCTGACTCATTGCACTCAGCATATGTCCTCAAGGTTCATCCACCTTGTCATGTGCTTCAGGACCTCATTCCATCTTACTGCTACATAATATTATATCGTATGTATATACGACATTTTGTTTATCCACTCATCTCTTTTTTTTTTTTTTTCCACTCATCTCTTGATGTGCACTTGGGTTGTTTCCTTTTGGCAATTGTGAAGTAGTGCCACTATGGACATCGGTGTGCAAATGTCTGTTTGTGTCACTGCTTTCAGCTCTTCTGGGTATATACCGAGTATTGCTATTGCTGGATCAGAAGGCAACTCAATATTTAGGTTTCTGAGGAATCACCAGACTGTTTTCCACAGCGGTTGCACAATTATACATTTCCACCAGCAGTGAATAAGTGTTCCTATTTCTCCACATCCTCTCCAACATTTGTAGTTTTCTGTTTGTTTAATAGCAGCCATCCTTAGAGGTGTGAGGTGATTTCTTATGCTCGTCTTGATTTGCATTTCCCTATGGCTAATGAAAACGAGCATCTCTTGTGCTTTTTAGCCATCTGTATTCGCTCTTCAGAAAAGTGTCTATGAATATAATTGGGTTGTTTGTTCTTTTTTGTTGTTGAGCTGTATAATTTCTTTATGTACACAGGATATTAAGCCTTTATCGGTTTCCAAATATTTCCTCCCATTGAGTTGGCTGCCTCTTCACCTTTTTGACAAAGTCCTTTGAGGCACAGAAGCTCTTGATCTCAAGGAGTTCCCATCTGTCTATTTTTTCCTTTTGCTGCTTGTGCTTTAGGTGTCAAGTTTAAGAAGCTACCTCCTATTACTAGATCTTGAAGATGTTTCCCTGCGTTTTTTTTCTAGAGGTTTTATGTTACTGGCTCTTACATTTAGGTCTTTAATCCATTCTGAAATTTTTGTATAGGGTGTAAGATAGGGGTCCTCTTTCATTCTTTTGGCTATTGCTATCCAATTCTCCCATGCCCATTTATTGAAAAGACTATTCTGTCCAAGTTCAATGGATTTGGGGGCATTAATGAAGATCAATTTTTCCATAGATTTCGTGGTCTATCTCCACACTCTCAATTTGATTCCATTGGTTGATACTTCTTTGTGCCAGTACCATGCTGTTTTGACCACTGTGCCTTTATAGTAAGCTTTAAAGTCAGAAAGTGATAGTACTCCCACTTTGCACTTCTTTTTAAGGATATCTTTAGCTATTTGGGGTCTCTTTCCCTTCCAAATGAATTTGATAATTAGCTTTGCCAAGTCTTCAAAGTAGGTCATTGGGATTTTGATCAGTACTGCATTGAATCTGTAGATCAATTTGGGTAGAATCTACATCTTAACAATATTTAATTTTCCAATCCATGAACATGGAATTTTCCATTTTTAGGTCTCCTTTGATTTCTTTTAGCAGTGTTTTGAAGTTTTCTGTGTAGAAGTCCTTGACATCCTGGTTAGGCTTATTCCTAGGTACCTGATTCTTTTGGTCACTATTTTGAATGGAATTTTTCCCTTAATTTTCTCTTCGGACAGGTCATTGCTTGTGTATAGAAACATTGCTGATTTTTGTAATTAATCTTGTATCCCGTCTTCCTTTCTTTTAATTTAGTTTTTAGAGCTGTTGTAGGTTTACAGAAAAACCATGCAGAAAGTACAGTGTTGAACAGGAGATAGAAATAGGGTAGGTATTGGGTAATTGGAACTGAAGGGATAAAGATTGTGCAATGGGATTGATTGTAAAATCAATAGGCTGAGCCCCAATCTTATTTTTTTATTATTACACCTTAACTAAAAAGGTGATATCTATTTAATGTGTAAGAATAACCTCCAGGATAACCTCTTGACTCTGTTTGGAATCTCTCAGCCATTGACACTTTACCTTGTCTCATTTCTCTCTTCCCCCTTTCCGTTGAGAAGCTTTTCTCAATCCCTTGGTGCTGAGTCCCAGCTCATTCTAGGATTTTGCCCCACGTTGCCAGGAAAGCGGGGTTCAGTTTCATATGAACAAAGCCCCAAGATTGAGGGCTCAGCCTATTGCTTTGGTTGAACCCCACAAAGGATAAGCTAAGCCTACTTAAAATTAGGCCTACAAGTCACCCCCAAGAGAACCACTTTTGTTGTTCAGATGTGGCCCCCCTCTCTCAGTCAACACTACAGGCAAACTCATCACCCTCCCCCTCTCTATGGGGGACATGACTCCCAGGGGAGATTTCTTAAAGATGATTATGTAATGATGATGAATATACAACTATGTGATGATATTGTGAATTACTGATTATATATGTAGAATGGAATGATCATATGGTAAGAATGTTTATGTTTGTTTTTACGTTTAAAAAAATTAAAAATTAAAAAAAAAGTACAGTGTTACTGGAGTCCCCCCATTATTAATCTTTATGCTTTAGTGTGGTACAGTTGTTAAAACTGATGAACCAACATCATTATACTGTACAACACAAATATCCTTCTTTCTGAGACTCAGTTTTCTCATCTGAGGAATAGGCTCCTCTCAGAGCCAGCAGAGAGAGTGAACAAGATGTTAATGAGTATGAGGTGGGGAAATAAATAGAAAGTTGGGGGTTCGGACCAGGTAGGCTTCAGACTCAGCTCTGTCACTTGCTTCTGGGTGACTGACCCTGGGCAGGAGATTTTACTCCACTGCCCTTGGTTTTCCTTCCTGGGAAATGGATTGGGGGTGAGGGTGGGGTTACCAGGTATTTCTCAGTAAAAGGAAAGCTCAGGCTTGGGGGTCACGAGGAGCCACATGGTCTGGTGGTACCATTTCTGGGCTGAGTGACCCCACCACTCTGGACCACAGTTTCCTCTTTTATTTAAACAATGAAGGAAGGTCTCTTAAAGCCTACAGTCCCCACCCCAGATGCTCTGGTTCCAGGAGTCACTGTCTCTCTCTCCCTTTCTCTGTCTGTGCCTGACTCTGACTCTGTCGGTCTTTCTCTCTCTGACTCTGTCACTCTCTCTCTCTGTACCTGTCTCTGCGTCTCTGTGTCTGTCTTTCTCATCTCTTTCTCTCTCTGCCCCTCTATCTCTGCTTCTCTCTCTTCTCTGTCTCTCTTATCCCTGTTTCGTTGTTGGTGGTGGCTTTTTGGCCTTTGTCCATGCCTGTCTTTCTCTTTCCGGCTCTCTATCTTTGCCTGTTTCTTTCAATTTCTCTGTTTCTGTCTCTGACTCTTTCTCTCTGTTTCTCCCTGAAGTGACGCAGACTGGTGAGGCTCAGTGACGTGGTTAAGGGAGGAGACAGGCAGATGGTGGGCCCCCAGCCAAGGAAAGGTAGGAACCGGCCTGTGTGCAATCCCACAGAACCGCCAGGAATGCTCTCCCCATCCTCCCCATGACTCACGGTGCATCACCCATCTCCTGCCTGCCGCTGTGTTGTGGGTTTCAGCCACTCACGCAGGTTTCAGGGGCTTCCCAGCCTGAGAAGGACAGAGGAATTCCATGCAGAGACAGAGAGGGAGAGAGACACAGACAGGGACAGACACAGCGAGGGAAAGAAAGAGAGCGAGAAGAGATTTAGAGAAAGAGGTCAATAGAAAGAGAGCCAGAGACACAGAGACACAGAGAGACTGACCAAGACAGATAGAGAGAGACAAACTGAGAAAGAGGAAAAGAGAGGCAGAGAGAGACAGAGCAACTGATAGACTGACTCAGGAAAATGAGAGCGAAAAGAGAGAGATTGAGAGAACAGGAAGTGAGAGAGAAGGACAGAGACAGTGAGAAATAGACAGAAGGAAAGACAGCTTGGGATGGACTGAGGGCGTTAGGAAACACAGTGCCCAGTTGCGTTTGGAGAAAGGAAAGCAGAGAGACAAACTGTGTGTTTGCATGTTTGAAAGTGTGGGTGCACGTGAGCACATCTGCTGGGGCCCCTCGGTCTTGTCACCTGTCCTGAAGAGTTTGCTTCCCTCTGGTCTGGGGAGCAGAGATCAGGCTGTTTCTCCCCAACCATGCCACACTGACAGCGCTTTCCGGGCTCTCCAGGTAGCCCTCTGGATGCTGGAGGTGTCTCTTCCGGGGGCCTCAGCTTTCCCTCTGCAAAAATGGGGGACAAAGAAGGAACCACCCTAGGCGTGGAGGAGCTGCAAGAGCCTCCAGCCCACCACTCCTCTTGCCCCATTTTACAGACAGAGGAACTGAGACCCACAGCGAAGACTTTAAATGAAGGCTTTCCCTTCTCGATTTTACCGTGTGCTTGTGTGGGCTGGGCAATGTTTTGAGTGCTTTATCCACGTTAATTATTTAACCCTCACAACATCTCATTTCACAGATGAGGAAACTGAGGCTTCGAGCAGTGTGGTGGGCTGGATGACATCCCCCTCCCCAAGATATCCAACTCCTCCTCCCTGGAACCTGGGAATGATATTTTTATATGAAAAAAAGGCACCTTTGCAGATGTGATGAAGGTAAGGACTTAAAAATGGGAATATTGTCTTGGATGAGCCAGGAGGGTGAGCGCTAATTGTAATCACGAGTGTCCTTATAAGAGTGACGTAGAGGACGAGTTGACTAAGAAGAGAAGAAGGCTGTGCGATAAAAAGAGGGCAGAAGCTCTATGGACAAGATGCTAGGCAAGCTCCAGGCTCTGAAGATGGAGAAAGGGGCCATGAGCCAAGAAATGCAAGGAATGCAGCTTCTAGTAGCTGAAAAAGACAGGACAGTGGATTCTCCCCCAGGGCTGCTGCAGGGAGCACATCCCTGGATCTCAGGCCTGCAAGACTCGTTTCAGACTTGGAGCCTTCAGAACTGTCAGAGAATAAATGCATGCTGCTTTAAGCTCCTAAATTGGAGCAATTTGTTATGGCAGTGATGGGACCCCAGCATAAGAGGTTAAGTCGCTTGCCTAAACTGACTTGGAGTTAGGATTTGAAGCAATTAGAGGCAATCTGGCTCTAGCCTATGCTTGTCACCACCACGATAAGGGTTAGTGTTCTGCAGAGACTGGGTCAAGGGCACAGAGAACCAGGAACTAGTAGGATTTTTTCTGCCCTTTCCCAGCACCCAACCTTTCCTCCCACTTCCCCCGCCAGCCCTCTTTGCCATGTGCCTTTTGGCTACGTGGGGTTGAGGGTGACTTGGGGAAAGGAGGAGACCCAGAGAAAAAACAAAACAAGACGCTGCTTTTCTGCAGAGGAAAGCTTCCCTTGCCTTTTGCACTTTGCACCTCTTCAGTTCTATCACCTATCTGCAACAACAGAAATAATCATTGCAATTCGTAGGCTAAAGTTCCTAATATATAAAGAGCTCCAGCAAAACAATAGAAAAATCAGCAAAGACAGAGAAGGAAGCACCAAGGGCTCTTAAAATATGGGAAAAGTTGCTCAACCTCCTTGATAAAGATGACATTAAGATACCCTGTGTTTATCAGTTAGCTTTTGTTGTGTTATACCACCCCCAAATTTGGTAACTTAAAATGACAAATTTATTGTATCTCATGATTCTGTGGGTTGGCTGGGCTGTTCTGGTCTAGAAGAGCTAGGCTGGTCCTAGTGGGTCCAGAACAGCCTCACTTTGTGTCTAAGCTCCTAGCTGGGCTGGCTGGAATGGCCAAGCCCTCTTTCTGTGTGGTTTCCCATCCTGCAGGAGACTAACCTGGGTTTATTCACACAGTGGCAAAAGGATTTATTTGCATATTAGCAAAAGGGTTGCTAGCAGCAAGAAAGTGAGAGCAGAAGCTGCAAGTTCTCTTGAGGCCACATCAGTTCTGCCACATTCTCTTGGCTAAAGAAAGTCACAAAAGCAGCTTAAATTCGAGGGGAGGCGAAATAAACTCTTGCAGAAAGGAGCCGTGCAGAATTTGTGGCCATCTGCTTTCTTCCTCTCCCCTTTCCACCTATCGATTGGGGAAGACCAGACAGTTTGATAATACATGGAGCTGGCGAGGCTGTGTGGAAACAGGCGCTCTCCTACATTGCTGGTGTGAGTGCAGATTGGTACAACCTGATGGACCGGATGGTCATTTTGCAATTGCTCTCAAAATTACAAATGCATAAAAACCTTTTGACACAGCAAAACCACTTACCACTCCTGGGAACTTGGTACATTTGTGAAATGATACAGGTACCACGTTATTCACTGCATCGTAGTTAGCGATGCCAAATGACAGGGAAAGAGACCCATGTGTACAAGAGATGCATTCACCCCACAGAAAAAAGATAGAGGCAACTCTTGGTGTAGTTTAGGTTCCATTATTATCGAGTGGGAAAAAAATCTAAGGGTGGAAGGCGATGTGTGGTGTGCACAGCCGTTTGTGCAGAGAGGTAGGGAAGTAGGACTTATAGCCTATTTGCTTGCATATGCATTAAATAACCCCCTGAGGTCCCCTCACATGCAAGTTTCAAATTAAGGTTTGCAAAATGTCCTTTTCCTGCCTGCCAGCCCTTCACCCTCCACTTCACCCTGCAAGCCTCGTGTTTGTGCAGTTCCTGGCCTGTTTACCCAGCCGGTGCAATCAACCCCGTGCTACCCTTCCAGGGACTGGCCTTTTCTAGTCACCAGACGCCGGGAGCCACTCCCCCTCCCAGACTTCAGGCTCCCCCCAGAGACCCCCTCTCCTTTCCTCCCACCTCTCTCGAACCAGGGGACTCTGGGTCTGCTAGAAGGGGGTGGGCCTCGTCCCTAAACTTCTCCTTGCCACCGTACCCCCTTAGGAAAATCCAGCCCCTAAAATCGAGTTCTTATCTTCCTCCCTGGTTTGGCACCTTCCAAAACAAACTCCTTGATGGAACAGACCAATTGGAGGCCCTGCCTGGGAGAATGGGAATCTCCCCGGCTTGTGGGCTGTGACCTTGGGTGGGTCCTTTCTCGTGCTTGGCTCTCTCCTCGGAGCCAGATGGAGCGGCCAACCCCAGCCTCACAGGCACGTGGCTAAATAACAATAATGACAATAGCAACAATCAACTCTTATAGTGTATGCCTGACCCTGTTCCAAGTACTCTCCACAGGCCACCTGCCAGTTCTGATCCTCACAGCAGCCCCTTGATGTCGGCCATCAAGGCTCAAATGTGGTGACATGTCTTGCTTGGAAGAGGCAGAACCAGAATTTGGACGCAGCCCATTTGTCTCTAGAGTGTTCTTTCTCTCCTCTAGATGTGTGCGTGTGGTTTTTCTGGAGCTTAAGCTACCACTTATCAGGCACTCGCTGGAACCCAGGTCCTGGCTGTTGTTCATTTAGCAGATGAGGACGCTGAGGCCAAAGGCAGGGAAAGTGGCATTGCCAGAGGGACTCATTAAAGGAGAGGTGGGGTGGGGCTGGGTCAGAGCCCCTGGAGGGGTGACTGATGGACGGCCAAGCTGCAGGAACGGGATGCCTCTTGTGGGGTTGCAGAAATCAACCTCATTCCTTTTGCCCAGGTGTGAACATCAAGGTCCAGTCCGACAGCAGTGCAGACCCCGTTTGGCTCGGGCAGGCCAGTTTCCAGGTAAGGGTGGGAGTGGGGGGCTGTCTTCCCTTCCCCTCTGGATGAAGCCCAGTGGTTGAATCAGAGAGATCTGGGTCTAAACCCTGGTTTGTGTCAACTTCCTCCTGCCATGGCCTTGGCCGAGTCCTTGGACCACTCAGAGCCTTGGTCTCCTCTTTGGTAAAATGGGGAAACTGGGGCCGATTTCACCTGTTGAAATTGGTTGTTGAAATCCTGACATGTTACCAGATTTGGTTGGTAAAAATCCGCTGCCCTGAGTTACCCCCAAGTCATCCCTAATCTCCCTCCTGGCAGACACCCTGGATTCCAGCCATCAAAGGGGAAACGCCAGGCCAGCGAAGGCCCCAGGACGCTGCTCCAGCAATGGGGCATATTGCTGTCGCCGCGTAACCTGGCTGTACTGCCCACGGGCCGGACATTTGGAATATCCCTCCTGGGGCTAATGACTGTGGCTTGAAGGACTAATAGAAGGACTCGGTGTATGGAATAACCAGGTAACCTATTAGTAATAATAATAATAACATGCCCTGTCCTTTCTGGCCTTGCTGAGCAGTCTTGGGGTTCTACCACCCCCCTCTCAGGACTCAGTTTCCCCATCTTGATGCTCTGTAAGGCCCCTCCCTTGCCAGGCGTTCAGGATAAGGATGGTGGGTGGGGCCTCTGTCTCCCTGGGCCTGTTTGTTCTCCCTTTTCCGGGGCTGCCCCCTCGCCAAGGTCTTGGATTAAAAGGCTGGGGCACCCTTGCCTTGCTTCCTCCTCCCAGCCCGGATCATGCTCCGATTCCTCTCCTTCCTGGCGCTCCTGGGGGCGCTGGGTGCCCCAGCAGGTGAGCACATGTCATTGGGGCCCCTCAGAGGGGGAGAGGGTTGGTCTGAGGGCAGAGGGCATCTGGCTTTGGTGTCTGTGGCCTTTGCCCCTTCTTTACCGGGGCTTGCCATCTAGCAGTGGTTGAGAACGCAGTTCTGGAGCCGGGCTGCCCAGGTTCAAATCCTGGCTGTACTACTTCTTAGCTGTGTGATGTTGGGCAGACTGCTGAACCTCTCTGTGCCTCAGGTTTCCGGAGTCTGTGAAGTGGGAGTGATAATGGCCTTGCCTCAGAGCACCATTGGGGCTATTAATTAAAGGAACATGTTTGAGGAACTCAGCGCAGTACCAGGCCTGTCTGAGTGGATATCCAGACTCAGCTATTCTTCTCCCTTTACTCTCCTGCCTGTCCCCCACTTTGGCTATAGTTCAACCAGCATTTGGACTGGGTTGGGAAGTGGGTGGTGTAGAACCTAGCAGGTCCTCACTATGTGACCTTGAATGAGACCCTAACCCCCCTGGGGGCTTCAGCTTCCTCTGACAAGGTCAGAGGTTTTCAGACTGTGCTTCCAGGAGCCTTGAGGTTTCTTGGAAGAGCCCCGGGGACCCTACTGGAGCTCAGAGAGAAGCCTTGGGCAGATGGAAACGCCCTGAGACCCCAGCCTAACAATGGAAATTCCACTTTCATCTGCTCAACTTTGGGGTTTCAAGGGAGACGTTGCTTGGGGGAAAGTTCTATGGCAAGGACTACGGGGTTAGATGGAGGCCATCAGAGGCTCCGGCTTGGAAATTCTGGGAATCCCCCCCACCTCCAGACCTTCACCTGTGCTATTTTGTCCACCTGCGATGCCATTCACACCACTGGAAAATGTTCCTTGAACTTCCCTTGCTCACCTGGAGTCTGATCCCTCTGTTCTCCCCACAGGGACCGCCAAAACGTGTCCAGCCTGCTCTTTGTTGAGAAACTGCACTGAGATAGCTTGTCCTTCCGCCCAGGATTCCTGCTTGTTCAGCCAGACGTACCTGGGCGAGGGGCCAGGTGGGATGTGAGCAGAGAAGACAGACAGATGGGGTGGCCAAGCGCTGGAGGGGAAACTCATGGAAAAACCACCCAGTGGGACTGGAGAGTCCAAACTTTGCCTCATAGCTTGGCTCAGTACTACTGGGGTGGCAGCAGGGGTGGACTCAAGGCCAGCTGAGGTTCTAGATTTATCTTTGGGGAGTTCTGCAGAGGGAGCAGAGGTCTGGGAGGCTCGGGGGGACCTCTAATCTTTCTTCCACAACCTTTTCCCCAGAAAATGGAACTCTGATTGAGAGCGGGTCGTGCATGGCCGCTGGAGAATGCCGAGAAGCCGTCTATGCCCTGACATATGGCCCCAACTCAAGTCTATGGGTCACCATAACCTGTTGTGACAACAACTGCCGCAGGCCTGCCAGGCAAGGTATGTCGGCGGGGCCTGGGGCGTCACACACCTGAGTGGAGTGTCACGGGGCTTTGGACTTAATTTCCGGCTCTGCAGCTTCCTGGCTGGCTGATTGGGACAAGAAATCTGCAAAATGAGTTTTGTACGAGGCTGGCATATCATAAGGAGTCCATGAGTTATAGCTGTGCTTATTCGGTTATTGGGGGGCTGGAGAGAAGCCCAGGATTCTTCTTTCTTCTTGAAGAGGGGCTCCCCTGATGACTGGCTGGTCAAGCAGAAAAAGGAATGTTATGGGTGGTGACAGGGCCAGCTCTAGGGTGAGGCAAGTGAGGCGCCCGGGGTACAGCAATTACGGAGGCACACACGCTCAGCGCTGACTCTACACTTGCACAACCCTGAGAGTCAGTGCCTCCTTAAATTTTGTGCCCCGGTGCTGCCCTTCCCTCACCCTAGTCCAGTGCCTGGGTAGTGATAAAGATCACTTTTTATTTCTTGCATATTTCTTCAAAAATGGAATTTGTATTAGGCAGACGTTGTAATGGGGAGACCTGAGACTGCTCTATACTTAGAGCCACTTTCAGCTCTGTCCAATACAATGCAATGTGTAATTTAAAAATTTCTAACAGCCACAGTAAAGAAGTAAAAAGAAACAGGTGAAATTAATTTTAAGAATCTTTTATTTGAGCAAATGCATCTAAAATATTATTTCAGCTTGTATATAATCAATATAAAAATACTTAATGAGATCTCTTTCTCTTTTTTTTTTTTGCTAACCTTTAAAACCTTCTGGGTATTTTCTATTTTCAGTGGATTTTACTCAAAACAGATCAGACAGATTTCAAATGCTTTATAGCTGTGTGTCCTTCTTGGGTGGGTCACAGAATTTGCGGATGTGTTTTGAAATCACCATTATGTGTTTGCAAATGGTTGAAGCAAAAGGCTTAGGATAGAATCACCTTGGGCTAGAGGAGAAATCAGCTCTGAAGCCAAAAAAAGCTTTTTTGGGCTTCTGCTCCCGGCAGTAGGGTGGACTAGATTCTTCGAAGCATTTTCCGTCTACAAATAACAGTTCCGTGTAAGGTTTTCTTTAGTCTACTTTTCTGTATTTGCCAAAGTTTCAATATGAGCTCAAATCACTTTTTTAAAACTCCTCGTGGTTTATGTTTGACTTCGGAAAAATATGCTTAAACAATTTCCTCTTAAATGTTTCAGATCTCTAAGAAATCTTTGCAAATCAGTTGGTGTGAGTGGGAGTGGAGAGCCCCAAAGTCGCAGTTCTGCTTTTTGCAGAAGGAACACCATGAAATCTTAAATCTAAAACAAGATCACTTTTTGATTACTTTTGTAATTCAGGGTCTCTGGGGCAGGGATTATGTCCGTTGGAGGGGCTGCTGTGTCTTTTTCAGTGCCTGGTATACAGTAGGCACTCAAGAAATGTTTAGGATGAAGACTTATTTAGGACAGATGAATAGCCTTAGGGTCAGCTCCATCTTCTGCTCTGTTCACTGATGGGACTGAGTGTCAGGGGCTGGAAGGAGGTGGTTGAGAACAAATGGCTGTCAATCTAGAGGACAATGAACTGGATTGTGTGTGGAGGTGGCAGGAGAGCCAGGGCGGGCAAGAGGGCTGGCGGGGAAGCGGGGCTGCAAGGGGGCTTCCCGCAGCCCCTCCCACCTGACTGCCCCTGCACCCACCAGAGACCTTCTACGAGGCCGAGCCCAATGCGGTGAGGTGTCACTACTGTTCTGGGGACAAGTTGGCCCCGTGTGACTCCCTGTCAGTCGTCAACTGCACCGGAAACCAGACTGTGTGTGTCACCCTCATCGGGACGTGGCATGGAGGTAAGGGCTCCCGTGCCCGTGTGCTCTGGTTATCAATGGCTGCATAACAAATCACCTGAAAACTTAATGGCTTAAAACCACAGCACTCATTTATCAGCTCATAATTTCTCGGGGTTGGGAATTCAGAAAGGGCTCAGCTGGACAGTGTGGGGTCTCTAGAGTGGTTGTGATTAGAGGGTGGCAGGAGCTGGGATTGCGGGGGCTTGTTGAGTCTCTCATATATACATGTAGACTCAGGCCCCTTTCATGTGATCTTTCCCCATTATTTGGGTTTCAATTTCTCATCTGCTAAAACATACCACACAATGGGTTGGCTTAACAATGGGGATTTATTGGCTCACGGCCTGGAAGGTCTGCTTCCTCCTGCGGTCAGGATCTTCTGACTGGCCAGCAATCACTGGGGATCCTTGACTTTTCCACCACCTGGCAATACACATAGCGGCATCTTTTCCTTCCTTTTCCGGGCTGCACTGACTTCCAGCTTCTGGCTCCCCGCAGCTTCTTCTGTGGCCTTCTTTCTCTGTAAGGCCTCCGGCTAGGACTTAAGACCCACCCTAAGTCAGCTGGGCCACACCTTAACTGAAGTAACCTCATCAAAATGTCCTATTTCCAATGGGTTCACATCCACAGGAATGGATTCAGATTAAGAAGATGTTTTTCCAGATCACGTAACTCCCAAGCCACCCCAGTTAGGTTGGACTTTCTCATAGCATGGCAGTGTTTGGGTTCTTTATGTGGTGGCTTTTCAGGAGCAGATAGTGTAGCAAAAAGCTGCAGCTGGGGGCTAGCTGGGCATCTCGCTCTCTCTTCTGTCATTTCAGGGCTTTTCTACATGCTTCCTCCATGTTGGGTAGGTCGGGTTTCCTCACATCATGGCCTCCTCTAGCTTTCCACAGGATAATAGAAGACTTCAAGCATGAGTACTCATGTCACTTCTGCCATGTTTAATTGGTTGAAATAGTGACGAAAGTTCATCCGTTCTAAGAGGAAGAGACATAGACTTCTACCTCTTGATGTGTCAAAGTAAAGAATTTACTTTTGTTTTGCTTTTTGAAATCACCACCATGTGTTTCTAAATGGTGGAGCAGAGGGTGTTTGACGAAAAGGCTTAGGCTAGAACCATTGCTGGCCAGAGGAGACACCAATTCTGAAGCCAAAAAAGCTAGAGAGAAGTGGCCTGGCCTTCTGCTCCTGTCAGTGAGAAAGTCTATGAAGGACTTTCCAGCTACAAATAGTGACATACTGGGGTTGGGGAAAGGAGCAGGTATGGCCTACTCGGATGGGAAGAAGTGTTTTATCACTGGCATTGTTTAGAACTGCTGGTGCATAGTGATGATAAAAAGCAGACTGTCTTTTAGTAGATTTTGTTATGGTTTTTAGCTCCTCTACAGACAATGTTCCCCTTTAAAGCCTTCTCCCAGGACAGACTACTCTCATTTCCACGCCCCTCCCCCTGCCACTCTCCCATTCTAGGTAAGACAACGTTACAAATGAACTAGACCCTCTAAAAAACATATTGTTCCATGCTTTTGGGGGGCTTGCAGGAAGCAATGGAAATTCCCAAGGGACCCAAAAGAAAACAAAAGAAAAATGAGCAGAAACCAGAGGGAGAGCAGTAAGTAAACGTGGAAGGTACAATGACATTGAGAGCAAATGCTGATAACAGCTTGCTTTGGGTCTTCGGCCAGCAGCGTGGTTGAGGAACTCATTCTGCCTTGGTTTCCTAGGCTGCTCAAAGTAAATACCATGAAATAGGTCCACTAAAACAATGGGAATTTATCTGCTTATGGTTTTGAGGCCAGGAAAATGTCCAAATCAAGACACCGTGAGGGCAAAGAGGGCAATGCTTTCTTCCCAGAGTCTAGGCACTTGTCATCCTTGGCTCCTCTGCCACATGACAAGGCACAGGGTGGCACCTTGCCTTGGGAATTTCAAGACTGTCAGATTTCTTATTTAAATTTGGATCTCTGATCTCACTTTAAAGGGGTACATTGTCTGTAGAGGAGCTAAAAACCATAACAAAAAGAGAAAGAGCTGGTCTCTCCCTTCTCTTTTGGTTTCATTGATTTCACCTTCTTGCTTCCATAGTTTTCTCTTTCTCATTCTGTATTTATTCCATTTATAAAGGACTTCAATAAGAGGATTAAGAGCCATCTTGAATGGGGTGGGTCACCCTTAACTGAAGTAGCCTCGTCAAAAGGTCCTACTTAAAATGGGTTCACATCCACAGGAATGGATTAGATTTAAAGTTATGTTTTTCTCGGATACATACATCTTCAAACTTACCACATCCTTAGGCTCCCACGTTAAATCAGGGAGCTCGGAAGGAGACTGAAAAGCACTTTCAGTGTAGGTCCCCAGGAGTCCCATAGATCCACATCAACCATGGATGAGCTCACAATCAAAGCTCATGAATAACACAAGGAAATAAGCCACCATCTGTGACAGCAGACACAACAAACCACAGATGAGGAGCTCATCTATTGTAATCATCGACTCCAAGAATATAAGATAACGATCTGTGATGCATTTGAAAGAATAAGGTTATAATCACAGAAATGAGCAGGTAATGAGAGATTGTAAAAATTGACCAATCAGGTTTGAAAATGAGTCATGCAGAACTACCAAAAGAGGCTGCCAAGAGAGATGGGAATTTCAAACAGAAAAAGATAGACCTTGAGGCAGGAGACCCAGTCTCTGAGCCTCCCTGAGTAGCCTCCCTCTGGTTTTTTTTTTCAGGGCATCCCCAAATGCTGAAGGGCTGTGCTACACCAGAGATCTGCCATCTGCCAAAGAACACCACCCTGGGCCCGAAGGAGTCTGGGTTTCAACTCTCGGCCGGTCCTGAATGCACACAACCAGGTATTTTGAGTCCTGCCTTCCTGACACCCTACCCTTTGTCCACTGCCCGGATCCCATGTACACTTCCCAATCCTGTATACTCCTGAGTGTCTCCTCCCTCCAACCATAATGTTCCCAAGTAGTGTAATTACCTATCTGCACACATATACACAACAATACCCGACACACTCAGAAACAGAAAACCCCAATGGTGACATAATCACAAACATCCCATTTATATGCCGGCACCCAAAGCACATCTATGGAGGTACGTTCATTTATAAACACAAACATCCTGATAACAGTGAGATCAGAGATCCAAATTTAAATAAGAAATCTGACAGTCTCCATTTTTCTTTATTTTCTTCATTTCCTTGTTTGGTGGAGAAGGCAGAATTGCCGATAGTCTTCTTTTGGTTTAACAAAGAAAACTTGCAATAATTTTCGTCTCCCAGAAGAGAGAAATGTTAATTGAAATAGAATTTATCAGGGCAGCCGTTTGTTAAGCGAGACAACGGAACAGAATTTCAGACATTTTAGAGGTGAAAGATGAAGAGAGAGAAGCGTTCCCTCGGTGCTGGAGTCTTAGAGACGCATTTCTAGAAGCCTCACTGGCAAGCACTGTGCTTTGGTGCAGCAGAGGATCTGCTCGTTGAATCTGCAGGCAAAGGGGGAACATTTTCCCCTTAGCATCCGCAGACTGCCAGCTACTAGGAGTTTTACTTTTCAAAACTAAGCAGTGGCAGTGCAACGGTGGCTCAGTGACAGAATTCTTGCCTGCTACGCCAGAGACCTGGGTTCGATTCCTGGTGCCTGCCCATGCAAAAAAAATAAACAAACAACAACAAAACCAAGCAGTAGATTGAATTAATGATTGCAATGAAGAAAAGAAAAAAAAGACAGACCTGGGCATTCAAACTTTACAATATGGGAAAGAATAGAGAAAAAAAAATAGGATTACTAACAACCAGAAGATGGAGCATGGAATTTTTCCATATACAATTCCTACGGACACATAACATATCCATGCCTAGACACGATGGTTCTCAGATTCATACATCTGGACTGGGAAAGGGACAGGTACAAATACACACAAACATGCAAAGGCATAAAATATATACACACACAGCCACTCTGAAACACATCATCAATATCCATAAACAATCACACCTGTACACTAACAAATATATCCAGCTTCCCCCAAACACTGTGAAACACAGACACACCCAGACCCACAAAACCAGCCTTTTACACATACGCATCAACACATATACATGTTCTCAGCTACACACATAGACATGTGGTCACAACAAACATCCCCATGGCTTGCAGGCAGACAATTCCAGAACACACAGACAGACTGTGAACACATGCACCCACAGTCACATATGCGCACGGCTAACTCACACATGCAAACTGCACCCACATGGAAGTGCGCAAACATGGACACGCTCCAGTGTGCCCAGAAACACATACAGACACAGGTGGTCCTCCTCTTCCTCTCCTTCCAGGTACCCATGCGCCTATAGCCCACACGGAGGGCAAGCGCACCACCTGTTTCACCTGCTGGGACCCCCACCACTGCAGCCCTCTCCCCTGCCCGGAGGGTAGGAACTACTGCCTTCAGACCTCAGGCATCCTAGGTGAGTTCCCATCGAGGCGGAGAACAGGACCCGAGTAGGTGGGAGAGGCAGAATTGGGGCCTTTTGCACACCAAGACTTCTCCTTGCCCTCCCATGTCTGCTGCCTCAACTCCAGCCATTTTAGTTTTTTCCTGGCCTTGGAGGAGAGAGGCAGGGGTGCAGTGGGGGGTAGGGGTGGGGCAGGTAATTTGGGTTTGAAATCTGATGCCACATTTGTTTCAGGTATTTATCGCAGAGTAACATATCTTAAAACCAAGTGCTTAAAGCAACAGTGATTTCTTTTTCTCCAGGGTTCTGTGGGTTGATGGGGCTTAGCTGGGCAGTTCTGCCCAGGTGGGGAAGGAGGCAGGGGGTCATTTCTGTGGCCACATTCAGCTGGGAGCTCAACCGGGCCTGGGACTTTTAAGACAGCCTCTCATTCTCCAGGGCCTCCCTCCGTATGGTTTCTCTTCATTCAGTAGCTTGGCTGGAGCTCCCTTGCAGCCTGGTCGCTGGCTTCCAAGAGGGAAGAAGTAGAAACCTCCAGGCCTCTCTAGGGTTAAGCCCAGAACTGATGCATTTTACCAGTCAAAGCAAGCCACAAGGCCAGCTCAGATTTAAGGGGCAAGGTAGTCCACTCCACTCCTTGATGGGTCATGTTGGAAAAAGAGCATGTGGGATGAGAGACAGCATTGCTGCCATCTTGGTATTTTCTGCAACATTCTGGGCAGGAAGCCCCCTAAATCCCCTGTCGGTCTATCCTCATACGGGGGAAAACTGGTCTCTTCTAGAAATAGGAAGAGGAGTTGAACCTGAAATCAGCTCTTTGCTATCTTCCAACAGCACAAGTAGGACCAGAAAAGACAGTCCAGACCCAGTGCTGGGTGTTTCCAGGATCCCAGAGAAATTTCTGCCTAAGCCCATGAGGTGTTCACAGTCAAGTTGGGGAGCCATCCTGTACCCCAAGGGGAGGAGACAGGGTATGAAGGAAGGCTTCCTGAACCATATGTCTTGATGAATGGCAGGCCTTGAATGCACCGTGTGGGGTCTCAGGCAGAGGGGATATCCACAAGGTGACACCCAGAGGGATGGTGGGGCTTTGGGAGGCTGGTGGCTTGTGCTTTTCTTTTCTCTCCAGCTTGCCCTCCACCTCTCCACAGCCTTGGGGGATGGTAGCTCTGTCACCTGGAGAAATGGTTCCTGCATGGCCTCCAAGGACTGCAAATTCAACAACTCTATCTCTGCCCTGACCTTCAGCATTGACTTTGGCTTCTGGGTCAACACCTCTTGTTGCCAAGGCAACTGCCAGGAGCCCGCTCCTCCGGGTACTACGCCAACAGAGCAGTCAGACGGGTGCCCTAGGAGGTGGTGGGGTGGCTTCGGGTAGAGCTTGCCCTGGGTTGAGGAACAAAGGCAGACAGGCAGGGGCATTCACCAACACTCCTTCCCCAACCAGGCTTCCCTAAGGTGCCCCGACCCCAGCTCAGTGGGAAATCTCATTACAGTCATTCCCCTGTGGTAGAGTTTGAGTGCATTGTGGGCCCTGGGAGGACCTGAGAGTCCTTTGGGCTGACTTTCACCATCTCCCATGCAGTGCCTCTGCCTACCTCACACACCCTGAGCAATTTCCTGTGTCCTTCATGTATTGGGGATCTTCCGGAACCCTGCAATGCCTCCTTCTACCAGCAGTGTCCCAATGGGGAGACCGAATGTGTCCAGTTGAACCTGGAGCCTGAAGCAGGTAATGGGGTTATTGTGTGTGTGTATGTGTGAGAGAGAGAGAACGTGTGTGTGTGAGGGAGCTTTAGGGCCCTGGTTTTGGAGACAGGCATGCCTGAACTTGAGGTCTCTTCTCTACGACTTCATCTATGTGTGGCCTGAAATAAGCAGCTTCATTTCTTTGCACCTTCATTTGCTCCCTGGTTGACCTGGAGGCACAACTCGCGGGGTTTTGTGAGGAAGATGTGAGATCATGAGAGAACTGAGAGGGCACAGGTGATAATAGCAGATCTCTGGGGTCGGTCTAGCTGTTTGGGTTCAAATCCTGGCTCCACCACTTATGAACTGAGTGACCCTGGGCAATTGACCTTACCTCTCTGTGCCTTAATTTTCCCATCTGAGAAAGGGGACAATAATAGTCTTTAACTCATAAGACTGTTGTGAGAATTAAAGAAGAGAGTCTGTTAAATTTCTTGTTCAGCACTGTCCAATAGAAATATAATGGGAGTCATATATATAATTTCAAACTTTCTAGTAGCCACATTAAAAAAGTAATATAAAAAAAGTAAAACAGAAACAAGTGAAATTATTTTAGTAACATATTTCATTTAATCCAAGATATCATACAATGATCATTTCAACATGTAATCAATGTAGAAATTATAAATATGCCTTACACTCAGGTTTTGTTTTTTTTTTGGAATCTGGGGCATATTTTATGCTCACGGCACATCTCAATTCTGACCAGCCACATTTCAAGTGCTCAATAGGCATATGTGGCTAGCAACTATTGTACCACACAGGGCAGATCTAGAAAATAGGATATATTCCACTGCATCTAAGATGACGCTGATGGGAAGACAGGAAGACACGGCCCTATTTCCAAAATCTCAAAATGTGGATGAGGGGGAGGGGAACAGGTGTCTTGGAATGGATGAAATTCAGTGAGCAATAGTCCTGACTGTTGGATGTGTGCAATGCTGACATGGCCTGGAATAGGTCTTTGGTTCGTCATTGTCCAGGACCCGGTTGTGCTGGGGTCTGGGGTTGTGTGGACACACCAGAATGGATGTGCATTTGTGTGTTCCTTAGGCTGGGCGGGGGGAGTAGGTGTCGAGGTACAGGGTGTGTGGGTGTGCTCATGTTGATTGTATGTGAGCCCCTGGGGGTGTCAGGGGAGTTGTGTGTGTGACTGAGATGTGCGTGTGATTGTGTGTGCATGTGCACACAGGCGGATGGGTGTGCGTGAGAGTAGGGGCAGGATAGTGATTCTCAAACTCCATTCTGTGAGGCACCAAACACCAGTTCCTGGCAAAACGCAACATATGCAGACTGTGCTGGGAGACTTACATTTCTTTTTTTTTTAATATTTTTATTGAGATATCTGCACGCACCACACAGTCCACCCAAAGTATACAAGCAACAGCTCACAATATCATCACATTGTTGTGTATTCATCAGCATGATCATTTTTAGAACATTTGCATCACTCAAGTAAAAGAAATAAAAAGGAAAACCCCATATCCCATATCTCTTACCCCTTCCTCTCCTTGACTACTAGTATTGCAGTCTACCCAGTATATTTTTTTACCCCTTATTCCAACCCCCTATTATTTATGTATTTTTTGGTCCTTATTTTATGTTTCTTTCTTTCTTTTTTTTTTTGTATGCTGTATGGCGGGGGTCACATTTCATTCTTTTTTCATGGAAGTATTCCGCCCCCCCCTGCCCCATATTGCAGCACCATTTGTTGAATTGTTTGTTTGTTTGGTTTTTTGTTTGTTTGCATGTTTGGGAAGTGCATGCGTCAGGAACAGAACCCGGTCTCCTGCATGGCAGGTGAAAATTCTACCACTGAACTACCCTTGCACCCCCTTATGTTTTTTTTTTTTTAATTTTTTTATTCCAGAGAAGTTCAAAGATGAGTAAAAGAGAGAACAGTTCAATAAACCCCATGTGCCCATTACCCAACTCCAAAGTTTATTCACTCAATGCCCAATTTTATCTCTAACCCACCCCATGTTATCTTGAAGCCATTTTAGATATCATATAATTTAATCCCTGAGTATTTCCAAATTTATCTCTCAAAGATAAGGACTTAAAAATAACCTACAATGATTATGAGGATTTTCTTTTTTTAATCGGGAAAAAAAGACTATTTCACTTTCAGATCCCCCATCAAGTCTTCTATAAGCTGCTTACATGTGGATATTTATATCTCTCTATAAATATACCACATCATATTATATATGTAGCTCAGAAGAAGCATAGGGAAAAACAGAGAGAGCTTGCACTAAAATAGTTGCGGGCATTGTGAAACAGAGTGGCCTCCAGCTTCATTAAGATAGTTCATTTTTATTAATATTAATTTACTTAAAAATGAGTAAAAGAATATGTGCAGCGAGTGTAAGGAATAAAAGAACAATAATAAGGAAAGCACAGCCTTGGAAGGATCCCAGCTCAAGAAAACATTTCTGGTGAGTTTCACGAACGGATTCACAAATGGATTCAACTCTCCCCACGAGGTTGGCCTGACCCCAAATTTCCTTTTGGGTAGGACACATCTTTTAGGAAACCTGAGCAATGCTGGCAGATCCCAAGGCAGACCTGGGGAAACATAAACAGGCGACCCTGCGGGGCAGGAGGACAGCTCTGCGGGTCCGGTGTCAGCGGGTGACGTGCGCGTACCGGGACGCGCGTGTGCGCTCGAGTGTGCGCGCAGCTGTGAAAATCTGCCTGGGCGCGCGTGTCCCCGCGCCCTTCCTCATCACGCGCCCTGTGTCCTCAGGCGGCCGGAACCTGAGCGTGCGCGGCTGCGGCTCCCGCGACCTGTGCAGGACCCTGGCAGTGACAGAGGGGCTCCTGGTGTTCCCGGGCTATCGACTCGCCGGCCCGCCGGACTGCAGCTCCGGCCAGCGCGCCATCATGGACTCCAAGTGCCACTCGGGCGCGGCAGCTGGCCTCCGCGTCGCCCTGCCTGTGCTAGCGGTGGCCCTGGGGACTGCGGCACTCTCCTGAGGGACCCGCCTCAACCACCCTTGCCCTAGAGCTCCCCCTCCTTGTATCTTGTGTCACCAGATGGCGCCCTGCACCCCCCACCCCTCCTGGGGGCATTTCTGGGGCCTGGAAGCATCTGTTAAGAAAGTGAGGATTTCCCCAAATCCAGGCCTCCTGCCTCAAATTAAGACCTTCCCCAAGACTAGTCCTCTTTCCTTGTACCAGAGCTACTTCCTGCCGGGACCAAGACCCTATTCCACCAAAATCCATACTCCCTCCATTAGACTAGGCTGTGTTTTTCCTCTCAGATTAAAACCACCACCTCTGCTGCAGTCAGGCCTCTGGGCTCAACTAGGGCTAAAATCTCTTCCCTCAGATTAGGGGCTTCCCCAATGCCAGACCTCCTTCCTCAGGCTAAGGCTGTTTTTTTTCTTCCTCAGATTACAGAAGTCCCCCCAGCTGTACCTTCTCCTTCAGACCAGAGAGCCCGGAAGACTAAGCCTCCTTACTTAAACTAAGGGATCCCCAACATCAGGCTACTCCCTCAGACTAGGGCTGTGTCTCTTCTCTCAAACATTGAGGAGCAACTCCCCCTTCTTCTGTCTCCCTCTTTGGAGTCTAGCAAAATCCGGGGCAGCCAATATGGAGCTTGGGGACCTGCACCTTCCCAGGCTTTTAGAGTTCTCCATTCGACCCTCACCCTACGCCAGAGTGGGCACAGGGCTTGAGTAGGGTGACAACTTAGTCTTCTGATCGGCCCAATCTCCCAGTTGCAACCACCTCTGAATGAATTGCATCCAACAATGCCGAGCGGTTTGCATTTTCTTTTTCTGAAGTTACAGCCCCCAGTAGCTCCCCGATGTGGTCTATTTTCTCCTCTGGGGCCTATCTGGGGCTGGGGGTCCCAGGACCTAGAGGGGTCAAGAACTCAGTCTGGAGCAAGCATCATTTGGGAGCATCATGGAACCCAAAAGATTGAGCAGAGGAATGAAAATGGGGAGCTCCCAGTAGATGGAATGCCATTTGTTTTCAGCTGAAAGTAATACCAAGCCCATATAAAAGAACTGTGGCTGGAACAATTCATTCATCATTTATTTAGTCAACTTTTATTGAACACAAACTATGTGCCAAACACAATTCTGGACACAGGGATAGAGAGTAAGCAAAATGAAATTACCTGCCCTTGTGGAGCTTTTGTTTTAGTAGGGGAGACAGTTAGTAAATATATAGCACATAGACTATGCCAGATGGCAATAAGTGTCATGGAAAAGCATGTAGGGAAGAAAAATGGGATGTGCTGCAAAAGAGTGTGATATTATGTAGGGTGAGCCGAGGTCTCAGTCAAGGTGACTTTTTTTTTTATTAATTTTTAAATTAAAAAAAAATATGACAAGAAAGAAACACAAACATTCTGAACATATGATGATTCCATTCTACATATATAATCAGTAATTCACAATATCATCACATAGTTTGCATATTCATCATCATGATTATTTCTTAGAATATTTGCATCAATTCAGAAAAAGAAATAAAAAGACAACAGAAAAAAATTTATACATGCCAAACCCCTTACCCCTCCCTTTCATTGATCACTAGCATTTCAATCTAAGTTTAACATTTGTTCCCCCTATTATTTATTTTTATTCCATATGTTTTACTCGTCTGTTGATAAGGTAGATAAAAGGAGCATCAGACACAAGATTTTCACAATCACACAGTCACATTGTGAAAGCTATATCATTATACAATCATCTTCAAGAAACATGGCTTCAGTCAAGGTGACTTTTAAGTAAAGATCTGAAGGAAGCAAAGGAGAGGACCATGAAGATGTCTGGGCTAGAGGTAGAGGGACACTTCAGGCAAAGGAACTATAAATGCAGAGGCCCTGAGGCAGTAGAAGTAAGGAAAAGTTATACTCCATAACAAAAGAAATGGAGGGGGTGGGCCACAGTGGCTCAGTGCCAGAGTTCTTGCCTGCATTGCCGGAGACCTGGGTTCGCTTCTGGTGCCTGCCCATGCAAAAAAAAAAAGAAAGAAGGAAAGGGAGGAAACGTACCCAGGCCTCATTCATTCAGCAGTTCAAAGGAGTCGTCAAGGACCCACCTTTTCTTTTCTGCCCTTGTTCTACTTTGCTAGCTGTTGGGATGCAATGTACCAGAAACGGAATAGCTTTTAAAAAGGGGAATTTAATAAATTGTTAGTTTACAGTTCTAAGGCCAAGAAAATGTCCCAATTAAAACAAGTCAATAGAAATGTCCAATCAAAGGCATCCGGGGAAAGATACCTTGGTTCAAGAAGGCCTATGAAGTTCAGGCTTTCTCTCTCAAGTGAAAAGGCAAATGGAGAACAGGGTCAAGGTTTCTCTCTCATCTGGAAAGGGATGTGGCAAACATGGCATCATCTGCTAGCTTTCTCTCCTGGCTTCCCTTCATGAAGCTCCCTGGGAGGCATTTTCCTTCTTCATTTCCAAAGGTTGCTGGCTGGTGGACTCTGCTTCTTGTGGCTATGTCATTCTGCTCTGCTCTCTCTGAATTGCTCTCATTCTCCAAAATGTTTCCTCTTTTATAGGACTTCAGAAACTAATCAAGCCCCACCTGAATGGGTGGAGACATGTCATCACCTAATCCAGCTTAACGACCACTCTTGATTAAATCACACCCCCAGGGAGATGATCTAATTACAGATTCAAACATACAGTATTGAATAAGGATTATTCTGCCTTTACAAAATGGATTTTGATTAAAACGTGGCTTTTCTAGGGGACATACATCCTTTCAAACCAGCACAGCCATCCTCAGCATGTTGACATTTGCATTTATTTTTATTCCATATGTTGGCAATAGCTTTGGCATCAGACCCTCACTAACCATCTCCAAAGCTGGAAAGGGTGGCCTCCCATCCTTGTCATTCAGAAACCCCATCCCCCTAAAGACTTCCCCTCATGCCTGTTGGCTAGAATTGAGTTAGCCAATCATTGGGAAGATGATAGACTCATACTGATTGACTTCACCTAATCAAAACTTGGTCTGTGGGATTGAGAAAGACCCATCCTGACCTAAGGTACTTGACTGCCCTGAATTCTGGACAAAGTGGGGTTCTACTAGCAAGGAAGAAGGGAGGCTGGACAGTAGGGGACCATTCTACAAAAGAAGAAACAACCATAGGCGTTTCAACAGAAGAAATTTAATACAGGAAATTGCTTATGCTGTGTTGGAAGGGCTGGGAGAGCAAAAGAGAGAAGAAAGGGAGCTAAAGAACAAAAAGAAGGATGGGAGTTGTTCCAGGTACTGTGGTTGTGTAATGAATCTGTTGAGGGGCTTGAAGGCAGGGGACCGGGACTACATGGCTCATTCACTCCCAGGTCTGGGAGTTTATTGTCAGCTGAGACCTAAGCCAAGACACCACCATGTGGCCTCTCCACATGGCCTGGACTACTTCACAACATGGTGTCTGGGTTTGTGGTAGGTAGAATTCTAAATGGACTCCCAAGATTTCCTGCCCTAATCCCTGGACAATAAATATGACACCAGACCCATGTTTGTGTTATGTAGCAAACACAACTAATTAGTTGACTTTGAATTTATTAAAAGGGAGATTATCCGGGCAGGCTTAATCTAATCACTCAAATCCTTTCAAAGCAGGGTTTTCTCTAGTTGGCTGCAGAAGGGAAAGCCAGAGATCTTCAAAGCATGGAAAGGATTCAGAGCAGTGCAGCTGACTGAAGTTGGAGGAGGCCACGTGGAAAGAATCTAAATGAAGGGGGCTTCTAGGGACTGACATTGGCCCCTGGCCAATGGCCAGCAAGAAAACAGAACCCTCAGTTCTTTAAGTGCAAGGTAATGAATTCTGTCAATACCTGAATGTGTTCGACAGACCCTCGAAACCCCAGTAAGAGCCCAGCTTGCCCAAAACCTTGTGAGATCCTAAACTGTCAAGCCCGCCTGAACTTTTGACTATAGAACAAATGAGACAACACATGGGTGATGTCTCAAGCTGCTGAGTTTGTGGTCATTTGTCACTCTGCAGTAGGTACTCTTCGTTTCCTAGGCTGCTCAAGCAAATGCCATGAAATGGGTTAGGGTAAACAATGGGAATTTATTTACCCATGGTTTTGAGGCTGTGAAAATTTTCCCAACAGGGCATCATCAAGGTGATGCTTTCTCCCTGAATACTGTGGCATTCTGGAGCTGGCTGCGGCTGATCCTTGGGTCCTCTGTCACATGACAAGGCACATGGCAGCATCTGCTGATCTCTTCCTGCTCTTCTGGATTGCATTTCATTTTTTTGCTTCCTGTGGCTTTCTCTTTCTCTCTCTGTCTGAATTTTATTCTTTTATAAAGGACTCCAGTAATAGGATTATGACCCTTCCTGATTGAGGTGGGTCACACCTTACATGAAATAGCTTCATCAGAAGATCCTATTTACAATGGTTCACACCCACAGAAATAGATTAAAGAACATGCTCTTCTGGGGTACATGCAGCTTTCAACACCAGAGTGAGCATCCCAAGAAAGAAAAGCCATACTGCCTCTTATGACAATCTTAGAATCGAGTAATGTCACTTTTGCACATCGTGGCAGTCACAAAAGTCTGTTCAGGTTCGAAGGAAGGGGAAATAGATTCCATTCTTGATGGGAAGTGACTTACAAGGTTCTGAAAGAGCATGTGGGACTGGAAATATTACCGCAGTCAGTTTTGGAAAAATATAAATAATCTCCAGGGGATACCTGGGGATTAGCGATTGCAGGGAGCAGCTACTGCCCTAACGCTGGGGGAACAAAAGGGAGGAGGTGGCGTTACCAAGACCTAGGAGGACCGCAGATGGGGGGGGGGGGGGTTCTGTGACCAGAGCTGGGGCCGTGGAAGAGGCACTGCAGCCATTTCCATAGGTGCTGCCAGAAGAAGAGAGAGGGAAAAGCATTGCCTACCTTTGCTAAGCTTTTTATCTCCAGAGCCACCTCTTTACCAAAGTCAGATGGCGAGGGAGCATGGGAGCGTAGTTCTCCGATGCCTAGCCCCAGCATTAAAGGGCAGAGAGGGATGGATATGGGGCTAAAAGACTATGGGTAAATAACAATGACATTGGGCAAGTCATTCCCTCTTTCTTAGTCCCTTTTTCCTCCTGGGTAAAATGAGCACACAATTGGTCCTGAAAAGGTGAAAGAAATCAGAGTTCCTAGCAGGTGATAAGCACTCAGTAAATGATGGTTGTTAGAATGCTATTGGAAGGAAAGAGGAAGTAATACTTCTGGCTAGTCGCTGTGGGTGTTTCACTCCACGCATTTCTTTTAAGGTCAATGAGGTAAGCATTACAGCCTTCCGTTTGCAGATGAGTTATGGAGATGCAATAGTCTTGGACTCAGCGGTCACTCAGCAAATGGCTGGACTTATCTAGCTGTTGATCCACCATTCACGTGGATCTAAGGGTCATCAGACCAGTGTTGAAAGGATGGGATGTCCTTCCAGGGATTCTGAAATGTGGACAGAAGTGTCATGAATCCCTTCCGGGCAGAAGCTTGAAAGTCTGTGGTGTCGCTTCTTTGTGTGCCATAATGCCAACAAGTCTCCCAGTAGAATCTGTCAGCCCTGGTTCTGAAGTGGAGACAAGGTGGGGAAGAGCCACAGTGGACCCACAGTAGACATGTGACGTCAGAGACAAACCTTTCTTCTTGCCGCAAGCCACCAAGATATCGGGGACCATTTGTTTCTGCCTGTCCTGACCTATGCAGAGGACACAAAGAGACTTGAGGGCCGAGTTGAGGGTAGAACCAAATCTCAGATTGCTGCCCCAGATAGGTCAGTGGTTGAGAGCCCTGGACTCAGACCTGGGTTGGAAGTGTGGATCCCCACATTTCCTGTTCGGCCTTGGCCAAGTCTCATCACCTCTCTTGTCTGGCCTCACGTTATTGCACGGCATGTAAAGCCCAAGACTTGGTCCATTCTAAGCTCTCAGGAGATGGAAGTAGCAACCTCCCTAGGGTATAAACAATCATTCCAACTCTATATTATTATTTCCTTTGCATAGAAGGAGACATCGAGGCTCGGGGAGGATAAAGGACTGCTAGTAAGTGGCAGCACTGGGATTTGAAGCCACATCTCTCTGACCTAAGAGCATAAACTTTGATTTTCCTTAAACATTAAGGAAATTTCCAAACACAGAAAAAAGTGGAGGAGATAGTATAATGGACCCTGAATGTCAGCTCCCAGTGTCAACAATTATCCACGTTTTGACAATTAGCTTCTCTTTCCCTTCCCATTCTCTCCCTTCCTCTCTTCCTCCCTCCCTCTCCTTACTTCCTCTCATCCTCTGTCCCTCCCTCTTCCTCTTCCCCCCTTTCTTTATTGTGCTGAGATATTTTAAAGGAAATCCCAGGTATCAGATTTCACTCATAAAACCTTCACTGTGCATCAGACCCTCCTACATCAACCCCCGTGCAGCCCTCGCACTCGGCCCCTGGGGAAAGAGAGTTGAGTAAAATCAAGCAGGCTGGGGAGGAACTTACTGTGTCCACCACTTCTCTGTCCTTCAGCCAAAGGCTCTCACATATCCTTGTCCTCATCCCTGGGGCAGTGACATCTTTCTAAAGACTCCATAGAGAAATCATTTCAAACAGTTCAAAATGCAGATAAGAGATCCAGAGAGAGAGCGTCCAGGGCAGTGGGGAAGAGCATGGAGCCCTGGGGTCAGTTCGTGTGGGCTGGAAAGCCAGCACTGCCGGCCCCTGGGTGAGTCGCTAATGACACAATGAGGCACTAACCCGTCCCTAGCAGGGTGGACGTGAGGTCAGAAGAGTTGATAGGGATGTTCACACACCCAGGGCAGTGCACGGCGTGTAGTAAGAGCTTAATAAAAATAAACAGCAACCACAATAAAAATGCTTTAAAGGAATCTCTTACTATGATTTGAGGGGTGGGGTGGGGTGGAGGGGGGGGGGTGCCCTTTGGGTCACGTGGTGGGAAGTGATCTCAACTCCCCTGGCCTGGGGGTCTCTCTGCTCCGTAGCCCCGAGCTGCGGTGCCAGTGGAGGGGGCGAGGAGGGCACCAGCTCTGTGGGATCCCATCCTGGGGCTGGGGCTGGGATCCGAGCTGCCGCGGCCTAGGCCGGGGCCTGCAGGCGGGTGCTCAGGAAGCTCCTGCAAGCTGATTTCATTTACCGCGGTGGCCCTGGAGTCCGCAGGGTGCGAGAGGCGGACCAGCCTGGGCAGAACATTTAAATTCATCGTGTGCATCTCCTTTTCCATCAGGGCAGATGTGAAAAGCACATTATTCAAGTAGTAAAAACTTACTGTAAATTAAGTCAAACAACAGCAAATAACGAATAAGCTGTGTCTTTAACAGCCCAGCCGAAAGGCAGAAAAGAGGATCAAAACAGCTGAATTTCTCAGTTCCCTGTTCCCTGTCCATAATCTCTCGTCTTTTTCCTTCCCCAAAATATGATCCATCTCTCTCTCCTGAGATAAGGACTTTGAAATTCGCTGCATCCAATGCACTTTTAATTTTTTTCTTTTAATGGTCTTTTCCCTTTTCCTTTTCTGCCTGGGTGTCTCCTCTCCTTTCTAGGCCCCCCATCCCACAGGACCCGTCTCTGGGAATTTCATGTTAACCTAGCATCTATCCTTCTGTTATTTTCCAAGCTCTAATAATACTGTATATATATATCTACACACACATAGAGATATATGTGGCTTTTGTGTGTGTCTTTCATTAATGGGATACTGGCAAGATACAACCCTCTGTATCTTGCTTTGCACATTTATCCCATGGAAATCTTCCAAGTCTCTTGATTCATTTAAAAAACTTTTTTTTTTTCTTTTATGGCCACTGACAGTCTCTGGTGTGGTGTGCCAGAATTTATTCATTCGTTACCCTATTGTTGGGAATTCATGTTACTTCCTATCTTTCCCTCCTTCCACCATGAGAAATTCAGCAGTAAACATCTTGATGTCAGGAGCGTTTGTTTTTTATGTTTCAGTGTGTCCTCGGTAATTTCTAATACATTTGAAAAGCTTGGATGATATGTCCCTTTCCTGCATTGAAAGAAAATGGCAAACGGTATAATGAAACGAAATGGGAAGTTATGGTTAAAAACTAAGGGTCAGAAATGTTGAAGAGGGACGCAAGGAGCCTGGTGTGGTCTGCACGCGGCTCCGTTCTCCCCACAGACTCCAGAGGGCGCCAGCGCCACCACTCCATTCCGTGGACGTTATGGGTTGGGTCCCCAGGCGCAGGGTGCTGGGTTGAAGGGGATGTGTGGATTCAATTCTTTAATAGGTGGTGCTGGGCTGACCGCAGGTGTTTCTTCTTGATCCTGCATGGGGGGCACCTGTCCCCTCGGCCAGGCTACCCCCGATGGCCCAGATTCCCTTGCCCTCACTACCCCTCACCTTCAGGCACCCGCCCTGCCTCAGTTTCCTGAACCTGCTGGGATAACAACTTGGGGTTCTGACCGGTGATGTGCTGAGCCCCGTGTTTCCTCATATACCTGTTTCTGTGTTTATTTTTTTAATGGCTGATGTTTCCCCAGGACCTTAAAGTAGTTGAAAAAAATATTAAAAATTGTAAAGTAGGTATATGAAAACTTGCATTGTTTTCAGTTAAAATATTTTATTTATACCCAGGCAGAATCGAGTATCATTTTCTTTCAGTTGAAGCTGATTGCAGATGATTTAAGATCATCCCTTGCTCAAGAGAATTGCCAAACACGGCAGTTCCATTCTGTTCTCTTGATTGAAAATGAGATAGGCCAAGGAGTGGATTTTGAAAATACGAATGATGAGTTTGAGTCCATTAAAGCCAGTGACACACATTTTTCCTTTTCCTTTAGGTAACAAACATGGTTCGGCATAACCCTGGTCTTTATTTAAAAAGTTGGTACTTTGTTTATAAAAATGTTATGGCTTGGGCAGTGTGACGCTGGCTCAGCAGGCAGAATTCTTACCTGCTATGCTGGAGAACCGGGTTCGATTCCTGGTGCCTGCCCATGCAAAAAAAAAAAAAAAAAAAAAAGAGTTACGCTTTTTGGCATTCATTTTGATTTAAAAACTATTTTGTTAAAATATTATTTATTAGTTATTCGATTTTGGGGCACCACCTTAAATTTTGCTCCTGAGGCAAATGCCTCGCTCACCTCACCCTAGTCCTGGCCCTGCTTCTCAGCACATGGGTGGCACTGAGTGCAGAACGAGCCCCATTCCTCAATTCCCTTCCAACTAACACTGTCGGTTTTCACTGTGGTCCTTCCATGAGACGGTGGTTCAGCCACCTCCCAGGCCTCTTCTCCTAGGTCTCCCCAACCTTGTTCACTCTTATGCAGCTACGCCGGCCACCATGACTCCCTTCCAACACTCCAGACACGTTCCTGCCTCTGGGCCTTTGCGCTTGCCATGCCTGGAATGTTCTCCCCCCTGGTATCCACGTGGCTCATTTCCTTACTTCATTCAGAGCGCTGCTTGTATAGAATGTCACATTCTCTGACAGGCTTTCCCTGATCATTCTCACAAAAATATACACCCCTCCCCCAAATCACTTGTCTCATTAGTAGCCTTAAACAGCAATGATTCATTATCTCTCAAAAGGCTACAGGTTGGCTGGGATCAGCTGGGCAGTTCTTCTGTTCCCATGTGGTGTTGGCTGCATTCATCAGGAGCTCAGACCAGAATGTCCTAGCAGCTTCTGGCTCATCTCCATGTGGCCCCTTTCTCTACCCGCATGTCTCTAGCAGGGTAGCAAGAGCTGTTTACGCGTTAGCTTAGGCCTTGCAGAGGGAGAACACAGAAGCTGTAACCTCTTAAGACCTGAGCTTAGAAGTCCCAGGAAATCACTTTTGCCTCATTCTGTTGGCTAGATTCAAGGGGAGGGAAAAGAGACTTCTCTTGGTGAGAAGAGCTGCTTGTGTCTACAGGGAATTGGCAGCAGTTGTATTTATGGGTAACCTACCCTCTTCCTCCTCAGTCCTTTTACCTTTGCTTTACTTTTCTTCTTTTTTCTCATTAGCACTTGTTACTAACAATTATTTTTGCTTATCGACATATCTTAAAAGAATATAAGCCCCATGAAGGCAAGGCATGCCTAATTTGTTCACTGCTGTATCAGTGACACATAGGAGACATTCAATAACTATTTGAATGAATGAATGAATCCCTGGAGACTAATTTCAGATTTTCTTGTGGCTGTGGGGGATGGAGGGATGGTGAAGGCTATGATGTGTAGACATCCCTGGGGGAAGGGCTTTGGGGTCTCTAAGGGTAGGGAGGAGGAAGGAAAGGTAGAGGCTAGGGAGTGGGCAAAGAAAATGTAGGCAGTCGAGGAGGCAAAGATCAAGGAACTTCCCAAGGGAAGGGCCAGAGGCTGTTTTGGTCACTGATGTATCTCCAGCCTCACCCAGCACTGGGCCTGGCACACAGCAGGGTTCAGAAGGGATGTGTTGAAGGGAGGGACTTTGCTGAAAGGCTCTCATTGCCTGCCCCCTCCCCTACATGCTGCTGCGTCAGGCACCCCCTCGGTTCCCACAGCCCTTTGGGTTCCTCCTTTCTGGCCTTAACCACTGTGGTTCATCACTGTCTGTCCCCTACTAGACTCTGAGTCCTGTGGGGGCAAGGCTGGGTCCCCAACATCAACCAACAGGCCCTTGGCACATAGGAAGCGCGTGTTGCATAAACTTCCTCCTTGTGGGACAGGGCTGGGCTGTTTCCGTCATGACTGTGCCCAGATGAGGCAGGGAGTGGGGGAGGGGGAAGGAAGCACTCAATACTCATCGATTCTGAGATGCTCTTCTTTTCTCATCACATTTTAACAGCTCTCCAATCAGGAAGAGTTACAGCTGCCAATGCCTGACAGTCACTGCCAGCCAGGCGGCCGGGGTGACGTAGCTGTCACTGCCTGCATGTGACCGTGGAGCCCGCCTTCGTAGCGTCATCACGGCTCAGTTTGGCCCAGAGGACCGCACAGCACGGGAAAGCCTGGGCGCTGCCAGCTCGGAGGCAAGGTGACTCCAACAGCAGGCCTCTGTGTTGCAGGAACAGCTTAACCAATTGATTGCACTTCTGTTTTCCCCATTTATGTGTGCACAAGAGTGATATATGAGAAAAATCTGTGTTTTCTAAGGAAGTCTACACAGAGCTCTTTCAATATATATAAAACACAATTTTTTCAAGTGATAAGGAAATATTGTGTCGTAGTTTTGTCAGCAGCATTTTCCCCTTTGTTAGTAGGGCTGCCAAATGGTGCATCTTACAACCCGCCGCATCTCAGATTTGATTATATATGGAATCTGCTGTAGAAACGAATGGATAAGTAGAGGTCTCCAACTCCTCTGTCTCCTTCTCTCTCTATTCCTGTCTGATCTCCTGGGCTTTATGTCTGCTCTGGGATGAGAGGAGGGAGAAGAGAATTCTGGCCTGTGGTCAAGTACAAATACATGTTTGAGGAATGACCAAACAAGTGATCAAGTGTCTGAATTACTGGATCAATGAAATGCTCTCTTGACTTGAGGGTTTTCTCATAGAATGGTCGTTTAGAGTCTAATTTTGCCAGGGCTGCTGTAACTAGCTGGGCTGTTTTTAAACCACGGGAACTTACTGTCTCATAGTTCTGGAGGCTAGAAACCTGAAATCCAGGTCTTGGTAGGCTCATGTTTCCTCTGAAGTCTGTAGGTTCTGGAGATGACCAGAAACCCATACCTCAATCTCTACCTCTGTCACATGGCCGCCTCTCTTCCTGCCTCCGCACTGGTTTTCTGTCTGTCAGTCCACATTTTTCTCTCCTTACAAGGACTCTGGTCATCTTGGATTAGAGCTCACCCTGATCCAGCTTGGCCTCATCTCTCTCTCCCTTTTTTTAAGGATTAATGAATCTGCTAAAAATCCTTTTACTGTGGGAAAATGTATACAACCTGACATTTCCCATTTTAACCAGTTTCATGTTTACAGTTCAGTGGTGTTAACTGCATTCACAGTATTGTGCCACCATCACTACCCACTACCAAAACTTTTCCATCACCCCAAACAGAAACGCTACACCCATTAGTCATTCCCCATTTTCCACCCCCATCCCCTGGAACCCTGTAATCCTTGTCTCTATGAATTGGCATATTATGGTTATTTCCTTTTGTATCTGGATTAGTTCACTCAAGATGAAGTCTTCAGGGCTCACCATGCTGTCGCATGAATCAGAATTTCCTTCCTTTCTATGGCTGGATAATATTCTACTGTATGGATATACCACATTTGTTATCCACTCATGGACAGGTGAAGTGCTTCCATCTTTTAACTACTGTGAATAATGCTGCTATGAACATTGATGTACACATATCTGTCTGAGTCCCTGCTTTCTAGAATTGGGATTTCTGGGTGATATGGTAATTCTGTCTTTAACTTTCTGAGGAACTGGCAAACTCTTTTCCACAGCAGCTGCATTATTTTTATATTCCCACCAACAATGTACTTGAGTCCCAACTTCTCTGCAAACTCTGCATGACTAGTTATTTTCTGTTTGGTTATGTTTTTAATAGTGGCCATTCTAGTGGGTGTGAAACGGTATCTCATTGTGGTTTTGATTTGCATTTCCCTAATTGCTAATGGTGTTGAGCATCTTTGCTATTAGCCATTTATCTATTTCCCTTGGGGAAATGTCTACTCAAGTCCTTTGCCCATTTTATAATTGGATGGCTTGTCTTTTTGTTGTTGCGTGTAGGAATTCTTTATATATGTTGGGTATTATCAGATATATGGTTTTTTAATTTCCAGGCTGCTAAAACAATACAATGGGTTGGCTTAAACAATGGGAATTTATTGGCTCACAGTTTTGAGGTTAGGAGCAAAATCGAGGCATCAGCAAGGCAATGCTTTCTCCCCAAAGACTGGTGTTCTGGGGCTGGCTGCCAGGGCTCCTTGGTCCTTGGATTTTCTGTCACATGACAATGCACATGGTGATCTTCACAGGTCTTTGTTCCAGTTCTGACCCCGCTGGGTTGTCACTGTCTAGGGGTGGACCTGGCTGCCTCCCTGGACTGTGAGCCCATGAAGGCAAAGCTGGAGCTATCTTGGTCATTGCTGCGTTTCCCACATGCAGCATGGAGAGGTGTTACATGCTGATGGGGAGGGAGGAGGAGGCTGGGGCAGGCGCCAAGGGTGCATGGCATACATGGGGTGCTCGGTGGCTCTTGGTCTTGGCCCACAGTTACCCGGGGCTGCTGCCATCTCCCGTTCCTTAGACCTGGGGGATCCGTGGGTAGTGTCTGGGTCTGATGCACCCCTGGGCCCCCAGCTGTGCACAGGGGGCATCTGGACCTGGGCGGAATGGATGAAGCTCATCGATGGAGGCAGGGGTTTCAGGGGATGTGGCCTGTGTATATTGGCTGGGTGCAACTGCATCTCTGGTGGCCGGTAGACCTGTGTGTGCCTGAATTTGTGTGTTTGCCAGACTTTTATATGTTTGCTTCAGTGTTGCTTTTTATAATGACTCTGTGTTTGAGGGTCTGATCTTTCCTTTCCCTTTTGTGCTGGATCTGGGTGTCTGTGAAATTCATGGGGCTGAGTCTTGGGTATCAGCTGGTCTGTGTGTTCAGTAGCTGGGGACAGCAGTTGGTTATTTTTTTAACCCCTTGGTCTCCGTGTGTGTGTTTGTCAGTGGAATCGGATGTGGATGACTCTGTCTGCATTCCTCTCTTCCCTGGCACTCCAGCATTCTGACTACACAGCCACAGACCACTTGTCCCCTAGCTCTGGGTGCGACCTGAGTGCATCTTCTCCCTTTTGGGGCCCCCATCTCCTCCTCTGGGAGGAAAGGTCCAGCCAATTGTGAGCCAGGGCTCCCGTTCAGAACTGACCTGTGGATGGTCAGGAGATCCCTTTGAGCGGCGGGTACCTGTGGGCACGTCTTAGGAAATGGTGGTGGGGAAGGTCCAGGTCAGCCTCCTGCCTGGGCAGAGAGGAAGGCAGGAGGGGAGACGGGGGTGTGCAATTATAGGTGGACTAGAGGCGGGGCGGTGGTGCTTGCAAGCTGCAGAGATGGAGGATAGGGTTGAGGGGAGCTGCTGGAGCCTGGGAGTGACCTCCAGGGGGCTGGTTTCAGGGTATCTTATTCTCTCTTGGCCTTTGGTTTCTTCCCTGTCTGTGTCTTGGTTTCATTTCCAGCTTTATGAGTCTGTATCTTTTTCAGTCTCTCTGCAACTTGTGCCTCTTAGTCTGTCTGTCTTGCTGTGGTTCTATCTGGCTTGGTATCTCATTTACTCTGTCTTCCTGCCTGACTCTGTTCCTCTCTTCCCCGCCCCAGCCCCCTCTTTCTGGGATTCCTTTGCTTTCCCCTCGTCCTCGTTCACATCTCTCTTTGCATACATCTCTCTCTTCGTGCCACAGGGACACAAGTTTAAAGGGTCATTAGGAAGCCGAGCAGGGAGGGGGGAATGGAGCAAGGCATTCCAGAAGAGTCGGCACCTGAGCTGGGCTTTGAAGGATGGACTGGGAGAGGGTGGGAGAGGAAGGTGACATTCCAGGGAAGAGGCAGGCCAGAACCCAGGGAGGCAGGTTCAGAGTGAGACTTGGGGCAGGGGAGCTGTGTCTCTGCCACCGGGTGGCGAGTGCTGGCCAGCACCAGGCAGGGTGGTGTTGGCAGGTGCGGTGAGGGTGGTTTGAGACCTGCCCCCATGCCCGCCTGTCAACATGTGACCTCTCATCCCAGCCACTGCTGGCCCAGCTAAGCCGCCTGGCCTGTGGGGCGTGCGCGGCACGCTGTGAAGATGGGGCAGAGGAGAGAGTGGGAGTGACTGGCTGGAAAAGGACGAGTCCCCGTGCTGGGGGAGAAATGGTGGACAGAGTGGGCGGGTGGCCAGCAGGGCCAGGCCTTCCGTGCCAGGACAAGCAGATGGAACCTTGTCCTGGGGACAGGGGGGGAGACCAGGGAGGGGTTTTGAACAAAACCAGGTGTGAGAATGCTCTCTGGGGCAGGTGAGCCAAGTAGTGGCCCCTGGAGCAGCTGTGGGTGGGGCCCCTCCCCACCTTGGGGCTCCGCCCGCTGACATCACTGTCATATTATTGCACTAGAGCCCCTGGGCCAATAAGCAGCTGCTTGCTATTATAATGGGTCCTAGCAACAGGGTCTGACCTTGAGCTAACAAGGGAGGAGACCCCACCAGCAGGGAGAGTGTGAGGGGAGAGGGAGAGCCTGCAGGGCAGGTGAGTCCCCGAGGGCAGGGAGTCCAGCTGGGCCTGGGGGTAGACAGAGGCAGGGGCTCCTGTCTCCAACCAAGCCCCTCAGCCAGAACTCCACTAAGTGGCCCCAACTCTTCTATCCCCTGCTGCAGGGGCCTGTCCCCGACCCTGAGATGGGGAGGGAGTGGGTGCAGCATGCGGGCGCACCTAGGACGGGAGGCTCCAATCAGGTGGGAAGAAGGTCAAAAGGACACATTTCTGCAGGGTGGGGCAGGGTGGGGTGGCAGAGGACAGTGGGGGCAGGGGGGGGTGTGGGTGGAGCAAAGGAGACAAGCGGATTGGGGGGGCAGGCACGCGGGCAAGGGAGAGCAACTCTCAGGGGACCTGTCCGGGCGTCCTGCCCGGCTGGGGTCTATCACTGGTCTTGGCTGAGCCGCGTCCCTCTCCCGGGGATCTGAGTGTGTGAGCCTCATTTCTCTCCTGGGGTTCCCTGTAGAGTCTGTGCCAGTGAGTAAACATACTTTAGGGGTGCTGAGGAAGATGCGAGTGAATGGGGCCAGGGTGGGCCGGGGAAGCTCCAAGGTGGGGATGGTGGCCTCTGAGGAGACCTCCCTAAGGGAGGTCTTGTTTCACCGCAGGGAAACTGAACCACAGAAGGGCTGTGTAATGCCCAGCAGGATTCCCAGTGCCCAGGAGATCCCCTGGGCTGAGCTTTTTGGGCCAAACCCGAGGATGACTCCAAAATTGGCCTTGAGTTAGACAGACGAGGCTCGCAGTTGCAGAGCCCTGTGAGGTGAGCCCCCAAGGAGGCAGAGGAGGCCCAGAGAGGGGCAAGGACCTATCCGAAGTCACACAGCTAGAATATCAATGGTGACGGTGATGATGCTAAGCCTGGCACCATTCAAGTATTAACTCATGGAATCCTCAGCAACCTGAGGAGGTGCTTAGCACTTCTCAGAGTTATTAGTCCCATTTTACAGACGAGGAAAGAGAGGCAGAGAGCTGAATGCAGGCAGTCTGGTGAACGTTGGACCCTTGCCACAAGCCAGGCACTCGGCTTAAACCTTTTACTTTGGGGGGGCCCTGTGCAAAATTTTGTGTTCAGAAATTTAGACTTAAAAGTCGAGGACAGCACAGCATTAGACCAAGCACCGGGCCCTTCCAAAGTGCAGTGTGCAGGTTGGTCCCTTGAAGCCAGCCCCGTTCCTAGGTCATCTCCAGATGCCTCATCACAGTGCTTCAGGGGGTGGGTCTGTCATTGTGCCTATTATCCTGAGAAGCAAACAGGCTCAGAGAGGTGTGTCTATTTACCCCCAGTCACACAGCAAGTTAGTGGCGGGGCAGGGAAGTGAAACCAGACCCCTGACTCCCGCCCAAAGTGTGCTCCGGGGCCAGAGGTGGGGAGAGGGTTGTGGAATCCCGGGTAGACCCCCTACCTCACCTCCCTGTCTGGTTCTCACTCCGCCTACCCCACACCAGGGCCCAGGAGACGTGAACAGCAACCTTCTCCCCCCGCCAACGCTGAGGATCACGCGTCCTGTGACTCTCCCCCACCCCCCGCCGTCCCCCGAACTGCTGGCCACCATGGCTACCGCGAAGCCGCCGGCAGGGCCCGGAGAGGAGGAGACCACCATCCTCATGGCCAAGGAAGAGCTGGAGGCCCTGCGCACCGCCTTCGAGTCGGGCGACATCCCCCAGGCCGCCTCCCGCCTCCGCGAGCTGCTGGCCTCTTCGGAGAGCATCCGCCTGGAAGTGGGGGTCACGGGGGAGTCGGGCGCCGGCAAGTCGTCCCTCATCAACGCCCTGCGCGGCCTAGGGGCCGAGGACCCCGGCGCGGCCCTCACGGGCGTGGTGGAGACCACCGTGAACCCCTCCCCCTACCCGCACCCGCAGTTCCCGGACGTGACCCTGTGGGACCTGCCTGGGGCCGGCACCCCAGGCTGCCCGGCCGACAAGTACCTGAAGCAGGTGGACTTCGGCCGCTATGACTTCTTCCTGCTGGTCTCCCCCCGCCGCTGCGGCGCCGTCGAGGCCCGCCTGGCCTCGGAGATCCTGCGCCAGGGCAAGAAGTTCTACTTCGTGCGCACCAAGGTGGACGAGGACCTGGCGGCCACGCGGAGCCAGCGGCCGTCGGGCTTCAGCGAGGCGGCCGTGCTGCGGGAGATCCGCGAGCACTGCGCCGACCGGCTGCGGGCCGCGGGCGTGGCCGACCCGCGCATCTTCCTGGTGTCCAACCTGTCACCGGCCCGCTACGACTTCCCGCTGCTCGTGTCCACCTGGGAGCACGACCTGCCCGCCCACCGGCGCCACGCGGGCCTGCTGTCGCTGCCCGACATCTCGCTGGAGGCCCTGCAGAAGAAGAAGGACATGCTGCAGGAGCAGGTGCTCAAGACGGCCCTGGTGTCGGGGGTCATCCAGGCCCTGCCGGTGCCCGGGCTGGCGGCCGCCTACGACGACGCCCTGCTGATCCGCTCGCTGCGCGGCTACCACCGCAGCTTCGGTCTGGACGACGACTCGCTGGCCAAGCTGGCCGAGCAGGTGGGCAAGCAGGCCGGAGACCTGCGCTCGGTCATCCGCTCGCCGCTGGCCAGCGAGGTCTCGCCCGAGACGGTCCTGCGCCTCTACTCGCAGTCGTCGGACGGCGCCATGCGGGTGGCGCGCGCCTTTGAGAAGGGCATCCCGGTCTTCGGCACCCTGGTGGCCGGGGGCATCAGCTTCGGCACCGTCTACACCATGCTCCAGGGCTGCCTCAACGAGCTGGCTGAGGACGCCCAGCGGGTCCGCATCAAGGCCCTGGAGGAGGACGAGCCCCAGGCCGAGCTCAGCCTGGAGGCGGCCGGGGACAGTGGCACGGAGAAGCGGGGAGCCGGGGAGGGCGGCGGCGAGGAAGCCCCGCTCTCGGCCCGCCGGAAGCTCGGCCTCCTGCTCAAGTACATTCTGGACAGCTGGAAGAAGCGCGACTTGTTGGAGGAGAAATAAAACTGCAGTCCCGGTCCCCCTGCCTCACCCCGCAAACCAAACCTTAACAAAACCAACTAATGAACCGAAAAAGGCCAATGTGGTGAAAACGAGGGCTGCAGGTGCTGGGGTTCAGGGGATAATGACCTGGAGGGAAGGACCAGAGCTTGCCACCCTGGTAGGGGGTGGGTAGGGGGCTGCGAAGGGGTGTGAGGCAGGTGGGCCCCAGTTCAATGTGTCTAAGAGGGACACATTGAACTTGGGGTAGGAAGTTGGGGGAGGGGGGAGAGGTTCCAGGGGGTGGGCAGAGGTACTTGTTTTACTTTCAATCTCATATCCTTTTCTGAAGACTTCCCGTGTCCCAAAGGCAGCCTCTGGAGGGTGGGGAGAGGGGGGCAGCCCATAGGTGCCCAGAATGGCACAAGGGTGCCAGCATCCAGGTTAAACAGCCAGAGAGGGCGGGCATCCTCGGAGAGGGGGGCGGGGGTCCACTGGGCTCGCCTCCAGGCAGAGCTTGGGGACAATAGACTGAGAGGGGAGGTGGTGAGAGGGTGAGCGGGTAAACTGTGCATCAAAGGAGAGTGGAGCCAGAGGGTGAAACCCCGTGACCTAGGTCGATTCTTGTTCCAAAGAGATGGCGGCTGTGTCTGCGCTTGGGGATGAGACTTCAATATGTGTTTGGGCGTCGTTTCCTCAGCCCGGGGGCCCCCTGTTTCTCTATGGCTGTGTGGGTGTCTGCGTGTGCGAATGTTGGGATTGTGAGGAATAGCCATGGGTCCGAGAGTGGGGTGGCTGTGGGCTGGGGTTTCTGAGTGCTGCACGTGTCTGCGTGTGAAGAGGGCACGCACCTGGCACACGGTGGGCAAAGCTCTCTGTGGGCCTAGCCTGGGCATCCCCGGGAAGCCACACTCCCTTGTACCTGCCTCCGTCAGGGCTTGGCAATTCAGAGGGTGCAAAAGTGGGTGACGCCCCCACACCTGCCCAAGCCTAAACTCTCACCTGCCAAATAAAGTTTCATGCTTTTAAAAAGAATTAACCTCCCAGATTGAGGAGTTCGGTCAGGAATGGGGGTGGTGGCACCCAAGGGCTTCTGTGGGCTTGGACAAGAGTCAGGGAAGGTCCTCAGCATTGACTGTGTCCTGAAGGATTAGGGGAGGAGAAGGGCGAGTTTCCAAGTTGGGGCTGAGTGTGGTGAAGGGAGGGAGGCCAGAATGCGGCTGGGGGTGTGCCAGGAGTCAGTGGGACAGCCCTGTGGGGTGCGTACGGCAATTACCGACAGAGAAGCTGGGAGGGCAGGAGCTTCCAGAGGCTTGGCAGTCCACGCGAAGGGAAGCCGATTCACTGCCCAGCATGGCCGGCTGGGCCAAGGGCCCAGAAATGTTTAGGAATGGAGAAGAATCCTTTCTTCTGAGTATGGGGTTCCAGAACTTTGGCAGCTCAAGATGAGAGCTCAGATCCATGGCTCAGGGAACCCAAGAAGGACTTGGGGAAGATGGATGGGACTGGAACAAGTGGCCATTGGCTTTGGGGGGATGTTGTGGGGGGTGGGGTGGGCTCAACTCTCAGCTAAAGCAATCCAGGGAGTGAAGATGCAATCTGGGCCTCCCTTTGGAAAGTTCTGGATGCTGCAGGTCGTGGGGAAGGAGGCAGCCCTGACTTTAGAGGGGGATGTGCTGCCTCCATTGTGTGGGGCTGGCTGATTTAACAGGTCATCTCTGAGGAAGAAGTCTGTTCCATCTTGAAGTCTTCCAAGGTCCGTGACGATCACAAGAAGGTGCAGGAGGCTGGGGTGAGGCCGGGGCAGAGGGGGCCTGAGGTGCCAGAGAATTGGCCTCACCCCTAGCTGCTCCTACCTACTCTAGCATCTGGTGACCATTCTAGCCTCATTGGGGTGCTTCAAATTTGCCCAACCCTGTAAATCAGTTGCAGACTAAAAGGTCCCACTTGGAGGATTAAAGGAAGTACCAGTCCTCTGCTGAAGACTTCTGTGCTTTGCCAAAATATTCCTCTCTCCCTGGAAGGCCTTCCCCTTGGCCCCGCCAGGACTTCCTGGGGTTCTCATGGGATTTTCTGTACCAAAGGGGGTGAAGTGGGATCATGGTAGGGAAATCTCAGACCCCGGATGTGTGAGACAGATGGTCTCTTCCAAATTCAGGCTCACAAGCATCCCACATGCCTCTACACTGTGGACCCTGAGATATCACCCAGAACACAGGGCTCGGGTGGGGCTGGGATGGGAAAGTCAGTTGGGGATATCACATCTCTCACCCTGGTCCTTCCTCCCCTTCACCCTCCTCAGCCAACTGGTCCCTGTGCCCTGTCCCTTCTGCCTCCACCTCTCCCTGCCATCCTCCATCTTGAGCCCCTCAGCCACTGCCCCCCACTCAGGGCCTGCCCTTTTGACCCCAGTTCTGTCTCTCCCAGCTCCAGTTTCTTCCCCCATAAGACCACAGATGGGCCTTTCTAATGTCCACAGTGGATCTCTCCCTCCCCAGGCTACCCTGCCGAGAACAAGCTGCTTACTAGGGCCCAGGCCCTGTCCAAGCTGGCCGCTGCCTGAACAGTAAAATCCTGAGTCTTCCTAAAAGAGCAGGTGGGGCCCTGAGAAGTTGTCTCTCCATTTCACAGGTGAGGAAACAGACCCCCCAGCCTCTCCCACCCCTTAGAGGAGAGGGAGATAAAGGCTGCAGAGGAGGGGTGGGTGGGGGTGGAGTGGCTTGCCTGGCATCTCCCTGCTGAGTTGGCACTGTTGGGATTAGATGAGGTCATGCAATCCCAGATGGCAGAATGGGCAGCTCCTGCCCATGTGTCAGAAAGGACACCTGCATGGGTATGCCGAGGTTCTGGAGCAGAAGCAGGACAGGGGAACACAGGCACTGAGGGTGGGCAACATCTCCAAAAATGCACCAGACCTGTCAGGCCGTTGTTGCTCTTTGGGTCTGGGGCTGCAGCAATCATGGAGGTCTCTGCATGTAATGGGTATTCGGCTGTGCGTTGATGGTGAGGGTGGGATGGGTTGATCAGAGGAAACTGGTCCATGTGCTGGCTCTGCTGCAGGCTGTAAAACGTTTAGCAAGTGATTTTTACCTCCTTGAGCCTCAGTTTTCTACTCAGTAATATGGGGACTTAATGAAATTATGCTTCTGGTTCAGATAGTAGCTGGCCCAGAGAAAACATTAAGAAACTATTAACCATTATTACCAGTGATGTGAAGATTCTATTTGCAACCTCAGTTCTGCAGTGTCAATCACAGCACCTGCTGCACACAGATGCTAAACAAAGGCATTTAAGAGTTTGAATGCCAGGCTCAGATCTCAGTCCCATTCCCAACACTTCATGCACTAGCTGGTGACCTTGGGTGAGCTATTTATCCTCTCAGCCTCTCTGTTTTCTCATCTGGAAAAACATGGATAGGAAGAGAATCCTCCCGTTCCAGGTGGTTTGAGGCTTTTACGAGATAGTTGCTTGCAGTAATCAAAAAATAAGTAAACCATTTGGCCCAGGGCCTGACTTATTGTTAGATTCTCCAGGCTGTTACCGATGAGTGAGGCCTCAGACACTTTGGGCATGCAGAGGGGTCTAGAGAAAGAGGGGATGACTCAGTGAAAATGCCCCCTTACCTGTTTTTGTTCAAGACCACCAAATCCCAGAGAGAGAGAGCTGGGGGTCAAGTAGCCCATGGGAAGCAAAGTCTTTCAAGCAAGATGCTGGAAGAGGAGTCCTGTGAGCTGTCATAGGAGGCCAGGCCTTAAGGTGGGGAACCTGGCAAGCAGCAGCAGCCAAGTTGCCAGCCACACATCATTCACTGGCAGATGTCAGGCTGGATGTTGGTCTCACTGGGGGGACAGGCTCAGGGAAGTTGACCTCTATCAGTGCCATCTGGGGGAGGGCAGATAAGGATCCCAATGCAGCCTACACAAATGTGGTAGAAACAACTGTGGATTCCATGCTGTACCTACATGACAGGCACCCAAGCATCATCACATCCCTGCTTTCCGGGCTGACAAATACCTTCAGCCACTGCTACTGGGCCGTTACAACTTCCTCACCATCACATATGAGTGCTTCACCGCCATTAGGCCTAGCCGGCCTAAGATCCTGCAGCAGGGCAAGTGTTTCTATTTCTTCTGCCCTGAGGTGGATGTGGACATGACTGCCTCCCGCAGCCAGCGACCCAGCACCATTTGGGATGGCTGTCAGTCATGGCAGGAGGGTGAGACACAGTCTCTGGGGGGCTAGGGTAGGTGGCCCCTTGAGGGATTGTCTTGCTCCTTCCCCCTCATTGTCCAGCTGAGGCCAAGAGTGGGAAAAGCAGTCACCCAGGGTCACACTGTGTGAATGAACTAGGCCCAACAATGACATGATGTTCATGGCTGCCATTTCCTGAGAATTGACCCTTTTCATTTACAAGTGAAAGAGACTAATCACTTGCATTTAGGGGTAAAAGGGCATTTACTGGCTTGTGTATTTGAAAACTTCAGGTTGTGCAAATGCTAGGCATTCAATGCGGATCCTGGCACCTGGTGATAACAACATACTGGCCCCTACTGGTGAGGGCACTGATGGTTATTGAGGGCTACTCACGTGCAAGATACTACTCTCATAAACTCTTTGCATCATCACCACAGTCCTTGGAGGCTGGCACAACTACTATCTTACACATTAAAAAAATGGAAGCCCAGAGAGGTTTGCTAATCTGCCCAAGGCCACACAGATGGCAGGAGCGCAGCTAGGACCTGAACCTGGCAGCCTGGCTCGATAGCTGGCATCCTAACTCAATGTGCTGGAGCCCCAGCAGTTGTTAGGATCACCAAGCCATGCTCTGGTTTCCTACAGCAGAAGCTGTGAAGGATCCATGGTCTTCCCGCTCTCCAAGTGGCATGCTTTCCTGGTGGCCATGCCCAAGGTCTCTCAGTCCATCCTAGTGAAGGCTCGCTGCAGCAGCACATTAGGCTCGTAGCAATAGTAGCCTGCAGCACCAACCTGGGACCTGCGCCAGGCACACTGAGTGTGGCGTGTGACCTCTGCACGCTCATCCGCTCCCTGGAATCTCCCGCCACGTCCTCAGCCTGGACAACAACTTCCTCACTAAGCTGATTCAGCAGAGAAGGGCTGGCCCCTGCACAAATCCTGGGCGTGGTCCACAGCTTGTGGATGGAGGTCACCAAGGTGCTGGTAGTGGAATGGTTGGACCAGGCCTCTGGGGATGTCTCTGCATCACCCAGGAGCTCCTCTCTGCCAACTGGGCACGTTGGCTGCTGCAGCATCTCTTTGCCACCACCTACTGATGCTCCATCCATCCCTGGACGTGGCAGCCAAGAATGCCCAGAGCACACTGATTTAGGTCTCCCTCAACATCTCTGACCCAGCTCCCAGAAAAGGCTGATGAGTCCAGATGCAAACCTAGGGGGACTGAGGGACACAGGGTCTACCTGTCCCCAGGCTGGATGGTATTGGAGGATGGTAGGAAGAAAGTCAAGCTCCAACTCCCCTGGAGTCAGCACATGCCACCTTGTGCTTTTTTGCCCTGGGTCTTATGCCCTCTCTGGTCACTGCTCCTACCTTCCCACTCTGGTGAACTTGCAAATCAATCAGCAGTCCCCTTGCTTCCCAGGGGACAGGTAGATTTTGATGAGGTAGGGAAAAATCAGATTTCTAGCTTGAAATTGTTGGATTCCTGTGCAGGTTGGGGCAGTGGGGCAAAGGATCTGGAAACACAGTGGTCAGAGGACAGTGAACTTCAGAGCTCGGCAGGTCTCAAGGAATATCTTCAGGTCAGGCTGGAAGAAGGCCAGGGAGGCAGGTGGGCTTGGCTAAGTCTTATGGATGGGGAGGTATTCTAGTTTGCTAGCTGCCAGAATGCAACACACCAGAGGCGGATTGGCTTTTAATAAAAGGGGATTTATTTCGTTCTTCAGAGGAAAGGCAGCTAAGTTACAACTGAGATTCTTTCTTACATGGGAAGGCACAGGGTGCTCTCTGCTAGCCTTCTCTCTAGGCCTTTGGGTTCCAACAACTTTCCTCGGGGTGATTTCTTTCTGCATCTCCAAAGGCCTGGGCTGAGCTGCGAGTGCTGAGATGAGGTATGCTGAGCTGCTTGGGCTGTGCTACATTGAGCTCTCTCATTTAAGCACCAGCCAATTAAATCAAACATCATTCGTTGCAGCAGGCACACCTCCTAGCCGACTGCAGATGTAATCAGCAACAGATGAGGTTCACATGTCATTGCCTCATGTTCACAGCAATCGATCTAGGCACCTTCACCTGGCCACGTTGACAACTGAATCTAACTACCACAGAAGGTGAGGGGTAGAATATTGGGCAGGTAGATGAGAGACTCTGGTCATTATCTGGAACTGATTAAGTTTCCTGACAGGGTGGAGTGGCAAGATTTGAGGGTCAGGGCTAACTTGGGGTAGGTAAGGTAAGGTTAGTGCTTCCCAAAGTGTGTCTACCCGGACCCGGAGAGACACACTTTGGGAAGCACTGACCTTAGCACACAGACTGTGTATCTTACCAGAATAGAAAAGGGAAAGTACTACTGTATTGAGGGAGGGTGGTGTATTTATTTAACTGAAGGGAGGGCCTGGCTTTAAATTAAAGTCAAAACTATTCTGGAGGCTCCTCTTACACAAGCTTCAGCTAGATATTGCTAATTACCATGGACTGCCAAACCCCAACTAAAATAATTTCTATTAACCCTAAAGAACAACTAGGGGCTCTATCTGAGATTCTACACATGTTTTACATGCTAAGATTACTTTCCAGAAATGTACAAACTCCAGACGGTTCCTAGGCCAGATAAGTACTGAAACCCAGAAGGGCCAGCCTCTCCAAGAACATCAACTAGTTCTAGCTTCCTATCCTATATTAACAACACTGCTTTCCAAAATGAAAAAGTTAGAATGGGCATAATCCAAATACTCCTAAAGATTGGGAGAAGGATCAATGGGGAAGGTGGAATTACAAGAGAACATAGGATTTAACAAATGAGTATGATCACTGAATCATGATATTGATATTTTAGTCTTCAGTGTCTTGGAGCAGCTTTAAGGAAAAACCTAAAACTGGAACTGTAACCTGTACTGAACTCTGAAATCTGTTCTATAACTACCTGTCACAGTGTACTTTGAAACTTATTGCTTTTTTGTATATATATTTCACAATAAAAAATGTTTTAAGAAAATTAATACACAAATTAAAGTTAGGAGTTGTTTTGAGCCAGATGAGGTACAAGGGCAGAGACCGTTGCAATCCATGGTAAGTATATAGTTAAGTCACTGTATTTAATTAAGGACACACCCTGACTTTTAGCCACAAGCAGGAACTGTATTTAATTAGAAACCTAACCAAAGGCAAGGTGCCTTCCAGTGACAGTAGAGGACACCATGGTAGCTACTGTATTCAGCCGGATGGGAACTGAATTTTCCTATCCATAACACAGAGGTGGGAGGCATAACCTGTCCCAAGGAACAGGAATACCCCTTTCTAGAGGTTTCTTCCTAGAAAGCTGCAGGGTCCTACAGCTCCCGACAGCTCCACTGGATCACTGTGGAGGTGTTCTTGTAGGAAGCTCAGGCTCCACTGGGTAGGTCAAGGATAATCTGCCCCTAAGAGCTGGGTCCCAAATTTGCCCAGCTTCCAGGACAGCATGGTGTGGGGAGAGGAATAAGAGGACTATAAGAAGAGGCTTCTATGACCATATTTATTTCAACCACCAAATGTGCCCCAAGAAAGAGCCCTCCAGACCCTGTCTCCCCTTATAGAAAAGGACTTGGAGTCAAGGAAGAAGGACCTGTGGTCCCCGTCCTCACAGAGGGAGTCCCAATGGAGTGCGGGCTTCCTGGGATGACCATTCAGACTCTTCCCACCATCTGCCCCATGTGGACTCAGGATGGGCTGCCCCATCCCAGGTGGGGGGCAGGATCTCTTCAAGTCACCACCTGGACCATCCTGGACACCTCACGGCACTGAGGGAAGTTGTGGTCTTTTGTCCATCAGATAGTCACTTTCCTTCCACCGGGAGGGGGACTTGTGTGCTCCTTCACCATCCATTGGGACCCAGAAGGGGGTCGCTGCATGACATTCCTCCCCTCAGCCTCAGGCCAGCAGGCGGCTGTACTCTGCCAGGGCAGAAGATTTTTTCACCCCATCCCAGATCCGGGCAGCATAATGGAACCTGAGAGAGGAGATCAGGAGTCAGGGCTGCCCTGGCTGGAGCTCCACCCAGCCTAGTACCTGTCCTGCAGGTCCTCTGTGTGACAGAGATGTGACTCTAGGCCTCTTGGAGTTGCTCTCTTCAACTGGGATAGAGGAAGATGCCAACATTGATGGGAGGTAGTTGGGCTAGGGACTAAAGCCTCAAGTTTCTTCTCCCATCTAAGAAAACTCTCCCTACCAAGCTCAGTGCTGGCTTTTGTATGTAGGGATTCTTATCTCCACCTCCCTCCAGAATTGTGATGATTGCAATGTCTAAGAGCAGCTGTACAACTCTCCCACTACCCAAATTCTCCTCTTCACTGCCAGACCTTGGTTTAGACCAATGAGAGGAGCAGAGCTGGGGCAGGATGCTGGCTGTGCCCTGCCTCACTCAACAGAGTGGCTTCCTGCTGCTGTGCCTGTACTCCCTGCCCCTTCTGGCCACAGCTGACTGCAAACAGACTTTGGGGAGCCCAGCTGGAGGCTGCCCTAAGCCAATCTATTTCTCTTTCACACAAGTTTGGACTTAAGATGAGACAGACCCGGATCTATTTGCTGTGGGCTCTGGACATACAAAGTTGCATAAAGTAGGACTGGGGAGGTGGTAGAGACCGATGTGAAAGTGGGTGGTAAAGACAGTGGGCAGGGAGGAAGGGAAGAAGGAGCCAAGGAGATCATGCAAGCCAGTGAGAGTTGTAAAGTGCAACTCCTGCAATCCCTGATGGCTTTCTGGTTCTGTTTTCAGGTCCTAATAATAATAATAAGCTTAATCAGGTTGACTAGTCCTATTCCTAACAACCAAATGACCCTGATCACAGATACTTCCTCACTGAGTGACCTCGGGGAAGTCATACTTACTCTAAAATTGTCCCCCTAGTAAAACTGGGGTGAAGACTTACACCTTACTGGCTAATCAGGAGGTTTCAAAGCTGTGTGTGAAACCACAGCATGTTGTCTGGCATGAGAGAGGCACTTATAAGATGGGAGCAATTATCATTATTCCAAATTAAGGACACAGGTCTGGAGAAGGGTGGGAACTTAATGAAGTTACACAGATCTCTGGGAGCCCCCTTCTGTCTGCACCAGGGCAGGGCACCTCAGACTACCCCTCCTCTGCTAAGACCACCTCCCTCTATCAAGAGTTCCTACCAGTTCTTCTCGGTGAGGATCGTATGTGACAACTGTGGCCGGGCCATGGACATCACTTGGCTCCGGAGCTTGCTCACCAGGGACTGGAAACTGGGGTGGCCACGGTACCCAGGCAGGAGGGAGAAGAGTGGGCTAGACCCGGGTCCTGGGGGAGGAGGTGGGGAGGACAGCCTGCTGAGAGAGAGTCTTCCTCCCAGTCAACTGGCTTTTCTGGAATTCAAGGAGCACCTCAGGTTAAGCCCTGGCCCAGCTCTTCCTGCATTTCCACGATTCTGAAACAAAGTCCTAGGAAAGGGTTCAAGAGCTCCCTGGGGACAGGCCAGAGTCTCCCCTCAGAACAGTGTATAGGGGTTGGAGGGGGGAGCCATGCCACCCCACACCAGGCAAGGAACTGTCTCCCCAAGGACTGGATTCCCCTGCAGGGGGAATACCTGCTCTTGGTGGGTTTTCACTCTCTGCTTCGCTGTCCATGAAGGGCACCAGGAATAAGTTGACCTCAGAGTCTAGGAAGTCAGGTGGGAGCCCTGGGAAGACGTTGCACTGTAACATGGACAGAGTACCTAGAGGAAAGAATGTATCAGCCTATAAATAAGTGCATGTGTGTGTGTGTGGGTAGGTGTATGGGGTGGGTGTGGGGGTTAACAGTTGAGATGGGGAATCAGGTTAGCTTGGGGGTCTGTGCCATGGGATTGAGTCAGGAATTAGGAGGCTGTTGGACAGCCTTGAGGGGCTGAGGGATGTGGGGACCCTCACCCTTGTAACGCAGGTGGGAGTGAGCCATGAGCTGGTCGATCATCAAGTGCATCTGTCGCAGCTTTCGGGGACAGAAGTCCTCTCGGCGAGCTTTATTCTGCAGGAAAACTGAGGGCAGAGATGGGGCTCTTGTGAGACAGGGTTCAGTTCTCAGGGACTCCCCATCTTGCCCCAAGGATCTGCCTTTACCCCCCAGATCAGATCTACAACCTAAATAGTGGTGTATTTTCATTTTAGTACCAGGCCCTCCACTGAGTGACGAAGGGGAACTACAGATGAGTCAGCTCTGATTTTCTGCCTTCAAGGAGTCTCCAGTCTGATGGAGAAGATAGACAAGGAAGGTGGCCATATGGGCAGGTGTGTGATGGGAGGCACAAGGTGCTTAGTGAGCCAGAGGAGGGAGAGATGACCCTGCCTGGGAGCGGAAGAGGTGTCAGAAATGAATTAGACCTTTGCAAAAGCAGAGAAGAACACAGCATGCAAAGGAATAACACATACAAAGGGTAAAGAAGGAGAACAGGGTGTATGGGGGACACTCAGCTTCACTGACATTTGTTTCCTGAGCCTCATGTGGGGAGTTGCCAGGAAAACAGAAATGGCCAGAACTGGGTCCTGCCACCAAGAGGCTCCCAGTCTGATTATGAAACCAGCCCCCAACCCCAGGTGGTCATGCCCTATGTGGCTCGGATGGACAAAGGGATGGGGATCTTAGAGGAAGTGGGTGCTAACCCTTTTTAAACCTCCTTCCTCACAAGTCTCAAGAGTACTCCTCTCAGCGACCTGTCCCTCCCTGTTCTCTCCATTTCCTTATAGTGCTCCTACTTCTCAGCTCTTTCTTTCTCTTGCCTACCTCTCCTCCCTACCCCCCACTCCAGAGAGCCTCTCACCCAGGTGGGGGTAGTACTCGGTGCCTTCATCAGAGCCTGAGGTGCTGCTGGACTCGTGGCTGGGGGACGGGGTGGAGGGCTTCACCATCTCTGCTGTCTGGAGGAACCTTGGGGTTTGGAGGGAGAGCTTGTTGAGTGTGCACTGCCACCCCATATCCCATACTCTAGGTGCTGGTGATTCAGTCATGTCCCCCACAAAAGATATATTCAAGTCTTACTCTGTGTTCTTGTATGGGTGAACCCATTTATAAATAGGACATTTGAAGCAGTAATTATTGAAGTGTAGACCCATTTGGAAACAGGATCTTTGAATCAGGGTGGGCTTTAATCTATATGACTAGTATATTTATAAGCAAAGGACATTTGGGCATAAAAATAGTAAACTCCCATTTATCAAGTGCTCACTATGTGCCATGTACTAGACTGAATGTTTTCAATTCTTTAACTCACTCAATCTGCACAAAACAGTTTTGCCAGTGAGGAACTGAGGAGGGGGGAAGACATACCCAGTAAGAGCCAGAATTCAAACCCAGAATAGCCTGATTTTGGAGCCATCTGCTTCCTTAATCTCAGCTCTCCCTTCCCTCTAAGTTCCTGTTCTTTCCTTCTGCCTGTGCCCCGTGCCCAACTCTGCTAACTTCCCCCACAGCTGTCTCCTGGGGCCTGAGGCCAAGAGGAACTGCTGAGGCCACGGGTTCTGAGTCAGTTCTGTCTGGGGACATTTTTGGAGACTCCTGCTGCCACAGGCAGGACTCCTGCTCAATCCCTATTCCCTCTCCTTTCCTGGGGGATGGCACACAGGCCTGGAATAGGTAGGCAACAAGACTCCAAGGACCAGAACAGTCAGCTCCTCTTGTTATTCATTCAACAAAGTGAATTTTGAATGGATGAGGTGCTGGGGACCACCTTCCCTGGCCCTATATTTTAATGGGGAGACAGACCATAAAGAGATCTGTAACATGTTGCATGTGATAAATGTGACGAAGGAAAAAAACAGCAGGGTAAGAGGGGAGAGTAATGGGAGATGCTACATTAGATGGTCAAGGAATGCCTTAGGTTGGGCTGAAGGTCACAATGGAGAGGGTCTAACAAGATCTACAGGAAATGTTTCTAGCTAAGGGACCAGGAGTGCAGAGGTGCAGGGCTGGGTGAGGAACAGGCTACTGTTGCTGCAGGGGAGGGAGTGGGGGTGAGCAGCGGGAGACAAGGTCAGAGAGGTGACTGGTACAAGCTCCCACAGGATTTTGTAAGCCATGCCAGGTAAGGAAGGACTTTAGATATCCTTCTGAGCAATGTACAAAGTCAGTGGAAGGTTGTAAATGTCTGTGGGTAGAAATGGAGAAGGGATCAGGGAGCTAGGTAGGATGGCTCACTCTGACTTACATTTTCAAAGGGTCTCTCTGGCTGCTGGGTGGAACTTGCGAGATCTTGGGCAAATGGCTCAGAGTCTCTGAGCCTCTCTCTCTTGCCTTGCTACCCCTATTACCACCTTCATCAGCTCCTCACCTGTACAGACTAAGGTCCGTGAACCAGTCCTGGACGACAATCACCACATGGCAGACTGTGAAGAGGAAGGCAGCAATCTGGAGAGACTGGGGTGAGAGGGAAGGGACAAGAGTTGAGGGACCCTCAGCTTAGAAATGGGGTTCCTGATCCCAGGACCTCGTTGAGGGGACAGCAGTGCAAGGGCCTCAGAGCCTCTGAGCATCAACACTTGTGAACAATGTACCAGGCAGTTTCTAATAGACCATCCCTAAATCCTGTAAGGCAGAATGCATCACCTCCATTTTATACAGCTGGATCCTGACGCTTGGAGGGAAGGGGCAGGGCCAGGACTAGGACTAGGATTTAAACCAGAGCTGACTTTCAATATGCTGTGTTCTCTTCCTACAGCCCTGGGGACACCCAGAGCTCTTAGGAAGCAGAATCCAGGGACTACCCAAATCCAACTTCCCCTCACCAATCGTAGGGAACAGGAGCAGCAAGACCTCACCTTGGTGCCGGGCTTGGCCCCCTCACCTGCATCTCAACGTAGGTGTGGGGAAGGTTGTACTCTGGAGGCAGTTTGCGGTCGTTGTTGATGAGATGGTCTAAGATGGATGGGCTTAGGATGGGCTGTAGGAAGATGGGGCTGTCAGGGAGGGGGATGAAGCCCAGGATCCTAGGAGTCATGACTACCCAAGTTCTACATGTTCAAGGCAAATAAATTGCTTCTCTCAGGACAAAATAAGCTCATAAACACAAGCAGGAGGCTTCTGATTAGTATAGTTCTAGTCAGCTAAAGAAAAAAGTTTCAAAGCAGATAAGACTTTCCTTAACTCCTTTAAATAGTTATACCAGTCTCAAGCACCTCAATGCTCAAATAGAAGAAACTCCTAGTGCTCAATAAATTTAACATTTACAGGAATGAGTCAGACCTCTTAAAAACGCTTTACAATGGTAGTTATTACAAATACTTTGAAAACCCTACTAAGGTAATTACTCAGGTAAAAACAAAACAAAACAACAACAGTTATTAAACATGGACTACAGTTAATAGTACAATTATAAAAATGTGCTTTTATCAATAGTAACAAATGTACCACATCAATGCAAGGTGTTAATAGGATGATATCTGGGAATCCTATATTTAATGTATGATTGTTCTATAAAACCACAACTGCTTTACTAAAAAAAGTTTTCATCACAAAACAAAACAAATTAGGGTGAAAATTGGTGAGGATTTAAAATCTGTATCAGTGGATGTAAAAGAATGAATGGTGAACTCACCAAACTCTTCATAAAGGAGCACTGAATTTAAAGACTACAGGAACCAAATTAGTTTGATAGTCTATCAACTTCTCACTGCAGTGGGTGGGCTTCTTTCAGAAAGAGGCTCTCCCAACTGTTTACTTTCTAAAATCCCACATACAGGGCAGTGTTCTGTTCTAGTCCCTATGGTTTGGTGTGTTAACTTCTAAGCCTTCCCCTGGATTTCTGACCAAGATTGCAGCCATGTGTGATTCATCTCTTGGTCCCAGTGGTACCTGCACTGGGCTTGGCATACAGGTCTCATCACATATTTCTAGAATGTCTTCCACTTTCCATGTCATCAATGCCCACAGTGAACAGACTCCTGTGCTTCACGAAACGTAGTGAGCATTGATGATGAGCCAGGCTCTGGGTCCCAGCCCTAACCAAGAGAGCCAAGGACCCTTCCCTGAAGAACTCCAGACAGGAGGGGAGACAGAGCAGCACCTGTCACTTTGGCAGATTATGCGCTACGGTAGGAAGTAGACACAGGCCACATATGGGCGCTCAGAGGAGGCGACTGCCTAATGCAATCTGCAGGGAGAATGCATTAACTGGGCAAAAAAGCAAGAGTATTCTAATAATATCGCTACTAACAATAAGAGTACTGAGTAGCTACTATGTGTTGGGTGCTGTTTTAAGGACTTTACTTGTATCTTATTGAAACCTTAAAAAACCCTCTGAGGTAAGTAATATTACTCTACCCGTTTTACAGAAAACTGAAGAATGGAATTGTTAAATAACTTGGCCAAGGTCACACCCATGTAGGTGGTTTCTGAAGGAGTCAAGACACAAGATCCAGATGCCAGGCTAAAGGATACGGACTTAGCCCAAGAGAAAGGGAGAAACTGAGGAAAGCTGCCAGTCAAACACAGGACAGGTTAGCTCTAACGATAACACCTGGCCAGAATGCCAACCATACACCACATCCTGAGCAAGCACTTTGCCTGCACTATTTCACCGACTGTTTCAACCACCCTGTAAGGCTGAGTTCAAGTACCACTCCGATTTACAGATGAAGAAACAAAGTCCAGAGGAGCTAAATTTACCCCAGCCCACCCTTTTAGCCATTATACTACCATATTAGTCATGTTAGTGTTTATGAGATGGTTAGGAAGGGAGGCAAAATGAGACAAAAGGAAGAGACTGAGGGCCAAGAAAAGACAATTTGCACAACAATGCCCAACATGTCTGTGGCTTGGCTGGAACCACATGGAACCCAAGCAGGATTCTGGCTTAAACACATTTGGAGATGGGATGAATGGGGCATGCAGCAGGGTAGGGCAGTCACCTGTGTGTCCAAGAAAACGATCCGCTCTTGGGTAATAAAAAAGTCAATCCCACTGGTCTGGTTGCCCCCTCGTTCCTTCATTTCTGCGCTCTGGGCCCGGAAAACATATGCCCTGTGGAAAGGAGGGGGTGGGGAACATGAGAGCTCTGATTTCCAGCTTCTGATGCCTCCAATGTGATCCTGTGAGTGGGTATGTGAAACGTGGTTCCTGTCTACCCACAAAGCCTTCCTCCTATGGCCCCCGGTGTTTGGGGGCCATGCTCTGTATCATCTGTTTTCCCTCCTACTCATGAGCAGATGTATTAGTTCATTTAAAGGAGGAACAGACTGAGCTGTATAACAGCAGAGACTTTACCTATTCAAATCCTAGCTCTGCCTCTTCCTGGCTGTGGGGCTTTGTGCATGTTCCTTAACATCTTTCTCCTTGGTTTCCTTAACTGTAAAATGGGGATGATAATAGTACCAAGCTTCTTAAGAGTTCCTGTGAGGTTAATAATTATAAAGCCCCTAGAATAGTGCCTGATATCAAGTGATACACAATTGTTAGCTGGTACTTTCCAAGTGTACCTGTTAGACACCAAGCACTGGAGGTATTTCCAGGCCAATCAGGCCAGTTTCCACATTTCTACCTGTGCTTAGGGTTGGGGATGGTGGGGAGTGGTGGTCAAGAAGGCAGAGCTGGGCCTTGCTCCAAACTACTGAGCACATCTTGATCACTCCATGTCTTGGTCAAGTGATTTTACCACTTTCAATCTGTAAAACCAGTAATTGTATCTACCTCTCAAAGGGCAACTCCTACCTCCCTGAGATGTTTAATGCGTTGTCTGACAGAGCAGGCATGCTTCTGCTTCAGAAGCACTGTTCTGAAGATTTCCTGTGTGCCAGATACCAAGGATAAAGCAGGGAACAAGAAAGACAAACTCTCTGCTTCATAGAGCTTCTGGTCAAGCTCATCAATAAACTTAAGTAACAGACTGTGTGAGTGGGGAGGAAGAGAGGTGCAGTGCTCCAAGTGGGGATAACTTAGTGGTACTGGCGAAAGCTGTCCTCAAGAGAATGGTGATACCAGAGCAATGGGAAAAAGGGGTGTGGGGATGTGGGGGTGTTTGAAAACAGAGGAAGAACATTCTAGCAGAGGGCAAGTAGCTTTTGCTGGGATCAGATTTTGGCTTTGTAAAGGTCTCCCTTGTTGGTACGTGTTGAAGCCTATCAGGCAGGGCGTGGATAAGGGCTCTCAAGGCCAGAACTGACCCTTGTCTCCTATGGCTTCATTCACTCTGCTTCAGCTCCACAGCCTCCACTGTTCTGCACACAAACCAAGCAAATGCCCAGCTCAGAGGCTCTCCACTTACCACTGCCTCTGCTGGAATGTGCTACGTGCTACCTCCTTCAAAGACTGCTTTTTTCTCAAACCTCCTTTCCTTAGTGAAACCGTTTCTGACTATCCTATTTAAAATCATAACCCAACCCCCACACTGTGCTTTCCATAACCTCCATTTTCTTATTTTGTTATCAACGGATAACATGCCAAATAATGTTTTTTTTTACTTTCTCCCTGGTTAAACGGTAAGCCTCATGAGGACAAGGACAAAAACAAAAACAAAACAAAAACAAAACACCATTTTGTTTACTGTTGTATCCCCACGATCAAGAACAGTGTCTACATATAGTTGGCACTCAGTAGTTGAACGAAAGGAAGGAGAGCACTTAGAAAGTTCTTGGGGTGCTCCAAATGAGATGCTCATGGCTTAGACAGGGAAGTAGGATTGGAGAACACAGGAAACTGTGAATTACAAAGAAAATTAGGAGGTAAGCCTCTAAAATTTGGTGACAAGTGGTGGGACCAAAGCCTACCACACCACAGGCTGATGGGGCTCAAAAAGACAAGCTGGGTCAATAGATTCTCTCTAGCACAGGAATCTGAACCAAGAGCTAATGGGGACCATTTTGCCACTTGGGGGCAGCTGCAAAGTGGAGCCCTGTTGAGCTGAAGTCACGAGTGAGCAGAGGAGAGAGGGGATGGAAAAGACCTGGGAGAGAGACAGGTACTCCACCAGAGGCAGAGAAATCTCACAGCTCTGCTTCTAGAGGTTGCATATGCTCACAACAGTGGCTCATAATCTTTTCTGGGTCTCCACTGGCCCCTCTGAGATCTGATGAACACTATGTATCTCTAAAAGAAAAGCCAAGCTACAGATGTGGGCAAAATTCTGCTTATAGTGTTAGGGGGTTCACTGACTCCTTGATGCCCAAAAAAATCCTTTTTTTTTTTTTTTCAGATAACTTGAATGAGGCTATTTCTTACAGTTGATTTTTTTCTTAGACTGTAGATCCTCCCATGCTCTATTCCCTACCTTTCTGCCTTTTCTTCTCTGCCCTACTCTCCTTCTTCCCTCCCTCCCCGTTCTGGGCTCTATCTCCTAAGCTCCTTCCTCTTCCACAATCCTCTCCTAACTCTGACTTCAGCCCCCCTTATCTTCATAATCAGTCTCAGGACAGAGAATCCTCATGTCCAGTCCTCCCCATCCCAGAGGGTTGGAGCCAGTCTCCCAAGATGACACTGTAGGACTGAGGTTTGACTAATGTCCAGATTCCTACATCCAACTCTCTTTTCCCAGGCCATATCAGTCACCCTCTTTTGAGTGTCTGCCCTCTGCCAGGTGTTCTATAGCTTTCTGTGGCTTGAGCTTAACTTCATCATACTGAAACTCATTTTCCAGCTAAGGAAGTAGAATACTGGGACGTGAAGCAACCCTCCCAAGGTCAATCAATGGGTAGGGCACAGCTAAGAGATAGGTGAGCCTAAACCAAAAGATTTAATGATTACATTATTCTACTTCCTGGCTGGGCTCTGAATTTCCTTCAAAATGCTACAGCTGCAAGGCAGAAGGGAAGAAGATGGGATACCTTGGAGCTACATTCAGATTTGGTACAGCTCTTAATTACTCTCATCAAACAGATGAGGACAATGAGGTCCAGGGAGGGGAAGCAACTTTTCAAGGCCCCTCAGTAAAATATTGCAATCCCCAAGCCCATCCTTCCCCTGCCCCATGTGGGTGCCCTCCTCCCTCCGGTTTCCCATACCCTTGATGCCCCCCTCACCTCTGATCCTCTTCTGGGGTGTTCGCTGACAGTAACGACATGATCATGGACTTGCCAGTCCCCTGAAGGCCCAGGACACCAACTACCAATACATCGGTTTGATCCAACAGGTACTGTGGGAAGACATGCGATGTGGCTCTCACAAATTCGTGAGCTGTTAGGGATGGATGGAGATGGGGGACCCCATAGAATGGTGTGGATTGCCTGCCTGCCTGCCTTGTCGAATATGAAGAAAAAATTCTTAAGCCCTAATCCCCTTAACTGGTCAAAGGGCCTGTGTGTGTGGTAGGAGGGGGTAGGGTGGGTGGGTGGACTGTTCTGGGCACAGCGAACAGCATTTGTGGGGGCTGTGAAATAGGAAAGAGCCTGGTATGGAAGAGAAGCTGAAAGGAAGTCAGTGTGGCTAAAACATACAAGGAAAAAGAGACATTTGACCTTAGGGAAGAGAAGGTGAGAGACAGAGAAGTAATGAGAAGGTAGGAGAGAACAGTTTTTGGTAACTGAGGGCTGTTGGGTGGACTTCTGGGAGGTTTCTTGCTTTAGGTAAGTTGGGAAGACATGGGAGTGGAGGGAAGGGAAAGGAGGATCAGGCCTGGTTCTTGTCTGTGGGGTTTGAGGCCTTCTGGGAACACCTTGGAGCCACTGCCTCTGTTGACTTTCACCACCAGGGGGCAAACAAGATGCTCCTCAAGGAAGACACAGCTATGTCCTCAACTGTGTCTACCCCTTAGAATCACCTGGAAAACTTAAAAAAAAAAAAGCTAATCCCAGGCCTGAACATAGATATAGTAAATCAGAGTATCTAGGTTGTCCCATTCAATATGGTTGCCTGTACCACAGGTGGTTATTTCGATTTAAATTAATTAAAACAAAATTTAAAATGCAGCTCCTCTGTTGTATTAGCCAAATTTTAAGCACTCAATAGCCATATATGGAGGGAGTGGCTATCATATTGGACAACACAATGACGGAACATTTCCGTCACCACAGAAAGTTCTACTGGACAGCACCAATGGCCTGATCACTGGACCTTTTTTTAAAAAGCCCTTCAGTTGATGTCACTGTGAGACTGGAAGTTGAGAGGTGGCAGGGGCTAGGTAGCAAATGGGCCCAAAGTGCTGCCCTAAGTCCTCATGCTGGAGAACGTGGGGGGATGAGCCTGGGAGAGTATGAGCATGAGTATGATGTGGCAGTAGGGGAAAAAAGCAACAGGAAAGGGAAAATGAAGGCTGGGAGCCTGGAAGGCAGGTATGAGTGTTCAAAAATATGAGGTCTAAAGTAGAGCGGGGGAAGCTGGGATGGTGGGGGCAGGGGAGTAGACCTTCTAAGAATGGCATTCAAAACAGTTAACATGGTACAGTGTGGCTTCTGACCATTCAGGAGGGGTGCTGGAGCAGGGTCTGGGAGTCTCCCTGCTGTGGGATGGTGCAAAGATCCCAGGGCACCTAGGGTGGCAGCAGAAGCACCTTTTTATCAACCAGCATCAAAATATTTTATCAACCGGCATAACTGAACAAGCACAAGCCACAGAAATTCAGCCTGAGTTAGGCGAGGACTTTGTAATTCCCAAAAGCTGTCCAGGCTGGTGTTGCCTGCCAAGAGGTAGGGGTGGAGGGGCAGAGGGTGTGGGACCCCGGGAAGCTCAAGTAGTGAGGCACTCCCCCGACACCTCAATGGCACTGTCACACCAATTCATCTGGTCATCCACCAACTTGATGCTGTGCTTCATGCGCTCTGGGGGCAGTAGTTTGGCTTGGCCCACGACAGCTGGAGACAGGAGAAAGCAAAAGACAGAGGACAGGATGAGAAGAGTGTGAAAGGGTGCTGGTTTCCAACCCAATTCTGCCCAGCCCTGACTCACGGTCCACAGATGCTGGTGCAGCAGTGCCCATGCCCCGGTTCTGGATCTGGTACACAGGCTGTGTGGGTCTCTGCCCTTCCTTCTCCCCCTTGGGTGGTGCAGGGGCTGCAGGGGGTGGTGGGGCAGTGCCCTCAGGGGTAGAGGTGCCTGTTGAGGCTGTAGGCCCCTTTCCCTCCTCCCGTGGCTTCATGAGGACGATGGGCTTCTCCAAAGGGGCTGGAGCAGGCGAGGTAGCAGGGGCTGGGGTTGGAGGTGGTGGCTGTTTTGACTATGGGAGTGAGAAGGTTCCAGTCAGTGGAACCCTAATCCCTCCCACCTCCCTCCTTCTGAAAGTTCTTCTCTACTCACCCGCTCTGCAGGAGGTTTTGAGAGGATGATGGGGGTTTTCTGCATGACTGAAGTGCTCGTCTCTTCACTGCCATCCTGCAGTGAGGGAAGGTGCTCAGAAATGGCTCCCCCTAGATCTAGTGAGCACTCCCAAAGGCCTTCATGTGCCAGGCACTATTCTAAATGCCTTCACAGATTAATTCCCTCAATCCTATCAATCTGATGAGGTAAGTACTATTATTATCTCCATTTTACAAATGAGGAAACTGCGAAACAGAGAGTTTAAGTGACTTGTCGAGAGTTTTGGCCAGGATTTGAACCCTGGCAGCCTGACTCTGGGGCCGTGCTCTCAACCACTCTGTTCAACTGTCTCTGTGGCACAATAAGCCCAGGTGGAAGGAACAAGGGCTCTGGAGCTAGATCAATCTGGGTTCAAACATGGCTCTGTCTTCTACTGGCTCCACGAACTCGGATAAAGAAAGGCCCTTGATTAGGTGTCAGTTTTCTTCTTTGGCAAAGAAAGATAGGTATTCCTTTCTCACAGGATTATCATGAGGATAAAGAGACAAAATTTGTAAACTGCCCAGCTAGCACCTGACACACTCAAGTCATCACTGTCTGAGAGCTGCCAGTTGCATCTACTACCCTAATCACCTCTCCCTGAGTCCCACACGGTGCCTTCTTCATGCCTCCCCCACCTCACTCCCTATCTTCTTAAGAGAGGGAAGAGTTCTAGATTTGAATCCTGGACCTTCTCTGATTCCTTAACTAACTTTGGGAAAGTCTGACCCCTCACTGGGCCTCAGTTCCCCCACCTCTGTACTGGGGATACTTATGTGAACTGCTCACTTCACTGGCTTGTGGTGAAGAACAGCCAAAAGGATTACATGAAAGTGCTTTGGAAGGAAGAAAAGTTATAGGGAAAGAACTGTAGGACAGCATGTGCGTTTCCTTCCAGGAGGTTTGGTGGGAGACAAATGACAAGGTCCAGGGAGGAGAGGATGGTACCTGCGCCCAAGGCTGTGAGGGTGGAGAGAAAATGATGGGGTGCAGCTACACTCAGGAGGGAGAATGTAGGCATGTGGAGTGAGGGTGGGGTGCTGGGTGCTTAAATGGCTGGGGGGGGCCAGGGAAAGAGAGGTGTCCAGGATGAGGCTCAAGGGGCTGTCACTGATAGGGGGACACAAAAGGAGAAGACATGATAGGAAGATGCCAAGGTCAGCAGGGGAACTGAGGAGCTCATGGGCCAGTCAGGAGGCTGCTGGAGCTAGCAGCAAAGTGAGAGATGAAAACAGAGATTTGGCAGTTGCTTGTTCAGGGATCGAAGCTGAAGCTGTCAAAGAGGGTAACATTCCCCCAGAAGGATGCGTATGGAGGGAAGAAAGACTGTGTGTATTCACTTACACTGCGACCCAAGAAAAAGGAACAAGCAAAAGTCCAGCTCACTGTGCTGAATAAATTATTCCTCATGTTTGCAGAATTTTATGATTCAGAAACTGGTCCCAACTACTACCTTCTTCATCCTACCAAACAGCTCTCAGAGGTGAATAGAGCCCTGCACAAAGAACACAGACGATAGGTTCCAGCAGTGAGTCACCCAAGGGTGGGAGGAGAGAAAGGTACGGCCTGGGCCCAAACTAAGGCCTCCTGATTTCCTGACCAGGTCATTCTCCCTACAGCAGGTAGAAGGGTGCTATGCTTGAGACTCAGCCAGACCTAGGTCTGAGACCTGGCTCCAAAGTTTATTCCTTCAGTGACTCATTTTCCTCATCAGTAAAAACTGGATTTATCACAGCCTCTATTTCATGGCATAGTTGTAAGAGCTCAGGAAGACCAGAAGGACCTAAAGTACTCTGTGCAGTTAAACAGACACATTGCTGCTGTTGGTGTTACACGACTCTTTAAAACATGTCCTCTGCTCAATCTCTCCAACGCCAATTTCACTCAGAGTGAAATCCAAAGTTCCTTCCAAAGCCTTTCAGGTCCTATAGGACCTGGCCGCATTTCCTCCACTGACCTTATCTCCTACCATCCTCCTTCCTTCTTCATCTAGTGCACCCAAACTGGCCACCAGGCTATGCCTTGAACACACCAGACATGGGCTGCCTTAAGGCCTTCGCACTGGCTTTTCTGTCTAGAATGTTCTTCATTCAGGTTTTGGCATGGCTTGCTCCCTCACTTCCTTCAGGTTTCTGCTAAAAAATTACCTCTTCAAAGTGGCTTTCTCTGACTGCTTCACCTAATACAGTTCCCTTTATCACTCTTCTTCCTCCAGGAGGGTTTTGTTTATGGATATTTTCCCAGCATCTAGATCAGTGCCTGGCACATGACAGGTGCTCAATAATAAACACTTGTGGAACGAGTGGATGAATGAACCTGCCCTCAGGTCCAGACACTCACCCGTCTCTCTCTCTCCCATGGTGCAATATAGTCCCTCTCCCGACCACCAGGCCCAGAGAGATTCTGGGGGCCGCCGGGGCCAGGTTCTTTCCACCGCCGCCGCCGCTCTATCCCATAGAGCCCAGGTTGACTGTGCCCAGACTCAGACATGGTTGTCTGTGGACAGAATGAGGGGATTCCAGAGTGAAGGGATGTCTCTCCCTACTCTCCCTGACTCACCCTGGACTACATGAAGGCACTTTCTTTCTAAAGAGGACTCTATGGATGTAGCAGCAAGTGCCAACTGGCTCCCAATATTCTGTCTCTGCTTTTTCCAAAGAAATAGAAACCTCAGTCCTTAACTGGGTACCTTGCTATTCAGAAGTTCTGGCCACCATAATGTGGTTTGGCACTCTTGGATATTTTCCTTTACAGATGGCTGGCACATACCCTTTGTCCTTCCTCTTTCTGTCTGGCTGGAATGTGGGTGTGGAAACGAGCTCAAGCTGCCATCCTGAACTGTGAAGGAACTTAAAGGAAAGAAAGTGTGGTAGAATGAGGAACAAGATGTGCATATCCCAAATTAATCCCAAAATGCTTTCCTCTGGAGGTAGCAAGAAACCAATGCATTTCTATCTTCTTTAAACTTTTAGTCAAAACTATTCCCAACTAATAATTGCCCTTCCCCAATATGAATACAGCTCATAGAGTAGGCTCACATAAAAACAGGACTTTCTCCTTTCTCAAATGCAGCAAGGTGTTTTCATACAATTCAGTAGCATGATCCCCAGTCCAGCAACGATTCTTTTGACTACATGTCACTGATATATGTGGGGGGAGGGAGACAACAATGTTTAAGGACATATTTTTGGCTTATTCCAAGGTGTTCCTTTGTATTTCGGTATCTGCATTCCCAATGTTCTGCCATTCCTTATGCTCCATATTCCACTTTAAGGACTCTAGAGTGTTTAATCTATTAAACAGTGTTACAAAATGCATGGCTACCTATACAACCCACTCCTCACCGGTTAAGTATTTGTTTACGGGTCCCTAGGGGGAGCTCTAGTTGTTAACACATCATTTCAGGGAGGTTCCTGAGTACTTAACTGCAGTTCTACATAGGGCCATCTGCCCCCTTCAGGGGTCTGGTTGGTAAAGTACGGCCTGTGGACCAAATCTAGCCTGCCCTCTGTTTTTGTAAATAAAGTTTTACTGAGACAGAACAACTTTCATCAATTTACAGACTATGAGTGCCTTCTCTGTACAATGGCCGAGCTAAATAGTTGTTACAGAGAAAGTACAACCCACAGAGCCTAAACTATGTACTCCGGGGCTTTTCACAGAAAAAGTTTACTGACCCTGAGAAAAAGTTTGTTTAGGTCTTAAGTGTCAGTTAAATCACTCTATGAATCTCCCACCCCCAACCCAGTAGTACACAGTGACATTAACAAGTCCCTGTGAGAGACTTTCTCTAGTACTTAAATGTCTGTTTACCGGATGCAGGGGTAACTGTGCCAGCCAGGCTGGGTTTTGTCTAGCTCCTCTCTCACTGCTCTAAGTAACCTCTTCCCCAACCACAACAGCGTTGAACACTTTGTCTTCTCAGACACCGGAAGACAAGTGCTTGTTTACGTGCGGAAAATGATTCATTCAGCACTTAAATGAACGTTTACAGTTCCTGGGGGGTGGGGGGGAGTCCCCCCAGACTTGCAAATTCTGCCACCCTTGCAATTAAATGTCTGCTTATACCTTATTCTGGAGCCCTCCCCAATACTGTTTTCAGGCCTCACTGGGGATTCTGCTGAGTACTAAGTGTCCACTGACACACCTATGAGGATCTCCTTTCCTTGCAAAGGTGTTCTTTTGCGCATTATTCTGGGAACTTCCACAGTATCTGAGTCTATTTACTAGCCCCGATGGGCTGTTAGCGCCCCAGAATTTAAGAGTCTACCTATACATAATTTGAGGGACCCCCCAACACTGTTTATAGCCCTTTTGGGGATTCCTCCAAAATGTATGCAGCCAGTATATTTTAAACGTCTATTTACTTGCCTCACTGAGTTGACCTCTCAGGAATTAAGGGTCCTTTGCAAAGTATTAGGGAAGAATCTCCCAATTCCTAACTCTGTATTTATGCCCACCCCAATAAGGGCACCCCAACCTCCCCAGAACTTAAAAGTCTATTTACATATTTTTGTAAGGATTTCGTAGTGCTTGAACATATATTTACAGGCTCCTATATGGGGCCGCCCCGAGAACTTATGGGTTTACGTGTTATTCAGGGGGCTTTCCCAGGAATTAGACATTTACGTGCCTCCAACCGGCACCTCACAACTGAAGTTTCTAGGAATGCATCATTTGGAGGCCCTTTCCAGTACTTAAGGGTCTGTTTATAGGTCCTCTATTAGGTTACTCCCAGAACTGATGTTCCTATCTACACATCGTCTGCCCCCGCGCGGGTATTTCAGGGTCCTTCCCCGGCTCCCTACTCAGTTACGCCCACCCGCCAGGGCGTCCCAGCGACCGTTTAACCGGCGAGGTGGGGGGCGGGGCCTCGTCCCAGCCCCGCCCCCGCCAGTGCGCGCGCCTCACGCGGACACGCGGGCCCTTACCTCAGGCGAGTGCTAGTCGGTTCCTGATGTGCGGCGCTCTCTCCCGCGGAGGGGAACGAAGGAGCGAGCGGGTGGGGACCTTCTGCTACCGGCCTGTGAATGGCGCCTAGGGGGTCGGGAGCGTGGGGGAGAAAGGGAGAAAGCGAGCACTGGTCACTCCAGAAGCCGCCTCGGGGTCCGGAAGGGGACCCAAAGAAGGCCTTCCCGAAGGAGAAAGAGGCGCTATCGCGGGGTCAAGTTGAGAGCTGCTGGTCCCGCGCATGCGCTACTGGCTCGGCGCTTTGGGGGCGCTAGACTGAGCATGCGTTAACGAAAGGGGTTTGGCCGCAGCACGCACGCGGATTACGAAGGGGAGTGGGGAGGGCTTGTGGCTCTACCTCAGTGCGCATGCACGTAGTTGGGGGACTAGGGGTGTGTGGGAAGAGGGAAACAGGGTGGGTCCGGAAATTTCGGGTTCGAGTCCCGTCTTCTCAGCGATGTTGGCAGAATGCGGTGGGGTGGGGCGGCAGGGAGGAATTTTAGTGTCCTGTGCTGAGGACTGAGGACACAGGAATGAATCAGACCTGGCGTGTGTCCCGGAAAATATCATGGTTTGTGGAGGGAAATGGCCAGGGGATCAGATCACTTTTGAAAGGGCGCAGGTCCAGCGGGGCTTTGAAGGGCGAACAAGGGAGGGAATAGTTAACGCAAAGGGTACGAGGCCGAAGAGGAACTCGAGAGAAGCATCCAGACTAGCTTGGCGTTGGGTTCCCCGGGCTGGGAGATGAGGCAGAAGTAGACAGGTCGGATCCTCAGGGGTCTCGAAAGTCAGGCTTTATCTTGAAAGCGGTGGGAAGAAGGGGAATGGTGGAGGGCAAAACCACGTGTTAAATCTCTCGTGAGCCACAGGAGCGGCGGGATCTGGTCACGGTTTGAAAAAACACGCTTACCAGCAATGCCCTAAACGCGCTAAAGAGGGAAACCGGGAGGACAGAGCCGCCAGGGAGAGCGCATGCTCAGTCCAAAGGGTTCTGCGGCTTCTAAACTAAATTGACCAAGTGGGGATTGAAGATTGTTTCAAGAGAAGAGAGAATAGGAAATTTCCCTCTTTACATTCAAAACCTTTAATAAAGATTTTTTTTTGCTCCTCTTTTAAAAAAAAATTATTAATTAAAAGAAATAAAGAAACAAAACAACATACATAATCAGTAATTCACAATATCATCACTTAGTTGCATATTCATCATTTCTTAGATCATTTGCATTAATTCAGAAAAAGAATTAAAAAGACAATAGAAAAAAATAAAACGAACACAGGAAAGAAAAAAAAAATTATCCCTACCATACCCCTTACCCCTCGCTTTCATTGATCGCTAGCATTTCAAACTAAATTTATTTTAGCATTTGTTCCCCCTATTATTTATTTTTATTCCATGTGTTCTACTCCTTTGTTGACAAGGTAGATAAAAGGAGCATCCGACACATGGTTTTCACAATCACACAGTCACATTGTGAAAGCTATATCATTATACAATCATCCTCAAGAAACATGGTTACTGGAACACAGCTCTACATTTTCAGGTCCCTCCAGCCTCTGTTTGGAATCTCTCAACCATTGACACTTTGTCTCATTTCCCTCTTCCCCTCTTTGGTTGAGAAGGTTCTCTCAATCCCTTGATGCTAAGTCTCAGCTCATTCTAGGATTTTTCTCAATCACTTGATGCTGAGTCTCTGTTCCAAGCTCTCTGTCCCACGTTGCCAGGAAGGTCCACACCCCTGGGAGTCATGTCCCACGTAGAGAGGGGTAGGGTGGTGAGACTGCTCATTGTGTTGGCTGGAGAGAGAGGCCACATCTGAGCAACAAAAGAGGCTCTCTTGGGGGTGACTCTTAGGCCCAAACTTTAAGCAGACTTGACCTATCTTTTGGGGGTTAAGTTTCATATGAACAACCCCCAAGACTGGGGACTCAGCCTATAGCTTTGGTTGTCCACACTGCTTGTGAGAATATCAAGAATTCAACTTGGGGAAGTTGAATTTCTCCCCGTTCTCACCACTCCCTGAAGGGGGCTCTGGAGATACTTTTCCACTCACTGATGGAATCACTCTGGGATTCATCGGGGCATCACTCTGAACAAACCAGCAAAATCTCATGTCCTACCTGAGATTCCAAGTACTTATGGCGTTCAATCAAACTATCCACATAAGTTAAATTAGGAAACGCACTAATCAAAATACAAATTTTGTAACAAATAAACATCTTTTGCTTTAGTCTCACACAGAAGGTGACATTTTAAAAAATTAATAAAGATGTTTTAAAATTATTTTTGAGTTACAAAATTCAGCAGCCAAAATATATACAGTAAAAGTAAGTCTCTGTCCCTCATTTTCCATTCCTAAAGGCCACCTCTGATACCAGTTTTTTGTTTCCTTCTATGCTACTGTTATGGCAAAGCATTGGAGTTCAGAGCATGTGCCTGACCTTGCCCAAGTACCTTAACCCTCTGTCTCTGTGTCCCCATGTGTAAAATGGAAACGATGGCACCTTATGTTGCTGGCAGGATTAATGAGTAAAAGTGTCCAGAAGTGCCTGGTGCATAGTAAGCAGTATGTGTTGTCACTATACCATGATGACTGATTCTGAGCTGCCTGCTTCCAGAACCATTTCTCCATGCTGTCCTACACAGGCTGGATGAAAACAGTCACACTGGCTAACCTGAGTCCTGTTGTTTATGGATTCTGCAGAAGATTTGGGCTCTTCGGAAAGTACACATGACAGGTTATCTCAGTATATGTCTGTCAGTGTCCCTTTTTAGCATCTTCATGTAAGATGCTAGGTCTCTTTTTCCTTATAATTTTCCAATTCATAGCCAGTTCTCATGTCAATTTCATATCTGGACAACCCTCAGAGGTGGAAATGACTTCAAAGGGGAAAAGATGAGGACCTCTCCACTTAACACGATGCAGAAAATGAATCTGAAAGAGAAGGGCCTTACCCAGTGTTCCACAGTCAGGAAGCAGATTCAAACCCAAGCCTGTCTCACTCCAGGGTGAGCCTACATTTTTCCCTGGTACACGGCAACTTGCCCAATGGTGAATCACTGGTGCAGTTAAGCACCCAGAGAGCTGCCTTTTCTTTTTATGAGTTGCATGTGTAGCTTTGTGCAGATGTACCACACTTTGTTTAACCATTACCCTCTTGATGGACATTTAGGTTATTTCTGAAGTTTGGCTGCAATCAATATCCACAAAGATCTGATTCTATTATCAGAATACCTTGCTTGAAGTGGAATTATAGGTCAAAGTGTGCATTTGGGAATTTTGACAGCCAGTGCCAAGTGATTTCTTCATCTCTCTCTGTTTATTTCATTCATTCATTTGTTGACCTCTAGTTGTCTGCCAGGTATTGCTGTAGGAGCTGGAGACATAACAGTAAGCTGGGTGGAGTACCTGGGAATGGATACTCTAGTGTAGAATACAGATGGAAAAATAAGTGACTAGATATAAAAATATGATGTCAGATAAAAGATGTTCAGGAGAAAAGAAAATCAAGGGAATTGAGAGTGACAGGTGCTGTTTTAGATTGGATAGTCAGGGGTGGCTGCTTTGAGGAGGTGATATTTGAGCAAAGGCCTGAAAAGAAGGCAAGGAAATGAGCCATATGAAAATACCGAGGAATAGTAAGATGAAAAGAACTTGAAGGGGAGGTGGGCCTGGCTGTTCAAAAACCATCAGAATGGCCAGAGTGGCTGGAGCAAAGCAGGAAGTAGAGAAGTGTAGGAATATTTAGAGTTGGGGGTGGGGTGTAGGTGGGGCCCAGGTTACATAAGGACTTGGAAGGGCTTTGGATTCAAGTGTAACGAGAAACTATTGGAGGGCTGTGAACAAGGATGGGCATGTTCTGGTTATGTTTTATAAAGATTCCTCTAGTGAAAACAATAACAGTGGTTGCCTGTGGAGATGGGAGTTAGGGACAGATGTGGGTCAGGGCCATGAGGAAGATTTTTCCCTATATACTTTAGAAATCTTTTAAAGTTTTTTAAACTATGTGACTATTACCTATGCCCCCCAAATAAAGTGAAAACAGAGCTGATTGCTGGCAAGAAGAATGGCCTGGAGTTGGGCAGGAGTGGAAACAGGAGATGAGGAAGATGATGTCCCTGCCAGGGGGAGGTGATGGTGACTTAGGAAGAGGGTGGTTAGTGCTGGTAGAAAAGATGAGAAAGACTGAGAACTAGGATCAGCTTTGAAGGGACTAAACATGGGGTGTGAGAGGAAGCATGAGTCAAGGATGACTTGAAAGTTCTGAAAGTCAGCATTATTCCATACAGCAACTGTTAAAGAAGCCGAAAAAGAGATCAGACTTCAATTAGAGATGCAAACGAAGCTGATCTGGTTGGGACTAAGGCAAATCAGAATACAGGGTAAAGGATGACACTGTCTGTATTCTAAAACTTCACCTTCTGTGTGAGATCAAAGGAGGATATGTTTATTTTGTCCAAAATTTAAATTTTCTTTAGTAAACAATCAACTTTACCTGTCTGGCCAGTTCATTTAAACAACCTAAACACATGGAGCCTAGAATAGGGAATGAGATCTTGTAATTTTGTTTAGCTTAATATAATACCTGATATACTCCAGAGTATGTTGGGCAGATGATAAAGTATTTTTTGTCCAGTCCTTGAGGACTGGAGAAAAAATACAGAACTATTAAATTTCCCCACCTGGGAAATTCCTTATATTCTCTCAAGCATTAGGAACTCCCAAGTTAATAGGCCAATAGGCTAGTTTGCTAGCTGCTGGAATGCAACACACCAGAGATGGATTGACCTTTAATACAAGGGGATTTATTTTGTTAGTTCTTCAGAGGAAAGGCAGCTAGTTAACTTTCAACTGAGGTTCTTTCATATGCAGGAAGGCACAGGGTGATCTCTACTGGCCTTCTTTCCAGGCCTCTGGGTTCCAATAACTTTCCCTGGGGTGATTTCTTTCTGCATCTCCAAAGGCATGGGCTGAGCTGCGAGTGCTGAAATGAGGTATGCTGAGTTGCTTTGGCTGTGCTCTGTTAAGCTCTCTCATTTAAGCACCAGCCTATTAAATCAAACATCATTCATTGCAGCAGGCACGCCTCCTAGCCAACTGCAGATGTAATCAGCAACAGATGAGGTTCACACATCATTGGCTCATGGCCACAGTATCAGAACTAGGCACCCTCACCTGGCCAAGTTGACACCTGAACCTAGCTACCATACCAAGTCCTTGATCTTGAGGCTTGCTGTTATGAAACTTATTTCTGCGATGGGGAAGTTGTCTACCTATAATTTTGCCTAAGAGTCAGTTCTAGAGAACCTCTTTTGTTGCTCAGATGTGGCCTCTCTCTCTCCAAGCCCAACTCTATAAGTAAATTTATTACCCTCCCCCTACGAGGGCCGTGACTTCCAGGGGTGTAAGTCTCCCTGGCAATGTGGAATGTGACTCCCAGGGCTCTGTCATTGTGGGATTGACAATGCTTCCCGACTAAAAGGGGTGAAAGAAATGTAACAAAATAAGGTATCAGTGGCTAAGAGATTTCAAATAGAGTTGAGAGGCTATTCTGTCATGTAAGCTTCAACTAGATATTGCCAATCACTATGGTATACCAAGCCCCAACAAATGGTATTTCTGAAAATTCTAAAGAATACCCATAGCTGTATCTTGAAACACTATGAAAGTTTCACTCACTAAGTTTACTTTTCAGAAACCTAAAACCTCCAGATCGTTCCTATGCCAGATAATCCCTGAAACCCAGAGGTACCAATCTCTTTAAGAACATCAACCAGTTGCATCGCTCTACCCCATAATGTCACCACCTAAATTAGAATGGTCATTGTCCAAATATCCCTGAAGATTGAGAAAAGGATCAAATGAGAGGGAGGAGTTGTAAGAGAAGATAGGATTTAACAAATGACTATGACTACTGAATAATTATAATGATATTTCTTTTTAGTTTCCAGTGTATTAGAGCAACTGGAAGGAAATACCTGAAATTGCAGAATTGTAACCCATACCATACTTTGAAATTTATTCTATAACTACTTTGTTAAAATATACTCAGAAATTTATCACTTTTTTTTTGACTAGGTAGACATTACCAGATTATAATTAATTTTACATTTAAAAGATCAAACAACTGCAAAACATTTGCTTTGAAATTATATACTAATTGTGATACTATCTTCGAGTTATCTCAAATATATTTACATATACTAACGATTACATACATATGCATATTTTGGTATTTAACTTTCCAATTTTTAAATTTCCGATCCTTTACTTTTTTTTAATTGTATCACTTTTTTGCATATATGTTATATTTCATAATATAAAATGTTAAAAGAAATAGTTATTCTAAAGGTTTGAGGCCAAACTATTGGATGAAGGGTGACGCCTTTTTTTTTGGCCTCTCTCTCTTTTTTGGGGGGGAGTGCATGGTCTGGGAATCGAACCTTGGCCTCCCGCATGGAAGGCGAGCTTTTTACCACTGAACCACCTATACACCTGCTTTTCTCTCTTTTTATCTTAAGAGTAATGCCTTTTTTACTAAGATAAGGAAGAATAGTCTTGATGGGAAATTGACCAGCTTTGAACTTCTTTAATCTTGAGATGCACATTGGACATCAAGTAAGTGGTCAGAGTTTGGGCGAGAAGCCAGGGTTTAGAGATACAGAATTTTTTCTCGCTTTTTGTTATGGAGTATAAAGCATGCACACACACACATACACACACACATCGGTAGGATAGTATTAAGAATTCCTACATACCCACCTAGCTTAGATAGTCAGCCATAGTTTACTTGTTTCTTTTATTTCCCCCTTCCCCATGCAAGAACACTTTTTTCCCTCGAGGTTTGTTTTATTTTTAAGCAAATCCAAGATATCCTGTCATTTCATCCATCAGTATACAAGCATGCCTAATTTGAGGTTGTTAACGTGTAGCTGATTTTTAAAGCCCTGGGATTTGCTGAGCTTATCCAGGTTAAAGGGTTGGGGAGAACAGAGAGCAGGCCCCTGGGACCCCTAAGTGTAGGGGCCCAGGGAAAGGAACAGCCTCCTAGAGAGCAGGTGAGAGGAAGTGGCCAGTGAAGACATGAGGAGAGGTGGCAACCTGGAAGCCAAAGGTAAAAAGGACTCCAAAGAGAAGGCAATTGGCCAGATCAGGTTGAAAATCTAAGTAGTGGGATAGACCAGTTTTTGGATTTGGCAACATGTAGGTCACTGGTGACCTTGCAGACTGGATTTAGAGGCGTGATAGTAGGGTTGGAGTGGGTACAAGGAAAGTGAGAGGAGAAGTATGTCTTTAGACAACTTTTTAAGAAGTTTTGCTCTGAAGGAGAGAGAGATATGGGGCAGTAGTTGGAGGCAGCCATGGGGTCAAAGGAAGTCTTCCCCGCCCCCTCCCTCTTCCCCCAGTCTGTTTACGGAATGGAAACTTACCTTACCTTATCTGTATTACAGTATTGTAATACAGATTTTGTAGGTAAAAGTTTATAAGTACTTATTTTTCTTTTAACTGTTTTTTGTTGTTGTTGAGAGATAACCTAAATGTAGTAAAATCCATAAAGGGCACAGATTTTAACTGTACAGGTCAATTAATTTTTACAAATGTATATACCCATGTAATTCCCACCAAGATCAAGAGAACCTTTCCAGCACCATAGAAAGTCCTGTTGTGAGCTTTCCCTGTCAATTCCCTTAATGAAGAAACAAACACTGATTTGATTTCTGTCACAGACAGATAAGTTGGGCCTGTTCTTGATTTTAATATAAAGGAAATATTGCAGCATACCTTCTTGTGTGTCTGGATTCTTTAGCACTTTTTGTATGTACAAGTCAAATACATTGCATGTAGCAGGAGTTTGTTCAAGAGGAACTTGCTTTCAAAGGATTTCTGTATACTGGCTGTTTTACAGTATCTAAACTAGAGAAACTGGATTTTAATTTGAAGATTTTGTGGTGAATGAATAGTGGAGGATGACGGAGAATTTAAAATTTTTCTTAAAGTTCCAGAGGGCTGTCTTTTAATTTTCATTTTTAATTAATTTTTAATTGTGGTAGAATATACAAACATAAAAATCATTTTAACATAAAAATCAATTTAATTGTTTAAATTTAAAATTATTTTTAAAAAATTCATTTTACATTTAAATTGTAAGTGGACAATTCAGTGATGTTAGGTACGTAGACAATATTGTGTAACTGTACTGTTACATGTATTTCCAGGCTATTTTCATCCAAAACCAAAACTTATACCCATTTAATAATAATGCCCCCTTCTCCCTCCCCCCACCCCATAATCACTGTTTTGCTTTCCGTCTCTATGAATTTTCTTATTATAAGTATTTAATATAAGAGAAGTCATACAATATTTGTCCTCTTGTGTCTGGTTTATTTCACTCACTATGATCACTTTTTTTAAAAAACTTTTTAATTGTATAATGTAAACATATATACAAAACAAAGAAAGAAAAAAGCAATAGTTTTTAAAGCGCTCTTCAACAAGTAGTTGCAGGACAGATGCCAGAGTTTGTCATGGGCTACCATTCCATCATCTCAGATTTTACCTTCTAGCTGCTCCAGAACATTGGAGGCTATAAGGAATAAATATTTTTATCATAACAATTGACTTTTTTGTGAAAAATAACATATATACAAAAAAGCAATACACTTCAAAGCACAGCACCACAATTAGTCATAGAACAGATTCAGTTCCACAATTTTAGGTTTTTACCTCTAGCTGCTCTAAGATACTGGAGACTAAAAGAAATATCAATATAATGATTCAGCAGTCATACTCATTTGTTAAACCCTACCTTCTCTGTATAACTCCACCATCATCTTTGGTCTTTCTCCCACTCTTTAGGGGTGTTTGGGCTATGCCGGTTCTAACTTTTTCACATTGGAAGGGACTGTCAATAATATAGGGTAGGGAGATGGACCTAGCTGATGTTCTGGAGAGGTTGGCCCCTCTAGGTTTCAGGACTTATCTGGTCCAGGGACCCATCTGGAGGTTGTAGGTTTCTGGAAAGTTAGTTTTCCTAGTGCATGGAATCTTTGTAGAATCTTATATATTGCCCTAGGTGTTCTTTAGGATTGGCTAGAATGGTTTTGGTTGGGATTTGGCAAGTTATGATAGATAGCAATGTCTAACTGAAGCTTGTGTGAGAGTGACCTCCAGAGTAACCTTTCAACTCTATTTGAACTCTCTCAGCCAAGTGATACCTTATTTGTCACACTTCTTTTCCCCCTTTTGGTCAGGATGGCATTCTTAATCCTTTGGTACCAGGGCCAGACTCATCCATGGGAGTCATCTCCCAGTGGGGTGTTTTTAAGATGGGAGAAATTACAGCAGGTTTGAATGCTGATGGGAATGATAGCGGGGAAATGGAGGTGACTTATCAGCTGTGTTGTTCTTGAGGTGAGAAGGGATGGGAACAGCCCAGGTAGAGAGAGGGGTTGGACTTGAATCGAAGAAGGGCTAATTCATCCCCAGGAAAAGAAAGGAAGGTTTTACAATTTGACACCCCCTCCAAATTGTAAAAGCCACTCCTGTTTTTTATATATGCTGGCAGTTACTCCACATGACATAAAAGCGCCAAGCTGGTCTTTGGACTACCGGCTTGGTATTCATGTAGATGACACGGCTCCCTTTATAGACCATAAAAAAGAACTGGGCAAATATAGGTGGTTTATTCAAAGCAAATGGGGCAAAAGAGCAGGGAGCAGTTCTGGCAAAGGATATTTGGGAAGAGAGAGGAGCCCAGAGTTGGGGGAGCAGCCTGGGAAGGGGCAGGGTATTGGAAGAACCCCAAAGTGAGCCTGCGGTATATTGCCATAGTGGAATCCTAGCTCTGCACGAAAAAGAATGAAAGGGTGGATGAATCAATTATGTGGAGCCCAAGACGACATTACACATGAAGGCATGCAGCAGGGTTCCTCTCATAGAAGTTCAAAACTGGGTAAAACGGATCAGTGGTAATAGAGGTCAGGATGGTGGTTACCTGAGGGCGGAGGAGGGTAGTGACTGGAAGGGGCCCGAGAGCTTTTGTGGGGCAGGAAATGTTCCAGCTTGAGGTGGGTGTTTATAACTTGGGTGAATGCATTTGCAAAAATTCGTTGAGACTAAAGTGTGCACTTTACTGTAATTAGAATGTATCTCAATTATGGAGAAATAGAACTAGGTCTGGGGGTTAGGCTTTGACAGGAGGGCAGGTGCAGGAAGGGTTTAGAGTAGGTCTGAGTTTAGAGCAGGTCTGGGTGTTCAGAAAGATCCTCAGGGGCCATATGTGGGGTGTATGAAAGGGGAGAGGTTGGAGCTTGGCCCCAATCTCAGCCCCTGACCTGCTATGCAACCCTGAGCATGCTCCCACCCCTCTCTGAGCCCGTTTCTGCTCCCAGTCCTCCGGTGGGAGTTGGGTAAGAGCAGAAACAGAAATAAGAGTGGAAAATAGCCAAAATTCCCACAAGACCTAACCCTTCAAGGCCAGAGGCAGCACCTGGCACAGCACCTGGCACTGAACCTCCAGGAAGTGCTGATTCAGTGAGAGAGGGAGGGTGAAAATGGCCAGCAAGTGGGCATCGGACAGGAATGCCTCAGAGGAGAATGGGGCAGGTAGGCCATGGCAGACCTGAGAGAATTCAGAATAAGGAATCTCTTGTGTTCTCTTAGTTTCTTAGTCAGAAGCCCCTTTAATTGGTTCCTGCCTTGTCTTAGCTGAAACCAACCTGCAGTAGAAGGTGGGGCACTTCAGACCACCGCAGGGGCTCAGGGTGTTCATTCAGTGATGGTGCCAGGCCCCTGGCAGGAAGACACAACAGCGAACAACATGGTATGATGACCTAGCAGCTCCTGAATGGGCCAGTGGCCAAGTGCAGGGATTCTGGAGCCAGACTGCCTGAGTCAAATCAACCCCAGCTCCCCCCTCCTTTGCTGTGGCTTTGGGCAGGTTTTTTGCTTTTTTTCTTTTTTTTTTTTTAGGTGCATGGTCTGGGAATCGAACCTGGGTCTCCTGCATGGAAGGCGAACATTCTACCACTGAACCACCCATGCACCCCAAGGGCAGGTTTTAAAATTTCTCTGTGCCTCAGTTTCCTTATCTGTAAAATGGAACTAACAATCCCTTATTGGCCAATTTTTGTGCAGTTTTTGTGAGATCATATATATCAAGGGCTTAGCATGGTAATCGGCCTGATAAATATTATTATTGTGATAGGGACAGGTTCATGGGGCTGGGGGAGCCCAGGAGAGATTCATGAGCCCATCTCGGGGCTTCAAAGAGGACTTCCTGGAGGAGGTGCCAGCTAAGCCAAGGCTCAGAGGAGGAGTAGGAAGCAGCTTGCCAGCTGAAGGGACTGGGGCCAAGAAAAAGTGGTCCTGGAGGACTGAGTTTGGCTGAGAATTTGGCACCAATGCTAGGAGGGCTTCTTGCCTTCTTGTAGTGGGAGGTGTCAGAGACGCCTCCGCCTGTACTCCCCAGGTGGGCTGGCACATAGACAGCAAGGGCAGGAGCAAACTTCTGGTGACAATGGGAGCTCGAGGCCCCACTTCACCTTCCAGGGCTGAAGGGTGAGGCTGCCTGTGGACTTGTAAGGAAATCCAAAGATAGCTCAGCAGAGGAGGATGACAGGCAGCCTGGGCTTCCCCACAGAGCAAGGGAAATGAGGATGAATCAGCCCCTCATGCTGGAAAGAAGCCATTGTGGGAAGTTAGATCTGGGTTCGAGAGACCCCAGTCCACTGTCACCTCTGACTCAGCTCAGGCAGGGCAGATAGGGAGGGCTCAGCAGTGGGACAGGCTGAGTGTGAATCTGGGCCCTGCAGCTCCCCGGCCAAGGGGGCCTCAGACCAAGTCTGGCTCCACGTGGAACCCTGGTTTCTTCATCTGTGCAATAGGGATGGGGATGGGGTGGGGTGTGTAGGATGTGGTGCGGGAGCAGTTGTGGTGATTTATAAAAAGCAGGGAGCACAGAGTTGAGTGCCTCTTCCCCTTTCCTTCTGAATCTGAGAAGACTCCTAGTGCCTGGATCTAAAACAGGTATGTAGGATGGTTTGGGGCTCCTTTTAGTCTCTTGATGTTGTCATTTAGGTTCTGGTGGCGGCATGAGTAGAGGGGGAAAGAGCAGCAGAAGAAAAGGAAACGGACAGCCATGTATTGTATACAAAAATCAATAACAGTAATAAACATGATTTAATATCTTGATTCTAAACACTTGAACTTCTGTGGCACTTCCTGTTTAAATCTTCACAGCAATTCCATCGGCTAGAGGCCCCGATATAGAGGCGAGGTAAAATGTTCAGAGAGGTGAAGCTACTTGCCCAACGGCACACAGCCAGTGAGTGGCAGAGCCAGGATTTGGACCTCGATCTGTCTGAATTCAGAGTTCTTGCTGTCAGTTTCAGAGCTGGGATCATGGTGGAAGGTGGCGGTGGGTTTTGAGGTTCAGGGTTCAGACAGGACAAGGTCCTTCCATGGATGACCTACCTGTTTGGGGTCTGGATGTGCTTAGAAAAAACCCAGCAACATCTTCTGGCTTTGTTTTACATTTATTACAAAGTATAAGAGCAGACAGATATTCTCTGTGGCTCTGGAAAAATAGTGTCCTGCTTGCTTTCCCACCAGGGGGCGCCCCCTCCCGCCTCAGTCCCAGCCTCAGGCCCGGTTCCTTAAGCTCTGCCGTCCAGCGGGGTAACTGAGCCTCCCCAGGAGCCTGGACTCTGGGCCCACAGCCCCCTTCTTCCCTGGGACCCAAGAGACACGGTCCCCAGACATCCCACTTCCCACTGAAAGCTGGAGATCGTCTCTAGCAGCATGGCGAGAATGTTTTGAGAATGTGGGGGTGGGTGACTGTTTTCCTATGAGGGGCTGCAGGGGTGAGCCAAGGCTTCCCTCCTTCAGCCACTGCCCCCTCCAGCAGCTGCAGGAGAGTCAACCTGCCCCAAGGTGGGGCCCCTTCAAAAGCACTTGAAGTGCTTTATTCCTGGAAAGGGCTGGGTCAGGAGTGGTAGGGAGGGTGTCCTTGACCTCGTCCCCTGGAGAAGTAGTCTGGTTCCTCTTCCATGGGTCCTGGAGGGAGAAACAGACAGACAGATGATGGACAGGCAGGCCAGAAACCAGAGGAAGAACGAGAGTGGGGACACGCCAAAGTGGAAGCAGACAGAAACCAATGGGCAGGGATGAAAGGAAGAGTGTGGGGGTATAAGACACTAGGGTGCAGATGGACATTTGGACAGAGGCTTAGGATTGGCAGAACCAGAGAACGTTCCCAAGAAAAGGCAGGGGAGAGGGCAAACAGAAAAAGAGGGAGAGGACATTGAGGATCCATGGAGGGGAGAATGAACCTTCCTTCACTGCCAGCCCAGCCCAAACTCAGAGTCCTTTCCTCCAGACACAGCTGAAGTAGAAGAGAAAGGGTGACCTTGTCTCCCCATGCCCTGAGCCCCGTGGGACGCTGGCCACTGGCACTTCCTCCTGGATGTCTTCCTTCCCGAATTCCAGCCCCCTCACCAGTTACGTGGCCTCCTGGCGGGGTGGTAGAAGCTGCTGTGGCCCCAGGGCAGTGCTCAGCAGCTCGGACAGGGTGTCCAGTTTTCCTGCCAGCGCATCAATCCGCTTCTCCAGGGCCCGGTGTGAGCTACTCAGACCCAACTGCAAGTCACACAGGATCATGTGCATCTGGACAGCAAGAGAGGGTCAAGGTGTCAGGGGGCTGCGATGGGCCATGGCAGCAACATTTACTAAGTCCTTACAGGCCCGTGAGGGTTATCCTTAATAACACAATTTATTGACCACCTTATATGTCCCAGCTACTTTGCCAGGTGCTTTTGCATACATGGTTTATAATCCAACCCCCCACCCCCCCCACCCCTCAAAAACACTATGGGGAGTGGAAATCCTGTTCCCATTTTACAGGTGAGGACACTGAGGCCCAGAGCCATTAAATAACATGCCCAAGGAAGCATTTGGAACAGGGCCAGGACTTTCATAGCTCTTTAAGTATTTGGGGCATCACGAATGCCTGACTTCAAAATCCACTCATTACATTCTCAAACTAGATTCAGCTTTCTATGGGAATACTTTTTATTATTTCCCTCCAAGAATTCTCAAATTCCAGTTTTGGCCTTGATAAGCTTTAGAAATTGTGGCCTCCGCCTCCTCCTTGAGCCTTGCCATGTATGTGGTTTGGGGGCTGGTAGCTTTGACTGTGTTTACCATGTCATGGGTGCCAAGGGCCGTTATTTGAAGTGTCACGGACTAATTAGAAAAAGCAAAGGCTATTGGAAAGCCAAAGATGCTATGAGCCAAACCAGGGGGGGCATGACATCCCCGCCCCAGAGTGTGTTGGCGGAATCAAGTGGTCCCAGAGAAGAAAGGGGAGAGCGAGCCGAGTCCTGCCTTGGCCAGGCCAGCTTGGAGCTGAGACGCACCTTTGGCCCTGGGCACTCCCCTTTACAAAGCAGCAGAGATTGTGTTTTACTAAAACAATGTCATCTGTCTCCATATCAATGTCATAAATTTAAATTGTATTGGTTTTACCATTTATGTTTGAGCTTGGTTTGTAAATTTGCTTTGGTTTTATCGTTATATGAGAGTCGCAGCTGAAAGGAATTTTATATCTACACATATAAGTAACTTGACAATAAAAAATTTAAGATCAATATTAGGGTTCTTTGTGCAATTTCTTTTTTTTAAGTTTAAAAGGGATCTGACTACATAAGGTTAGGAAATGCTACGGCATCATTCATTCATTCGTTTATTCCATTACAAATGTTTACTGAGTACCTATGTGTGCAGGTTCCCCATTCTGGGGCCACATATTTCTGCTAGCAGCCCCCCAACCCCCCTTCTTCCAGACCCCTTCCCACTGGCTCCCCAGTACCTTGGAGATGTCCACTAAGGAGTTCACTTGTTCCCGGAGCTTTCGGTGTTTCAGCCGCACCTGGCGGAACCTGTGGGACGAAGTAGGGTTTCATTTCTCCTACTAGCCTGGCCCCAAGATGTGGCCCTAACTCAGGGGCGGGAGGAGGGAGGAGAAACCCAAGCAGACACAGTAGGAAGAGTGGACAGAGAGCAGGAGAGGCGGGAGGGTGTGACTGCACCCAGGAGCCATCCGAGGCCCGGAGACTTAGGGGGCCTGGCACACAGAGCGCACCGACCCACCGGCGCTCTGAGACATGCGGAGCGACACCTCTAGAGACACAGGGTCACTGTCGGGTCTAGACGGACATCTGTTCCGGGAGAACACACGGTCCAAGACCCAGTGACGGGTGTCCTGACCTAGGCGCTCACACACGCGCCGCGGGAGCGAGGAAGGAACGGGAACCCGGGGCTGCACGGGGTGCGCGCGCACACAGCGGCTCTCACGCGCTGATGGCGGCCAGCAGGCTGCGCTGATGTCTGCGGGCGGCTCCGGACTCCTTCCGGCGCGTGTGTTTGTAGAACATCCAGGCCTCTTGCAGGACTCGGGCGGCTGACTCCTTCATCTGGGTTTGGGGGGTGGGGGGGGGCGTGTGGCAGGGTGTCAGTAAAGCCAGATACCCTAGGGCTCTGGGAAGGGGGTGCTGGGGGCCCGGATTCCTGAGTCTGAGGGAGGAGAGGGCTGAGGACTGCGACTTCTGGGTCTGAGGAAGGAGGGGGCTGGGACCAGGGCTCCTGGGTCTGAGGGAGGAGCTGTGCTCTGTGCCTGTTCTCACCTCTTTGCTGTACTGGATGTCCATCATGAAGTTGTGCACATGTTTCTCTGCCTTGTTAAACTCCAGCTTCCGGGCCACCACAGCCACCAGCAGGGCTGTGCAGCAGACCCCCTGTGGGAACAGTGGGCACTGGGGCACATGGGCTGGGGGCTCAGGGGCCAGGCCTGTGCAGTGACCTCCTCTATCCCTCCCAGCAGCTGTGGAGGGCGGGTACCACCATCCCCAAATGCCAGATAAGAAAACTGAGGCTCAGAGAGGGGAACCAAGACTTCACAGGTGAAAAGTGGTGGGGCCAGGATCAGAAACCACAGATGCCTGAGTCCAAATCCTGTGCCTGTTGTTCATATCCTTGGAATATTTTTGTTATGGCCATCACTGGATGGGGGGAGGGCTGGCTGGCTCTGGGTGAGTGGCAGACCTCTGGCTCAGGTGGCCCCTTCCTCTCACTACTCTTTTCTGGCTGGCCATCAAGTCCTGCCCCTTTAATCACCAAGGATACCCGTCACCCCCACAGCCTCTGCCCCAGCTCTGACCTTGACCCTGTCTTTTCCCTCCTAGACCACCTGCAGCCTCCCACGGGCACCCCCCCGCCCCCCCAATCCCAGGGAGAATGTAACACCCAGTTATGACCCTGGCTCCCTCACTGTAATCTCATTTCAGCCCCTCATTGCCCTAGACTTCTTAGTTTGGCGTCCCAGGTATAGGCCTCCCTCTCTCTCCTGTCTCATCACCCCGCCTCTGCTCAGTCTCCCTCCTAGATAGCTCCCTGCCCTGCCCACTTTGCCTTGCCTGCCTGGGCAACTTGTTCTGCAAGGAGGCTTGGGAGCAGCCTGCCCCACGGACCTGGAATAAATCATGTGTTTCTATTTAGGGGGGCAGGGACTGTCACCCCCCCCAAATGACCTATGAGGAAATTGGGGATCCTTTCCTGCTCCCAAGGCCTTTGATCTGCCAAGCCCCATCAAATCCCCACTGCCTGTGATACCAGCTCATTTTCCCTCCAGGTAGAATGAAGCCTCCACTGAGGGGTCTTACCCCCGGATGTGTTTCAACTCTTGACTGTGCAAAACAGTTTACTAGTTTCACACATTGGCTCTGGGGGCCACCTGGGTTCCTTTCCCAGCTCTGAGCAAGTTAGTTAATTTCTCAGTGCCTCAGCATCTTTAGAATGGGCAGACCCTCAGAGCGTTACTGTGTGGATACCTGGAACATGTTTAGAATAGAGACTGCTAACAGAGACATGCTCAATAAAGCTAGCTGTTATTCCCTTATGTCCATTGTGCCATGGAACCTCTCAGCCTGGAGCTAGTGTGTGTGCAAATTGCCCCTTCTCTTCTAGGACTCAGTTTCACTTTTGTCAAATAAGGTAGGAGCTCACTGGTAACCATAAGGGTCCCTGACCCTTCGGGAGTGTCTCCCAGGCCTGGTCTCGGCCTGCTTTCTCTAGCCCCAGAGACTCATCACTAGAGGGTGATGGGAGTCACATTTCCCCGCACCCATCCATCAACCATGGGCCCAGGGCTTGGGGATTCAACGTGTCCTTTCTCTTTGGTTGTCCTGGGACAAAGCCAGGGCTGAGGGCTGGCAGCTTATGTCCCTGAGGGAGAGGTAACCAGATCTTGTGGGGAGTATGTGTGTGTGTGTGTGTGTGTGTGTGTGTGTGTGTGTGTGTGTGTGTGTGTGTGTGAAGGCTATGGCACTGGGTGTGGGTCTTGGAGGAGGTTAGGGGCTGGTTGGAGGGGAGCTGGCTGCTGGGTCTATAGCGGAAGATGGTGGATGTCTGGATTCAGGAGGAAGCAGACTCTGGGGAGACGGCTTGTGTCTCGGTCTGGGGACCCTCTGCGTCAGTCCTGGAGGGTATAGGAGCAAGGGTGGGGGTGACTGGATGCCTGAGACCAGGAACAATAGCAGCTTTCTTCCCTCCCCCCACCCCACATCATTTATTGAGTACTCTTTCTCTGCTGGGTACTGTTTGAAGCCCCTGACATGGTATAGCTCATTTAATCTTCTCAGCAACCCCAAAAGAAATGTACTAGTATCGTTACCTCTGTTATTCAGAAGAGGAAACTGAGGCACAGAGAGATTGCACAGCTTGTCAGCTAGGAAGTGGCAGAAGCAGGATTAGAACCAGGCAGCTTGGTCCCCAGGCATGGTCTTGAGAACCAGACTCTACAACCTTACAGGGGATGGGGTCTGAGAGACTGGACTACTGGATCCTGGAGGAGCCCAGGCCTGGGGATTCAGGTGCTTGGAGTCCTAGACAATTTACAGAATGGGGGACAGGGTGTCTGAGCCTTGATGGGACTGGGGGCTAGATGCCTGCATTTTGTAAGGAAATGGGATGGAAAAGTCGGGGACCTGGATTGCCAGGTTCCAGAGAGAGCAAGGATGTAGGGACTGGATTCAGGAATCTTGAAATGTACAAGCCTGAATCTTCTACAGTGTTAAATCTAATTATTCCAATTAGGGTGACGTGGTCCTGGAGAAGGCTCAGAGTGGGGTGAGCAGTGTGGGGTAAGCATGAGGTTGCTGACGGGGCTGTGCTCACCATGACGCCAGTGCAGAGGCAGACAATCTTGCCCCACATGGTGCCCGGCACCACATCGCCATAGCCGATGGTCAGGAACGTGATGGGGATCAGCCACAGCGTGTCCGAAAGGTGCCCGGTGGCATTAACAGCCTGCCTATGGGGAAGGGTGAGTTAGTTATAAAACCCCATCCTGGGCGGGGGGTGGGGTCTATGATAACTACTAATCTCTCCCTCCCAACATCCTCCCATAGCCTCCAGAAGCACCCAGACAAAAAGCCGGTAAGTTCTGGCCTTTGGAGAGTCAGCCTTCCCTCTTCCCTTTGCTGTGTGACCTGGGCAAGATGCTCACCCTCTCTGGGCTATGGGATTTGACTCTGAATCTGGCCAATTCCAAAGCCTGAAGGTTTTCAGCTATGCTACTGGGGATGCTGCATTCACAGCGTGTGGTTGAGGAGAATGAGTGGGGCTAAAACTCAGCCCAAAGTCCACGTGTCGGACCCTGGTAGGGGGCTGCATCTACTCAGAGGAAGGGGCGCCTTTGTTTGATGTCCAAAAACACTGGATAGCCCAGAGGTGGCCCTATCAGAACTAAAAACATAGGATTCTAAAAAGGCTTGGTGGGACTCTGCCTTCCTTTCCCGTCTACTTACGGAAAGGAACACTTAGTTCAGCCACGGAAGGGATTTAAGATTAGTATTTATCTAACTTTGGCCAACAGACTCCCTATATCAGGACCTGCAGGGAAAGCTTCATTTCTGGACCCCATCCCAGACCCAAGTAAAGTAGAATATCTGGGGGTGGGGCCATAATCTGCATTGCTAATAACTCCACACCCACCCCACCCAATCCTGAAATACATTCAAGTTGGAGTTGAGTCCTTTACAAACTTTCACTCCTTCCTCATTCTCTCATTTTTTCAGATGAGAAATTTGATGTGGGGAATTCATTCATTGATCCTGATCTTTACCAATTTCCCAGTTAGGGAAACTGAGATTCTGAAAGGTGAAGGAATTTAAGATTACAAAGGATTGGACTTGCCAGGAAGACTTTAAAGTTGGTGAAAGTTGACACTCATTTTACAGATGAGGAAACTGAGGCTCAGAGAAGGTGAAACAGTCACACACATAGCTGGGAGAGCTTCTCATCCTCTCCTCAAGACTCTTTTGCCACATGAGCTAAACCTGAGGTTCTCAAACTTAAGCAGGCATCAGTTTTACCAAGAGGGCTTGTTAAAACAGATTGCTGGATTACACCGCCCAGAGTTTCAGATTCAATAGGTTTGCGTGGGGCCTGAGAATCTGCATGTGCAACCTTTGCAACCAGTTCCCAAGTGATGCTGCTGGTGCTGGAACCACACTTTGAGAACCACTGGCTAAGATTACCCCCAGTTTCTTTCTCTGTAAGAGAGAGAAATTGAAGCCCAGCACCAGGTCACAGAGGAGTTAGCCCGAAGCCTGGAATTGGTCCCTAGTCCCTGTGGGGAGTTCTTTTTCCAGAGCAGCCCCAGATCACTCCCATCGCAGGGTCATGGCTAACACCTACAGTGCCACAGTGCTAACTTGGAAAAGGTGTCCCCTCCAGGCAGATGCAGCCCTTCCTAGGTTCCATAGCCAGGTTTGAAGGTGGAGCAGATGCCTGGAGACCTGAGGCAGGAGGAGCCCAGAAAAAGGCAGGCAGGGAACTTCCTAGGGTCTAGAGTCTGTGTGTGCCAGACAGGAGGCTGCAGGCAGAGGAAGGGCTGGGATTAGGCTGTTGCTTTCCCCACCACCCTACAGGGTGGCCCTGGCTGCCTGACTGCAGCACCAGGGACTCCAGGTCCCCCAGCACCCTCACCTCTCAGCCACGGACAGCACCCAGGCTGTGGTCAGCCAGAGGCCAAGCGTGAGGCAGAGCAGCAGGCGGCCCGGGTGCGTGTTCATGTACAGCTTGGCCACGAACCAGTGACGGAAGCGGACTTGGTTGAGGGCGCCGATGCTGCGGTACGACGCGTTGAGTAGGACGCCGCTGCGCAGAAGCACGGCGCGGGGCACCAGGTAGACGCGAAGCAGCATGGCCAGCGACAGCAGCGCCTCCCCCTGGCTCAGAAAATTGGGCCAGGCCTGCGCGGCTGCCCGCCGCGACCCCGAGCCCAGCGAGCAGGGCGGGCCCCGCACCGGCGCCGGGTGCAACCCGCACACCGCCAGCTCCAGCATAATCTGCGCCACCTGCCGCCCGGTCAGCGCCACGCGCCAGTCCTGGAGCGCGTTGTCTGTCATGAACAGCTGCGGGGAGGGGGCCGAGAAGGGCGATCAGGCGGCTGTGTGCCTGCCTGCGCCCTGAGATAAGGTGGGCGCGCTCGCTGGTCCCGGGACGGAGGGAGTTAGCGCCGGAGCACTAGCCGGAGCGGATTGGGGAAGGGACAGGGCAGGACTGAAGGAAGCCATCCCCTCCCCCCCGACAAGTTTTAGCCCACTTTGAAAACTTCTAGCCCATGAACACTTACTGAGCACCTACTGTGTACCTGCCATTGTTCCTTACCCTGAGTATAGGGAGTGAACAAAACAAATAGAAAACCCTGCCCTGGTGGAGCTCACATTTCACATTCCTGGAGCCCTGCCTACTCCTGTTACTTGGGGCATGACTGGAAATGGGAATCGTAAGGACGTTACCATTAACAATTGCTGACATTTATCAGGGCCTTTGGCTGTGCAAAGAACTGCTCAATCCCCTTTACATGGTGTGATTCAGTGGATGCCTGCAACACAGTGAGATTGATATTATTCTTATCCCCATTTTATAGGCGAGAAAACTGAGGCCCAGAAAGGATCAGAGACTGGCTCTACTCTGGGCAGTGGCCCGGCTGAACTACAGATTGAGGCCACTTAACTGCTGGAATTGCTATTATTAATAAAAAGGGTAATGTGTACTTTTTGCTGAGCTCTTCTTATCTCCCAGGCACTGCGTGGGGCTTTCCATGCTTGGCCAATATTCCTGTTTTATATGTGGAAGCATGCGGCAGGGGAGTGGAGGGGTGTGGGGCAGCAGGTTCTGGAGAGATGGGAGATGAGAAAAGGGGTGGAAGAGAGAGGTGCGGGGATTTGAGTGTGTCTGGGTGAGATGCAGGTGAGGGGAGGGAAGGAACTTGGGTCTGCGGGGGGCGGATATTAGCATGAAGGTGGGGGTCAGGAGTGGGGAAGGACCTGTGGGCACGTAGCTGGGCTCTTAGCTGCCTGGACCTGGAAGTGTTGGGGACCAGGGATGGAGGCCAGAGTCCTAGGAGGCTGGAATGAGGCTGCCTGGGGAACCAGTGGACAGATACCTGGGGCAGAAGCAGAGAAATGGGAGAGGCTGGAAGGGTGGAGCAGTTGCAAGGAGAGCTAGGAGCTGCAGGTGGAGGAAAGACTGGAGCTGCTCCAGGACACTCTGTCTGTCTGTCTGTGGTTCATCCCATCCTGGTGGGTAAGGGTGTGGACAGAACCTTGGATGGAGGAACCTCCTTACTCAGCCTGGGAGGAGGAGGAGGATGGAATGTGTGAGCTGTGGGGTGTGTTGGGGGGAGGGAGGGTGGGGAGTGAAGAAGGGCTCAGAGGTGGGGCCTTCCCTACCTGGACCTCCTTGGCATGAAAGGCCACGATCAGGCAAAGGAGCAAGAAGGTGGAAACGCTGATCATGCATTTAACCAGGAACAGGTAGAGCGCCCACTGTTGAGATGGTTAGAAAAACAGGGTGAGATCCGGGGTCTCCACCTGGTCAGTCCACTCCACCTTCTTTCAAAATCTCTATCTTTTCTTGATTCCCAATTTCCTCGTCTCCCTGACCCCATCTAAACCAGTACCTCCTAATGTCTCAGTTCTGGGGAAGTCTAAAAACTATTATCTTGTCCCCAGAGAAAGTGCCCTCTTCCTTCCCAACCAGAAAGCCTAGGTGCCACTCTCCTCTTCAGCTCTTCTCCTGAGACCCACACCCATACCCCTGAAGGGAATCCTTGAAACTCACATTTTTTCTTATCTCAGCCCACCAGAGGAGCCTAGACACTATCACAAAGTCCTCAAGGAATGACACCCTTCCCCTGCTCTCGTCTAACCCTGAGCTCTCAGTCCCAGCTCTGAGAAGACACCCCCCAGGCCTGCCTCCTGCATCTCCTCCCCTCCCTTCTGCTTTCTCTCCTGGCTCCAAGCCCAGGGCAGATCTGGCCGGAAATGTAGGGCCTCCAGAAACCACGGAGAAGTGTTTTCTTTCCTCTCTTTGTGTGGCAATACCTTGGAGGAATCTAGAATTCTGCAGTGAGGGAGTTAGAGGGACTGGGGGTCCTGGATTCCCTAAGAGACGGTGGGAGGATTCCTGTCAGGTGGGTGTTGTCAGGGAAGAGGGAGCCACCTGGGCACCCATGCTGAGCCCAGCACCTGTTTCTCCTAAGACGGCTGCCAGCTCCCCCGGACAGCCCAGGGCCCCGCCTCTGAGCAGGGGAAGACGGCCAGTTTCCTGCCCCAGGGGCCTGCCCCCCTGCCCACCTCCCCAAACAATGGGGCTGTTGTTCCCAGCTCTCCCCAACTCCCTTCATCCTTCTCTGGCTCCCCATTCCCTGTCTTTTACTTCAGTCTTGTCCCAGTCCCCACCCCACTAGACATGACCCCCTCCCCACTGCAATTTGCTTCTCTGGTGGTCCCCTCTACTTTTCCAATCCCTCTTCTCCCAAATCGTGGGTGGACTATCTGCCCTTAGGTGCCAGCTCCTGTCTCTGAATTTCCTTGCCTCTGGGGATACTTCTGTTTCCATTTTTGTATTTTGAGGGTCTCTGCTTCTGTCTGGCTTCCTCTCTGTGGAATTTCTCAATAGTGAGTTTCTTTGGCTCTTTCTATTCCTCCACATCTATGCCTCCCCATCTCTTTCTGTCTCCGTCTCTTTCTCTGTCTTTGTCTCTCACTGTCTGTGTCTCTTCCAGTCTCTGCCTCCCTATACTTCTCTTCTGCCCTTTCCCACCACCCCACCTCGTGCCAGTATCTCTGTACTCCACCAGGGCTTGAGACTTGCCTCTCCCTAAGATGCTCCCCTGGGGACCAGGTATTTGGGCCCCTGCAAAAGGAGTCTATTAGGTTGAGAAGACTCCATTAGGTTGAGGAGGGGCCAGGGGTGCTATCAAGGCAGTCATAGGGAAGGGACCTAGGAGGACCCCCAGGCTTATAGATTTCAACCCTCATGCCATTTACAGATGGGGGAAACTGAGGCTCAGAGAGCTGCAGCAGCTTCCCCAAGATGCTACTGATGGAGGCAGCAGCCTGAGAGGTAGTGGAGGGAAGGCAGAGATGAATGGTGAGAGGGGGAAGGGGGGGGATGGGGTAGCAAGGACCCCAGTCTCCCCTCTATCTGCCAGGGCTCCCAAGGCACTTTCCCAGCTGGGTGGGGTGCTAAAGCGTGGGAGCGGCGGGCAGGTCCCAGCCCCGCTTCCTGTTGGCATGGGCTTCGGCGGCCCCACCCCCCACTGCCCGCTGCCCTTGCCTTGGCCAGCCCGGCCAGAGGAAGCTGGCCTGCTTTGACTCTCCATGTGGCTCCTGGTCACTTCAGAGCTGCCGGCTGCCCCACTCCCCAGGAATCTTCTCAACCCAGTCCTCAAATCTGTGCCTCTCTCCAGCCCGCTTCCCCAGAGAGATCTCCGGCCCCTCCTCTCCTGTTGAGCAATTCTCTTTCCCCCTTGAGCCGCCAAGCCTGACCCTTGTCCTCCGTCTGCCCCCATCATTGCCTTGATCAGGGCTGTAATGCGCCGGGTGCTTGCTGGGACCTGCTCTGGCTCCATCTGTCCTTTTCCACCCCACTCCCCACTATACACACATCGGCTTCCTCTTCCCCTAAACCTTTCTGAGCCCCTTCCTCCCTTAGATCTGGGAGCCTGGGGCCCCCATGCTGACCTCCTGAAGGACACAGGAGTCCAGCCCCCCAGCCCCACCTCCCCTGGGACCCAGGAGTCCAGACTATTATAACCCCCCCTCTCCATTATTTCCCAGACTAAATAGCATATAACTTCCTGGAGAAATTGAGCTCCTTAATGGTGGGGGTGAAGGTGGGGGGGTGCCTTATTTTCCATTTCGCACTCCCACACCAGCCAGTCTCTGCTGAGTTCTGCCCTTTGCATCTGGAGCAACGGTAAATGTTAGAGGCTAGATAAGGACCAAGGAGCCGCACCTACTGAAAGAAGTTTGTCTTTCTCCCCTCCCTTCCTTCCACAAACTCGGTACTACCTCTCCCCTAGTCCGCTCTTGAACACTTAAATATCTGATCAGCCCCTTTGGTCTTCAGATGTCTGATTGCAACACCTCCGAAGCCTGAGACACTGGAATTTGCCATCTACTCCCTCAGACCTGGGAGTCCCAGCCTCCAGCACCTACTCTCTCTCAGGACCCAGGAGTCCATACCCCCAGGTCCCTGCTCCCTCAGACCAACAGTCCGAGCCCCCAGCCCCTCCTGCCTCAGACCTGAGAGTCCAGGCCCCAAACCCCTCTTCCCTCAGACCCAGGGATCTCAGTCCCAGCCCCCTCCTCTCTGAGACCCAGGAGTCCGAACTCCCAGCCCCCTCCAAGCCCCAGCCCCCTCCTCCCTCAGACCTAGGGGTCCAAGCCCCAGCCCCCTCCTCCCTCGGACCAGGGCTCCACTCACCGGGCACCCGCCGAACCACAGCATCTCCGCGTGCAGCACCATGAGTCCGATGCCAATTCCCGCCAGCGCCAGCGCCCAGCCCGCCAACCACTTCTCCTGCTCCAGCAGGCGCTTTCTCCGCCGCAGGGCCCTCAGGCCCGGCACCAGCTCCCCGCCCATGGCCCCCGGGGTCTTGGGGCTCAGCCAGTTTCCCGCCCAGGCTCCCCCACCTCGCAGCACACAAAGGGCAGCCACCGTGGCTTGCAGGTCGTTGGCCTGCCCTGCTCGCTCTGGGGCTCTGGCTGTGAGGCGCTGCGGAGCACTGTGCCCTCTGGAGGGTGGTGAGGGCGGGGCAGGGCGGGGAGGGGCCCTGGAGGGCCCCGGGCAGCGGGGAGGCTCCCTTACCCCCTGGTCCCTGGCTGAGGAGGGGCGGGGATGTATCTTGGGTCAGAGCAAGGAAGAGGCATCCATCCACGTGGACAGAGCCATGCAGACTCACAATGGGCTTTGTCACATACAACGGTCTGCACTGAGGCACACCTACACTCAGCCACACCCAGACACCACACAACCCTGGCCTGTGCACACTCACACTCACACTCAGCCCAGCAGGAATCGAGCCGAACACATGTGGCCACACAACACAACCTACACAGAGTGACTCACAACTCTCCCAGCAAGCTCTGAAACCTGCAACCACACCCAGGCACCACACACATGGTGTGACACACGCCGGCACTCAGTGAGGCAGCCCAAGTCCCAGAGCACACACGGCCACCCTAATTGGCACAATGTCTACTGACACGGACAGCCACACCCAAACACCAAACATGGGGCCATACACATCGTGGGCATGTCAACACAACATGTACCTAGTGACACACAAATGCACAATATGTACTGCCAGAGCAATACTCAAAGGCCACGTACAACACACATATGGAAACAATGCATTCACGTGTCCTAAGCACCACACACCCATGGAGAGATGCCTGACATGTGCAGACACACATGTAGGAACACCCATGACAGCAGCCCCCAAGCACCCAGTGCAGAGGGAAATGCACACATGATGGCCTAGGGTGACTTGAGCAGTGATGCACAAATCATTCACCCTGACACACAAGAGTCCCTGGTGCACAATAAGATTCAGATTCATAGTTGTGGAACAATTCTACAGGACACCGTCAGAGACCTGTAATATACTCAAGTAGCACCCGCCTAAAGTCAGACATTCCGATACATTTGGGTGTGACTTGCAGCAAGTGGACCCCAATGTCCAAATGCAACACAGGCAGAATAAAATATGCCCCGTACGACACCCACACAGTCCGGCACACGATGCATTCCCACGTGCATGGCCGCACAGACACAGAATTATGCACAAACACCTGGTGACACAAGACACAGGATCTCCTGGCACTGCCTTCCACAAACACCAGGCTTCACATACACAGCAGACGTCACCCACTGACAGCTAACACATGGAGTTGCAGCCACGCCACCCTCAACGTGAGGACGCCTGCCCGCACAGTGTGATACACAGTCATACAAATGCACAACTGAATGGGGTGCACCCAGGCTATCTTCTCTGGAGGAAAGGGAGGGGTCCCCAACTTGGACACCCACCCTGACACGAGGCAACTCAGGGTCCCATCACTAAGTGACACACCTTACACAGGGAAGACCCGCAAAGGGACACAACACACACTGACACACAAAACAACAAGTGTGGGGCAGATGGATGCATGGGGGCTCCTCGGGTGACACACTGCAGAAAAGGACTGCACTCAGTGGCACAAAGGTAACACATGCATGTGTACACTGTGCACGCAGGCATGGTCCAAAACCCTCCTTCAACAACACACAGAGACAGACACACCAACAGGGGGACACAAAGATGCCTCGCAATTCGGGGTGCCGGGACCAGCTTCACCCACAGATGTCACAATGCAGGGAGTGGTCTCACGGACACTCTCCACCTCCGTGTAAAATGTCATGCAGGAATGTGGGCCCTCCAGCCCCAAGTAACGGTGTGCTGGTTTGAAAGGAAGTATGCCCCCTAAGAAAAGCCATGTTTTGATATAAATCCCATTTCTAAAAGGTAGAATAATCCTTATTCAATACTGTATATTTGAAACTGTAATGAGATCATCTCCCTGGTTGATGTGATTTAGTTAAGAATGGTTGTTAAACTGGATTAGGGGATGACATGTCTCCACCCATTTGAGTGGGTCTTGATTAGTTTCTGAAGTCCTATAAAAGGAGAATGAGAGACTCAGAGAGAGCAGAGAATGCTGCAGCACCATGAAGCAGAGAGTCCACCAGCCAGCGACCTTTGGAGATGAAGAAGGAAAACGCCTCCCGGGGAGCTTCACGAAATAGGAAGCCAGGAGAGAAAGCTAGCAGATGATGCCGTATTTGCCATGCGCCCTTCCAGCCGAGAGAGAAGCCCTGACTGTGTTCACCATGTGCCTTCTCACTTGAGAGAGAGACCCTGAACTTCATCGGCCTTCTTGAACCAAGGTATCTTTCCCTGGATGCCTTTGATTGGACTTTTCTATAGACTTGTTTTAATTCTCGGCCTTAGAACTGTCAACTAGCAACTCATTAAATTCCCCTTGTTAAAAGCCATTCCATTTCTGGTATATTGCATTCCAGCAGCTAGCAAACTAGAACAAACGGAGACACTGAGACATGGGCCTGCCTGGCCACACTCCAACACAACCCACAGGGGTACACCCAGAGACCCAAACCACATGCATAGACACGCCCAGTGACAAACACAGAACCCATGAGGGGGCCCCGCCCCACGCCATGCACATGGCTCCCACGTGGGTGAGACATGCGGGAGAGTGATGGGGGCACTGCCGGGCGCCCCTGCATGCACCGCCCATGTGCCCATCCTGAGATGGCTCTGGAGCCCTCTGGGCTGGTCTTTCTCTCTGCCTAGGTCTGTCTGTGTCTTTTCTCTCCCTCTGCCTTTGTCTCTCTCCAGCTCTCTAAGTAACTCTGTGTCTCTCTGTCCTTTTGCCCCTCTCTGCCTCTCTTGGTCTTTTCGTCTCTCTGTGTCTCTCAGTCTCAGTCTCCATCCTGTTTCCCTCTCTCCTCTTCTCTCTCTGCCTCTATTTCTCTGCGCAACCCCCTCCTTGCCCTTGTCTCTCTCTGCCTCCAGGTCTCCCTGGGGCTTTCGCTTTCTCTCTCTCTCTGCTCTCTGTGCTTGTCTCTGCCTCAGGTTTGCTGTTCTGTTTCTCTCTTATTCACTCGCTGGGGAGGCTCTTAACCCTTCCAGTTCCACCCCAGCCCCACTCAGCAGCTGAGGGCCACACAGGGATGCGGGAGAGGGAGTGTCCCATCTCTTCTGTGAAGAGATGACACAGAGACTAAGAGATGGCCGGAGACAATCTGAGAGACCTTGAAAGAGATACCCAGAGAGAAAGACAGACAGACAGACAGAAAGAGAGTGAGTGAGAGAGAGAGAGAGAGTCAGAAGGGAGATACAGATAATTAAAAAATAAAAGAGACAGAGAGAGAGAGTCTCAGAGGTGAAAAGAATACAGAAGACAGAATACAGACATGTAGGTTAGAAATTTTGTATTCAAAACCACCACAACTAAAAGAGAAAAATGGAAAACCAGAGCATGGGCTGGGCACAGGAGAGGCCAGGGTGAGTGGCAATGGGGTGCAGCGGGAAGGACACCTGCCTCTGAACTGGGGTTCTGGGCTGTGGGGGTCGGTTGGTCGGACAGACGTGCGGCTCCCGAGCCAGCTCCCTCCACCCCAGGGAGGAGCTGAGCCGGGGGTTGGGGGTGACTCAGGGCCCCAGAGCTTCCTGTGACTCAGCCTTGGTCTCAGCCCTGGAGAGGGGAGTGGAGAGGGAGAGGGGCATCTGCAGAAGGGAGGGAAGGGGGTATCCAAGGCCCTCGATGCTGGGTCTGCACAGAAGGAGGGGCTGGCGGCAACTGCTCGGGACTTGGAGTGGGGAGGGGGCTGGGGGCGTGGACTCCTGGGTCTGAGGGACAAAGGAGTTGGGGGCCTAGGGCTGGGGGGAGAAGGAACTAGGGAAGGGAGTGCTGGGTCCTGGAAAGCTGAAAGAACTGATTCCAAAGTCCCTGGGACTTTTCCTTGGCCCTCCTCCAGCTGCTCCACCTTCATCCCAGCCCCATCTCCGGGCCTGGAAAGGACCCAGGTGCTTTGGGGCCCAGCCAGAGGGGCTAAGGACAAAGAGTTGTTTAACTGGGCAGGGTGGTGGAGGGGAGTGAAGAAGGGGGTGTCTCAGGCGGAAAGGTCACTCGTCGCCCGGGGCTTGTTTGGGGGGAGGCGGGGCTGAGCCCTGGGGAAGACATCCTGCAAGTCAGAAGTCTGTGGCAGCAAATCCTCCACTGCCGCCTTTTGGACCTCTGGCGTCTACAGGGTTTTGGGATACTGCCACCTCGTGGTGCCCCGGGGAACTGCAGCAAGTGCCTGTCCAGCCGCGTTTCCTGTTTGCTGCGCACCTACTGAGTGCAGGCGCTGTCCTAGGCACTGTAATCTCTGTCCTCAAGGAGCTTCCACCCTAAAAGAGGGAGACTTCGTGGTTCTGTCAGTCTCAGCCTGTCTTTGTTTCTCTCTCTCTGTATCTCACCGGCCTTGCCTCTGTTTCTATCTCCTGGTCTTTATTTCTGTTTGCCTGTTTTGCTCCTTTTTATTTCTTGCTATTTCTATTTATTTTATGCTTTTCCCTCCACCAACTAAAATTACACATTATTATATTAAATTATATATTATGTAATATTTATATATATTTAAGTCACAACCTGGGAGTCTAGAGACCTTGGATCAAGCCTTGATGTGGTCACTGACATTATTTTTGTGTAGAATATAGCATACACACAGCCTGGTTTAGAGACAGACCTGAGTTCAAGTATAGCTCTGCCATCCTAGCTGTGTGCCCTTGTGGGACCTGAGAAATTGGGACAATGATTTTTGAGCCACAGGGTGCAGTAAGGATAGGTGAAGTAGACCATGTACAGCACCGAACACACGACCTGGTATAAGATAAGCACTTGGGGCACCTTTTCTCCCAGCAGGGCTGCCCACATTCCCTTCTTGCTCTGTACTCACATGAGACTTCTCCCACCAAGGAGAGTCTGTTTCTCTTCTTCAATTCGACTGGCTTGTGACTTACAGTAGAAGTGATGCTAGGCTAGTTCCTGATTCAGTCCTTAAGAGAACTAGAAGCTTCTGCTCTTGTGCTCTTAGACCTCTAAGACAACCATGCTGCCAGGAAGCCCAAGCTGGTTACATGGAGACGTCAGAAAGAGAAGAGGCACCGTGGTCAAAAGCCCCAGCCCGGCCCCAGGCAAGACCAATGAGATTTCTCAGACTCATGAGAAAGAACAAATTTGTTTTAAAACACTAATTTTGAAGTGATCTGTTATACAATAGTTATAACTGAAATTAACTGAAATTAACTGAAATTGGATTTTATAAATTGTAAATTGTAGCTAGAATCATTTTGCTTCTTTTTGCCTCTGATCTTTTTTTTTAAAATCAATTTCTGCTTGTCTTTTGTATTTTCCCACCTCTTTCCTGTCTCTAATTCTGTCTTCCTGAAACTCTTCCTGTCACTTTCCCCTCCATTCACTTTGCTTCACCACATTGGCCTTCTTGTTGATCCTCAAACATGCCAAATTTTTTCCTCCTTCAGGGTCTTGGTGTTTGCCGTTCCCTTGGCCTGAATGCTTTTCTCTCCAGTATCCGTATGGCTCCTTAAGGATCATTCCCTCACTTCATTCAGTTTTCTGCTCAAATATAGTCCCTTTCTAGACTACCTCTTAAAAGATGGTCTTGCCCCATAATTCACCAGAAGTATTATTTCATCAGTTTATTTTTATCGTAGCACTTATGATATAAAACAATCCTGTTTCCTTAGTTATCTAAGGACAGGACCTTACCGTCCCCAGTGTCCGGAACAGTGCTCACACTTAGGAGATGCTCAATTAATTTGTTATAGGAACGATATTGTTCAGTGATACTGACTGGCTCCTCTTTGATCCTAGTTTCTTTCCCTGTTCCGCACTGTCCTGGCAGCGGGAAGGATGGCATTTCCCCATTTCCCTGTCCTTTGTCTTCTCTAGTGGGTGAATTGCTGTCTGTGGTTCTGAGACCCAATTAATGGACCTGTCCTTGGTGCTGACCTGGGCTCCAAGTGCCCACTTCATGGTCAAGAACATAAGAAGATCTCAATGAATGATTGGACACTGATATGTCGAAATCCAAGTTTGGTAAATCAAATGCTGTTTCCCTACTACCTTACAGTTTCATCTCCAAGGTCTATGGTTGAGGTAGTCATCTGTGTGTAAATGGACACTTACGGGGATTGAATGCTTTCCTCATGCCTCCCAGTTCGCATGAAAGAATGCCATCTTCCCTGATGAGTATTACAAAAGCATTGCTTCTGACCATGGAATGTATAATACACTGAATGAAGTGCAGCATTAGGCTCACACCTGTGGATTTCACTTGTTCTACTTTGCACCCCATCACCTAGAAGCAGCTTCCTGGATAAAACAGTGGAATGACTCAGTTGTGGTGCCAGTGGGAGTCAACATCCTGAAATGATGGGGTTTTGTTTTAAAGGATGCAGTGTATGCTTTGAGTTGATGCCCAAGATCACCCCCATAGCCTGAATTCATGGATCTGGGTATTAAGGAGTGGCAGGGGCTCCTTTCACTGTTACACCTAATATTCACTTACAAATGTTTTTCTTCCTGTGGCTACAACTTTGAGTTTTGCTGGCTGGTTTGGAGGTCTTGTTTCCCAAGGAAGTAATGCTTCCACCAGGGAACACAGCTAAGACTGCCAATCTGGCCATATGGGGCTCCTCATGTCACTGAATCAATAGACAAAAAAGAGGATCACCTTATTTACTGGGGAATTTGTCTCAACTATCAAGAGGACATTAGGTTACTGCTACCATTGGGATCAGAAAGGCCATGTCTGGAAGCCAAGACATTCTCTGGGGTACCTCTTAGGACTTCTATATCCAACAGTAAAAGAAACCTTAAGAAGGCAGGACCACTGAGGATTTGAACTCGTGATGAGTGAAGGTTTGGATCACTCCACTAGATAAAGAATGCCAGCAGGCTGAGAGTCAAGAAAACATGGAATGAGTACTGGGAGAAGGAAGTTAATATCAACTGTGGCCTAATGACCAGTTAAAGAAATGTGAACTGTAGAGCTTTCCATGTTTTATCACTTTCTTTCTTTCTTCCTTCCTTCTTTCCTTCCTTCCTCCCTCCCTCCCCATTTCTTTCTTTCTCTCTCATTCATTCATTCATTCATGTGATGACACAATTAACTGAAGTCTTTATCTCTCTGTTTGTTAATTGTAACCAAATAGATACATTTAAGAAAGGGGTATGTATACCTAATTGAACAAATACCTATTTGAATCAGGCTCACTTCCTTTATATTGGATAATCTCCCTTATTTAAAGATTATAGACTCTAAGCACACATACAAAATGCCATAATAACAATATCTATATTCCTAGATTAGAGTTTGATTAAATAACTGGGGATATAGCCCAGCCAAGCTCACACATAAAACTGACCATCACAGCTTTAAACCACATTTGGAACAAATCCAAATGTCTGCTTCCACTACTAGAAAGATCAGCTCCTGGCAGGTAGGGATTTTAGCCTGTTTTTTTTTTTTTTTTCACTGCTATTTTCCCAGCAACTAGAGCAGTTCCTGACAAACAGTAGGTGCTCAGTAAATGAGTTGAAAGAATGAATAGTGACATCCAGTTTCCCCTTCAATGTCTGAACCCTTTTCCACTTGATCTCACAAGAGCGTAGGAGCAGAGGGGCCTCTCTGAGATGCCTTCATCTCCCCAAGGCTGCCTATTCAGGTGCAGTTGGAAGATGTGTGGGTCCATCCCCGTTGCACCACCTACTCTGAAAATTGCTTGCTGTCACTGTGCGTTGGGATGCATTCTCTTTGTGTCTGGGGAGGATCAAATGGGGGAAGGGCTGTGAAAGAACATTACAAAGCCCATGCAAGTGTCGGGTACACCCTGTGCACCTTTGTTCAGGCTGTCTCCTCCATCTAGAATGCCCTTCCTCTTGCTTATCTTTGCCAACTCCTATTGACCCTTTGGGTTTTGCTCAGGATTTTCCTCCTCCAGGAAGTCATCTCTGATCTCCCCAGGCTGGAGACTTTGACTCGAGTATTTCTCTGACAAGGTAATCAGCACCTGCATGTTTGGGAGGCAGGATTGCGGAGTGGTTCAGAGCATGGGGCTCCGCCAGTCATTAAATATGTGAGCGCCTCTCTGAGTGTCAGTTTGCTCGTGTGTGATGCGGGGATAATGACAACAGCTCACTTATATTGAGAAACTGCAATGCGCTCGTGCCACAAAATCTCATCACGACCACTGTAAACTAGTTCTTGGTATTATGCTAGATTTTATTATCTCCACCTTGTAGGTGAGGAGACTGAGGCAAAGAGGGGGTAAAGCAATGTGTCCAAAGTCATGCACAAACTAAGTGGTGGAGCTGGGAGTCAAACTCATGCTGTCTGGCTCCAGTGTGGACTCCTATCTGCTAGAATATATCACCTCTCATGATGATACTAATAAAGGCATCTTCATAGCTTCCTCCTAGAGCAGTTGCCAGCTCCAGAGGGGGTACCCAGGAAAGCATGGCAGGGGTGTGCCTGGTGCATGACCGGGACTCAGTAAGGAGCAGCTAATATCAGGATTGCTCTTCACGGGGGGAAGGACATGGTTGCTTCTCCCCACCCGGGACATCGATGACCTTGTCCAGTTTCTCTCAGGCCCGCTGACCAGGTAGGGACAGGGCAGTGGTAGGGAAACAGGAGAGAGAGAGAGACAGAGAGAGAGAGATGGAGAGATGGAGGGTCCCTGTCAGAGAGACAGGAATGCAACTCTTTTTTGACACTATTTTCAACGAGTCACATTGGAGAGCAGGAGCAGTGAGGAGAAGGGGGTGCATGCACCCCACCCCAGCACCCTGCCTGTTTGGTGGGGGGAAGGGCTGACTATGAGAGCCTGAGGGGTCCTCCCAGAGTGCTGGCCAGCAGGGAAGCCACAAGGAGTGTGACCGCAAAGTGGGGTGCCTGGAGTGAGGCGGCAGATGCTTCAGTGGCAAAGAACTGGGTCACGGAGTCCCGGTTGCAGAGGCTCCCCTTGCAGCAGGAGCCTTGGAGGTCAATGTCTGTCCAGGGGCTGGTGGTGCCCACGGTGGTGCAGGAAGGCCGGTGGCAAGTTCTGATGTACACAGGGACTGAGAAGTTGTCTGGTGGAGGCAGGGAAGAGGGGTTAGAGCTGAAGAAGGCAGCTGCACGGGAACTTTCACCTTTTAGGCCAGAGCCATGCCTCCTCCCTCAGACCACACCCATGCCTCCTCCCTCAGATGGGGCCATGCTTCTTCAGCCCCAGGCATGCCTCTTTCCCTCTCCCTCCATCCTCATTCTCCTCTTTCAGATGAGGGCCGTGCACCCGCCCTACCTCCAAGCCCCTAGCCCAGGCCCTCCTCAGGCCCAGCCCCTCACCAACGGTCATTCGGCCACTGCCCTGGAAGCAGACGCTCTGGTCCTGGTGACACTGGACCCTCCGGGACTTGTTGAGGGCGCAGTCCTCTGGGTGGACCCCCAGGCAGGAGTAGCATTGGACGCCGCTCAGGGTTGGCGGGTCGGGGGCTGGCAGGACAGCACAGTGGCACACTCAGGGCCCGGCCTGGGGACGCGCGCGCGAGCCCCGCACTGCGCCGGGGCACCGTCGAACCCGACGTGGGGCTGGAATCCGAGCGCCCCGGGGCGGGGGTGGGGGGGGGGAGGGGTGGTGCCCAACCCCGCAGCTCCCCGCTCGCCCTCCTCCCCTGACGCCGGGCCCGGACCCCTGGCGCACCTGGGCTCAGGTTGGGGATGCTGTCGTGACTCGTGAGCTCGGTGTTGCACAGGTCGGTGGCGCAACCGCGCACCAGCGAGTAGTCCGGCGGCAGCGAGTCGTGGTTGGACTCCATCTGGCCGGCGCGCGGGCCGCTCCAGCAGCCCTTCTTAACCAGCGTCACCGAGGAGCGGTACCCTGCGGGCAGGCGGGGTGGGGGCCTCGTCCGCGGACGCCTCCCTCCCCGCTCCCTTCCGTCCCAATTCTCTCCGCCCTCCCTGTCCTCGTCACACTTTTTTTTCTTTCTTTCTTATCCAACGTCTTCCTCTCTCTCCTTCCCTCTCTTCCTCTTCCTCTCCCTTTCAAATTCCATTCTTGCCCCGCCCCCCACTCCTCTCCTCAGACCTCCTCCTCCCCTCTCATCAGCAACCTTTCCCTCTTCCTATTCTCGCTCTCCCCTCTTCCACCTCTCTGTACCTTCCCCATCTCCTCTGCCTTGTTCCACTTTGTCTTCTCTTCCTTCCTCACCTCTTGACCCTCACCCACTCTTTTCATTCTCTCCTTGCTCTCTTTTCTCCTCTCTTCTCTCCTCCTGCCCATCTTCTGGTCAGATCCTTTCTTTTCTTCTATGAGATTCCTCTCTGATCCCTTCTTCCCTCCCCTCTCCTCTCCCCTCTCTCCCTTGTCTGTGGTCCCTGTCCCTCTCCTCTCTCCTCCTCCCCCATGCATCTTTTGGCTCCTCACCAGTGCTCAGTGAGCTGACAGCTTCAAAACAATTGCTGGGACAAGAGACGGAGGGAAGCTTCATGGCACCAAGATCAAAGGGGCTGGTATAGGTGTGCTCAAAGCTGTAGCACTGCAGGGCTTGCGACTCTGAGGAAGGGAGCATGGGCCAGGTTAGTGGGGTCCGGGTGAGCTGGGTCAGGGTGAGTCTGGCCCAGGAGCTCCCGAATGAGGCCAACCCAAGCTGCTTGCTCTGAGGAATCATGACCCTCATTGCCTCCAGAGAACCAGAGCCTGCAACTGCAGCCAGTCATGGTTGTTTCTGATCTCAGCACAGGGTAATGACCTCTCTGCACCTGACAGTCCAGTTTATTTCCTCCAGGATGTTCCAGATCTCCACCCTCCTCCAGGAAGCCCTCTAAGATTTAGATAAGGAAGGAAGTGACTCACTCCTGCTCTGCCCATCCCTTCACTAACCAAGCTTTCAATGTTTGGTACCCCAGAGAAAACTCAAGGCCACCATGGAAAACAAACTCCAATACAGGCAGAGCGATATGCTGTCTTGTTTATCTACAAATATATATATACAGTCAGATGTGCAGATTCACAAAATTGACATAAACATTGATATAAGCACAAAATAAGAAAATTGACATGGATTCATGCAACTCATACATATACACACAATGGCACGAACGTATCTGTTGGGGATTGAATCATGTCCCCCACAAAAGGCAGGTTCAGTTCCAACCCCTGTGGGTGTGGTGTGTGTGAACCTATTTGTCAATGGGAACTTTGAGGATGTTTATTAGTGAAGGTGTGCCCAAACTGAATGAAGGTGGACCTTTGCCCAATATGGCATAAGTCCTTATAAGCCAAGGAACTTGAACGCAGATAAAGAGAAGCCACAGGGAGCAGCCAGAATTTGGAAGTCAACAGAACCTGCAAGTGAAAGAAGATGCCTCTATGTACATTACTATGTGATGGAAAAGCCAAGGAAACCAAGTGATCACTGACAGCCAGAAGATACCAATCCTAGGAGAAAGCAAGTCTTCTACCTTTGAAACCATGAGCCAATAAATCCTTATTGTTAAACCAGCCCATTGCATGGTATTTGTTTTAGCAGTTGGGAAACTAAACAACATTCATGCAGAGTTCTACATTCACACAGAAAACACATACACATGTACATACCTGGACACTCCAAAACAACCCCCCAAACCAAGGCATGGCATCTCATGCAAGAAAAATCATGCTCATGGACAAAAAATGTATATGGAATTGGTAGCAACACATAAAGAACTAGAAACGTATGAAATCATACCCAGAGAGAGAAACAGATCCAAGAATCACAGACATACGAATAAAAGGACACACACTTATGCAAAATTAGAGATGCACAAAAAATGAGACATACAAAAATATATAGTTTAACATCATATGCAGGCTCAAAACAATTAGAGACACGCAACACAAATACACAGAAAGACAGACACATCAAAATGCCTGAAAACATATATAGAGAAATAAATAAATGCAGACCCACAAGTCACTGAGTTGCGCAGATACAAAGAGAGACAGAGATAAAGCAAAATTACATACACATTTCTTTTATAATGACAGTGAAACTCAGAGATAAAGAAATTCATAATAGCCCTTGTTCAAATACTTAGATATAAAAACCTGGTACAGAGGAACTCATATAAATACAGAGACCTACAATGACACACTGACACACAGAAATCACTCTCACATGGATGGGGAGACACAAGTTCAGTTGTATGTAGGCACAGCACCTTCTCTACCTCTCTAGTCCCAATCTTTGTGGCCACTTTGTTTTTGACCTGAGAATGTCCCTCTCTTACTCAGATTGGGGCCAAGTTTCCTGATGGTTCTGGAAAAAGCCTCCCAGATCCCTAGAAGTACTTGACTAGGAAGTGGGGGAGTCTAAGATGGTGAGAAAGACTGAGTGGCAAGAAGACAGATGTGGGAGAAGATGACTGATGAGGGAAGAACAGAGGAGGGGAAGAGAAATGAAGAGGTTCCCAGCCTCCTCCACCTCTAGACCCAGGAGTCCCAGCTGCCAGCCCCTTCCTCCCTCAGACCCAGGAGTCCAGGCTCCTGACTTCCTTCTCTTTCAGACCCAGGGGTCTGGATCCCCAGCCCCTTTGTCCCTCATACTTGAGAGTCCAGTTCCCCAGGCCTCTCCCCCAGTGGACTCAGAATTCCAGGTACCTGCCAGGCAGAGTGCAGCCCCAAAGAGGTGGAGAAGGACGGCTCCGGAGACCCCCATCGCCAGAGTGTGGAACTGAATGGAGATACCTGGGACAGCTCCGGTTGCTCTGAGTTGCTGCCTGGCTGGTTCTTCCTGCTGAGCCCCAGCATCTGGGCTGCCCAGCCTGACCGGGATTCCTCCACCCCCGCCCTGGCGTAGCCCTGGCTCTTCCCAGGTAATTAATTGCGCAGGATCAGGATGAGTCCTGAGTGCTGGGGAAGGTCAATGGCATTTGGGGATCCTTGACTCTAGAGAATTTGTGTTTGGGGTTCTTTCCTTGCTCCCTTTCCCACGTCAGAAGTTGCCACCCTCAGCCCCTCAATTTCTCTCCATACAGTCAACCCCTCCAGCTTTCCCCACACACTGTGGGAGTCCAGTCCATCAGTTTTTCTCTCTGCCTGGCAAGGAATTGGATACTTACGGCTACTTGGGGAAGGCCTCCCATTGAGACACAAGATAGGATAAGGCTGGGGTCCTGGACTCCTGGGTCCTCGCAGGAGAAGAAGGCTGGGGGTCCGGACATTTGGGTCTGAGGGAGGAGGGTCTAGGGGTCTGGGAACATTAATTTGGGGAAGGATTTGTGTTTTGCAGGCTCATTTCCTAAACTGCTTCTCAATCCTCTGTTCTAGTCTGAAATGGCACAGATGGTCCCTGGATTTCTCTTCTTTACCACCACACCAGCTGCACACCAAGGCGTATGTCAGGTCCCAGCTCTAATCCCAGAGGCACAACTCACCTCCTCCGGGATGCCCGTCTGACCCCCACTAGGCCCCGGCCCTGCCTCTCGGCCCTGGTCAAACTGGGTTGAGCTCACATCTATCTGCCCCATCAGACTGTGGCCTCTCAGAGGCCCCAGGCACCTCAGGAGATGTTTGCAATATGACATGAATGAATGAATCGATGAACAAATAAACGAACTAGCACTGAGAAAAAGGCAGAGAGGAGAGAGATGAAGAGAGAGAAACAGAGTTAGAGAAAGACGGGGAGATAGAGACCCCCTGGAGGGCAGTTATGTATGGATATGCAGACAGCCGGCCAGCTCTGTGTGGAAAGATGAGGATGTAGACACACGGACAAGCCCATGGTGAAGAGGGACATCCCAAAGGATAGGGCATGCTCACGGAAGGTGCATAATAAATGTGCATTAAATGAACGAAGGAAAACACAACAGGGAGATAGAGACACAGACAACCAGAGGGAGGCATGCTGGTCCTCGAGGACACAGATGGACCCATGTGGACACTCAGATTCCAGGCAGCTGAGGACATCCAGAGCGATGCTCTAACAGGTGGCTGGAGCTGAGGCTGAGACCCAGGTCAGCACCTCCTAATTGGTCTTGCTTTTTGCAGCTTAGAGGTGCGGCCTGCTGGATTCAGACCCATTCCCTGTGCCAGGTAGGGTGGGCACTTGGTGTGTGCAGACCTAGAAGCGCAGACCCCTGAATGGATGTGGTGGAGCAGACATAAGGCAGACACCCAGGCCCACTGTGGACACGTGCCTCTCGCCAGCACAGCCTCCCTCTCCTCTTGCCAAATCCCTGCCCCTCCCAAACAGGCCCTCAAACCTGTTTTGTATCCAAATTACTTCCTGTGCTTCTCTTCTCTCCTGCCCCAGGCTCTCCGTGTGGAGCTGACCTGGCGGAGGCTGAGTGGAGCTAAGAATTCCACTCCGGAAAGTGGAATCTGGCCGAGGAGAGAGTCCAGGTTTCCTGATGCCCCTGTAGGAGAAGGAGGGAGGTATTGGAGGTGGTAACAGTGGTTCAGTTTCAGGGACTGAGGCTTAGAGAGTAGAGACCAGCCTGGCTATGTGTGTGAGTGAGTATGGGTGAGAGTGTCTGCGTGTATAAGTGACTGCATGAATGCGCATGTGGGTGGGAAAGTGTATGTATGTGTGTGTGGCTGTGAGTGTATGTATGATTTTGACTGGGGACATCTTCAGGTGCCTTTGGAGTCTGTGAGGTAATCAAATGGGGAGCCAGTGACCACTTATTAGGGATTTTGGTGGGGCTTTTGTATCCATAGAAGACTACAGGACACATATTCTGAGCTTCTTATGAACCAGAGATTCTTTATTTTTAAATCACTCTTGAATAATTAAACTTAAGTAATTACTTAGGAGATGAGTAGAGGCTGGGGATGTTTTGTGGTAGCTGTTTTTAAATTTACTTTGATGCAATTGTATTGATATATTATATATTCACATACTACGTAATCATCCTAAGTGTACAATCAGTGGTTCCCAGAATCATCATATAGCTGTGCATTCATCATCACAATCGGCTTTTTGTGTGTGTGTGAAAAATAACATATATACAAAAAGCAATACATTTCAAAGCACACCACAATTTGTTTTAGAACAGATTTCAGAGATTGGTATGGGTAACAATTCCACAATTTTAGGTTTGTACTACTAGCTGCTCCAAGACACTGGAGACTGAAAGAAATTTCAATATAATGATTCCTCAATCATATGCACTCGTTAAACTCTACGTTTTCTGTATCTCCCTGGATAGTTCTCCCACTCTTTAGGGGTGTTTGGGCTATGCCCAAACTCTAACTTTTTCATGTTGCGGGGGGGCTGTCGATAATATGGGGATGGGAGATGGAACTAGCTCATGTTCTAGAGAAGCTGGCAACTCTGCGTTTCAGGGCTTATCTGGCCTAGGAACCCATATGGAGGTTGTAGATTTCTGGAAAGTTACCCTAGTGCATGGAACTTTTGTAGAATCTCATATAAAGCCATGGTAGCTGTTAGTGTGCTAATATTTAAAAACTTTTTATTGAAGAAATTTTCAAACACATGTGTATGGGTCAGGATTCTTTAGAGAAATAGAACCAACAGGGAAGAGCTACACAATGTGAGATCATTCAAAGGTGTCTCACATAACCGTGAGAATGGAAGAGTCCAAAATCCGCAGGCCAGTCTATGAAGCTGGCAGCTCCGATGAAGGATCTGGATGAACTCCACAGGAGAGACTTGCTGGCTGAAGCAGTGAAAAAGTCTCTCTTCCTTAAAAGCCTCCCATTGACTGGATTATCTCAGTTGGTGGGCAACATGCCTTAGTTGATCGCAAATGTAATCAGTCAAGATGCAATCAACTGACTGACTTAATATACCAGCCTTCCAGTGTATCAGGCAGCCACGAAATATCCTTGCAGCAACGGTCAGGCCAGTGCGTCCCTGACCACACAACTGGGCATCATCAACTTGGCCAAGTCGACACCAGAACCTAACCATCACAACATGCAAATATATTGAGAGTGTACCCAATACCCAGCTTCAATAATTTGTTAATATACTGCCCATTTTGCTGTATCCCTTTTCCCAGTAGGGCATGTAAGGGCATTAGGTGTATTGAATTTGGTTCCTGCATTACTTTGCTCAAAATATTTCACTTAAAACACAATTCAAAGGGCGGGTGATGGTGGTGCAGTGGCAGAGTTCTCGCCTGCCACGCTGGAGGCCTAGGTTTGATTCTCGGTACCTGCCCATGCCAAACAACAACAACAAAAAACGTTTGAAAGACAGTTTCAAAGTGTAACTTTGTCTTATGTTCTAAGGTTTAAATCTTTATTAATGTTACAGAAAATTTCTAAAGGAACATTGCCTGCTACATCAAATTGAATTCCTAGTGGTTTGATGCCATCAAATCAACCTTCTCTTTGCATATTGAGCAGTGGCATCTTGGCCAGTCTATAGGGTCCAGTGGTTTCGTCAAACACGAGTGTAGAAGCGTCTGTGAATGTATTCTGTGGATACAATTAACATTGAAAATCAGTTGACTTTAAGTAAGAGTACCCTCAATAATATCGGTGGACTTCATCCAAGCAACCAAAGGCCTTAAGAGCAGAAAACTAAGTCTCCCAGAAAAGAAGAAGTTCTATCTCAAGACTACAACATAAACTCTTGCCTGAATTTTCAGCCTGCTAGCCTGCCTTGCAAATTTTAAGCTTGCCAGCCCCCATAATCACATGAGCCAATTCCTTAAAATAAACCTCTTTGTATCTTTCTTTTTCTCTTTGTGGGTGTGTGTGTGTATCCTATTGCTTCTGTTTCTCTGGAGAGCACTGACTCTTACAAACAGGTTCAAATTTATTTTATTTTATTTTTTTGCTGGATACCTATTAAGCATTTAAGAGTTGTTATTTATTATTAATATTAAAATGAAAAACATATGTCAGTGCTATGCCCAGTTGTCTCTGGAATTTACCTCCATAAATTGTTTTCATTTTCACTTTAGAAGTTGTACAAGTCTCATTTTTGCTGCCCAAATGTCGCTCAGTTCAGTCACTATATTATTGGGAAAAAATTGGCTCCCCTAACTTTTGGCAGTTTCCAAAGTCAAATTAATCTCAAAGGACAGAGATCTGCCATCACAGAAGATATGCAAAAGTATGGGCACAAGCCCTTGAAGGAAACTCTCGAATGTGTTCCAACTACAGCTGGAGCAACCATCACAGCTGATCAATGGAGGTAGCGGCTACGAGATGTGAATGATCTGATGCCCTTCTCAAAATAAAGATGGCCACATGCCTTTATTTAACCTTTGTGGTGTCTGGGAGGAAATCCTCTGACCCAGGGGAAATCATCCCACTTGGTCTTACCACCTGAGTCCTGCAACCAGAATTAGAGTCCCATTAACAAGCTGCTTACTTCCACCTTGGCCAGAGCACCCTAACTTACTAAGGTGCCTCCTGCTAGTACTTTCCTAGCCTCTGCCCAGGCATGTTCAATCTCGAATTTTCATCTTATCACCCTCAACTCCCTATTTTGCAGTGCTGAGAGCCAGAAAAACTCATCTGTGTAGTCATAATGAAACCAAAAGCTAAAAACTCTCAGCAATCTTGGGCAGGCTGTAGAGGAAACATAGAAGAACACTGGTGGTTTTGATGCAGAAGTAGGTCTAGAGTTGAGTGTTTTGTGGACATATTTTCAGAAGGAACCCCAAGGGTCACAGTTGTTCACCCAAGGATTAGCAGAGGCAGCTGCAGATGGAAGGCATGGGACTGAAGAGTTTCTTCAATTAGAGTATTTTAACCAAACAGAGATCTAACTCTGGGGCCCAGGAAAGGAAAGGGTGGTCTAATAATTCTCGTCAGCTCCCTTGCCTGAGAGAGAAATTGATGCCAGACGTGGGGTCCAGTGGGAGCTGGGGTGCCTGGTCATTCCCAGGGAACTAGGGAGTGACACTTGCATGAGGATTAAACTGGTAGCAATGCTGGGGTACTCCTCTGGGGCCTATAGCCTACTAGGTTGAGCTGGCAGCAGGGTGGGTAGTAGAGGGAACTGGCAGAAAATTAGTCCTGGGTTCATGGGTGTGCACACACACGCATGCGGTGGGGCACAGGTTGTGCATTTTTCCTTGTGCTTGATGCCTCCACCTGCCTGTCTTCTCCCTGACGGCAGCCTATTACTTTGCACCTACATCACTGTCTGTGGCTGTGGATCCAGAAACCCAGTATTTCTCCAGACAAAATAGCTGTGGTTCATCCACATGATGCCACTACTAGCTCTCCCAGGGAGGTAAGACAGATGACTGGAAGTGTGATTTGTTCCAATCAGAAGTCCTTGATATTTTTCCTTTTTTAAAATAACAGGATGGTGGTAGGTACGGTGGTTGCTCAAGAGCAACACAGTTCCAATTCTGCTATTACCCTCAAAGAGGTCCCCTTCCTGGCCTCCCAGATACCAAGGGCTTTGGCAGACAGAGGCCACTCATGCAGCCGCGGTCCTGACTACCTCCTGCCTTCTTGCTGGGACCTCACTTTCTCTCCCACACCAATAGACTTCACATTTCTAGGGTTCCTCTCAGACCTGGGCTGGATCTCATCTGGAGGGGCTGAGCACCCAGCAGCGTGACCGTAGGGCCTGATTGTAGACATTGGATTTAGGGGCTGAGTTGCAAGGTATCTCCCTGAGCTGGGTCCCCGTGCACAGGTACTCCCCGATGACAGCCGTGAGTGCAACGCACACGGTTCGCATCAGCCACCAAGTCAGCGCCGAGCGGAAGCCGGAGCTGTAGAACCCGCAGCCCAGGAGGTGAACAAAAGAAACGGACAGTGACAGTGAAGTTCAGGCACTGTTTCTCTCGCAGGATGAAGTGCTGCAAGCCCAGAGCACAGGAGAGGGCGTGGAGGATGACCGACGTCACTGAGGGCCGGTCGGTGGCGGCGGGGGGTGGGAAAGGCCAGATCTCACTGGCGAACTTCTGGGCCCGCGAAGGGCAGCTGTGCACCAGCCGGCTCACCAGCGCCAGCCACGGGCCCAGCGAGCCATACTAGACGATTTGCATGAGGACGATCTGAGACAGGATCAGCAATGGATCCCAGACGTAGCTGCGGAAGACGCCGGCCATGGCGTGGTTAGCGCCACGGGCTCTGAGCTGCCCCGGCAACTGCAGGGACGAGCGCCGGGCCTCCTCAAATTTATTTTTCAACAATAAATTTTCAATATAGTCCAACATTTATTAGAAGCTGAAAGTAGTTGTAGAGTGCTGAGATTATGTTGAAATATTCCGTGGTGTCAAAAGAAAATTTTTGCTACATTGCTCATTATCCGGTTTAAGGAACATGCAGAAGGAGGTATGAGGAAGCCTTGGAAGTTTTCCAAAGCTCTTCTGTTGCAATCCATTCTGCTTCCACGCATGTTTCCATTTCTGTGCATGTTTGCACATACCTGGCCTCTCAAATGAACTTTTTTTCAGACTTGGTGTTTGTAAGCCGTTTACTAAATGTGTGTCTGCAGCTATGCCGTCTAGGACAAAATCTTCAAAAATATTTCTATGCAGAATAGGTGTAATGTGGAAATCCATCCCTATAACAATAATTTTTTTTTACTGATTTCAGGCTTTGTAGCTAAACTAATCATGAAAAACTTAGTGTTTTTTCCTTATTCAAAATAATGCCATTAATTTAAAATGTTATAATTGTAATGAATTTTTTCAATTAGTTCTAAATTTTACTTAAACAGTCAACCAATTTTCATGTAGTATAATTTAAAAAAATAGGAAAATAAAAAAATAAATAGGAAAATATGTAGGATGAATTGCCCAGATGTTTATAGATAGCTCACAGTCACTTACATTTTTAGTTAATAGATTCCAAAATTAAGTGGTCCTTATATTTGCATGAACTGATCCAATTTTTAATACAGCTTTTCTGAGATATAATTTATATACCATAAAACTTATCATTTTTAAGAATGAAATTTAGCGGTTTTGGTATATTCACAAAGTAATGGAATCATTACAACTATGTAATTCCAGCATAGTTTCATCCCACACAGAGAAACCCATTAGCAGCTATCTCCATTCCCTCCTCCCTCCAGTTCCTGGAAACCTTAATTTACTTTCTGTCTCCATGGATTTGCCTATTCTGGACATTTCACATAATCATATCCTATGTGACCTTTTATGTCTGGCTGCTTTCATTGAGCATCATGTTTTCAAGGTTGCACCATGTTTCAGTACTTTATGCTTTAATGGCTGAATAATATTCTATTGATGGATAAAGCACATTTTGTTTATCCTTTTATCAGTCAATAGACGTTTGGATTATTTTCACTTTTGAGCTATGATGAATAATGCTGCAATAAATATTCTTGTACAAACTTTTGTGTGGGTATATGTTTTCATTCATCTTGGGTATAGGTTTAGTAGAATTGCAAGGTCATATGGTAACCCTATTTCACTTCTTTGAGGAACTGCCAAACATTTTCCAAAGTGGCTGCACCACTTGACGCTCCCAACAGCAATGGATGAAGGTTCCAATTTCTCTACAACTCTCCCACCCCTTGTTATTGTCCGCTTTTTTGTTTATAGCTTTCCTAGCGGGTGTGATGACCTTTTTGATGTCATCCCTAAACATCACTTGCTATCAATTTTTACGTTTTGCATAAATGTTCTTCCATATGTTAGCAGAGTTATGAAGTTACCTGGGTGAATTTGTGAACTCCAGCCATTGCCTTGCTTTAAACAGAATCATGTATATTTTATGCCAATATTTTATTTTCTTATTTTCACATTAGAATCTGCCTTCAGCATCGATATTTATTTTTCATATCAGATTTTAATTGTGAATATTCCACACTATTGCAGACAGGCCCCTCACTTTCTCCTCATTCTCAAATAATACGTCACCGATGCTGCTAATCTGTACGGTTACAGGTGAGGTTGTCCCCAGAGACAGACTCTGAGGCGGGTATTAGCATGCTGGACCTTTAGTAGGGAGAGCTCTTGGGACCAATAGCTGTGAAAGGGAAGCAAAGGAAGCAGGACTAGACAGAGGGAAAAGGTGGGCTGTGATTCGGCCCCAGCAAATCCCTATGGGAAGGTCTCGTGCTGGACTTAACTTCAGAACTGGCTGGAGCTGGGGGAAGGCATGACCTGGAGAGTTTGTGTGTGTGTGTGTGTGTGTGCGTGTGTGCACGCGCGCGCGCGCTCTCTCTTCAATTGAGACTATCCCCAAGGGGGCCGAAATATGACGCTTGGGTCTTTCAAGCTGAGAAAATTAAGACCTTCTTTCTTAAAGAGTTTCTGGGTGGCACATGATAGCACCCACCATACGCTACCCATTCTCTTTTTTTAGTGTATTTTCCACCCCCAAAAAAGTTTGAAATAAAGTGTAATTACAGGATCCTTTGAGATGAAATAAAGAAACCGGTATCTGATGATTTATTTCCCCTTTGAAAGGATATATGTGAAACAATGTTCCTGCCTACCTTTACTGTCCTTTGGAAGGTAGAAATTAATTCTTATTTCAGGTGCATATTTTTCAAGAGTGCCATTGCTTGTTTAATATACAAATTACATGGATTGGTATCTGGATTGGCAGAAAGTATGTTCAATTAGAGGGTTCTCCATTTTCCTTTTTTCCAGTGGTTTCTTGAAATCTTTCTTTCACGGTTTACATGGAGGTAGAAGGCAAATTCACACCCTATTCTGCTCAATCAGTGATGGATCTTTGCTACATTCGGCTGAGATAGGAGCTGGGGAACTCGTATTTTCCCCCGCCACTTTATTTTTCTCAAAAATTCATTCAGTGATCCGATTAATTTCATAGTAGTTTTCCATTTTCTGATCCTGATTATTTTTTCCTTCTTGACATCTATGGGCAAATAATATAGAGGGTTACTATTTTGTTTAGGACTTGTAACATTTTAAAATAATATGTAGAGGGCAGTGTGGTGGTGGCTCAGGGGCAGAATTCTCACCCGCCATGCCAGAAACCTGGGTTTGATTCCCTGGGCCCTACCCATGTTAAAAAGAATAATAATAATGATATGCAGATAATAAGCCATTACATTTTAATAACAGTTAAAATAATTAAATTTTGTACTGGTGAAATTTCTAAAGCCACAAAAAAACAATTGCTAAGATAATATAATAGAATGATAATTATGTAATACTCTTTAATATCCATCCGCATAATGCTATTTTGTGGATTACTAATGGAAATTGATATTAATTACCTAGAGATTCATGCCAAATGAAAGGACTGGCAGCTTTAAATTTGGAATTCAGTAATTCCATCCTTGTATGGAGAACAAAGAGCAGAAAATAGGAACAACAATATTAAATATTAGATGCAGCCAATATGCAAACACCAGTAGGGATTTTTTAAAAAAAGATGCTCTTTTATGAGGTGAAAAAGAAGCTCTTGTTGAGAAGCACAGGTTATTCTATATAATGTGAGATCAGTGAGGTCTTGTCATTTCCAAACTGGTTTTTCCTTTGTAAGTGGAAGCAGTATGGTAGCTACCAACCCTGTTAGAACAAGAAACCTTACTATCATCTGATGGAAAATGGTTGCGATACATTAAAAATCACATCCTGCAGTCAGCAAAGGAATAACACAATACATAAACATTTCCCCCCACAAATGTTCTCTAAGTAATAAATATGTCCATGATGCGAATCTTACCTCCTTAGCTATGGTGCTCTTGTGCAGTGTCCAACAAGAGCAAGTATGTATGGTGACAGTGAAGACCACATGCAGATGGCGGTTTTGGAGAGGACTGAAAATACTTCTACTCTTAGATGGCTTCTAGGAGTAAACCCATAGGCAGAAGTAGCAGGATTTGGGAATTCGGTAAAAGTAGATTTCAGACCATCTAAGGGATCATTGGGGCCAGGGGAAGGCAAATCAGGGTGGCAGGTTTTGTCAGAAGGTCGTCAGATGTGGTTTGGGAGACCCAGGTTCTACCCTGCATTCACCATGTGTATTTGCAAGAGTTCCTCTCCCTCTCTGACCTTCTTTTGCTCCTTCTGAATGATGTGGAGGGCAGGTGCCACTGAACCCTGGAAGCTCTGCCCTCTTTGACCTCCCACGCCTCAGAAAACTAGAAACTGGGGTCTCCAGTCAAAGTGGGGAGTGGGGAAGACCACACTTGGCCCCAGCAGTGGAAAGGGCTGACCATCCCTTTAGATGGTCTAAAATCCACTCTTACCGAATGGCAGGGGAATTTGGTCATGTTCTGGCCACATTAATGTCATCACCTTTACACTAGAGGAGGTGGTAGTGGGGGGCTTTAGATAAATACTGGAAAGAACGCTCTGGAGAGTCTCCCTTGACTCCTGGATTCTTCCATTTCTAGCCACAACTTTCTGAATACTTCAGTTCCTTCTACAGTCTAAACTTCTCTGCCTTTCCCAGCATTTCCATTGCCTGTCTTTGTTCTCCTTCCACCTCTTTTCCACGTGAATCCTAGCTCTCCCTCACTCCTCTTCTCCTCCAGACAATCCTTCCACCCTTGCTTCTCCACCACTTCTAGCACCATGTCTCCCAGCATCTCTTCCGATCTCACCCCTTTTCTTCTACCCCCTTCTCTTTGCTTTTTCTCAACTTCCAGTTCTTTCCTATCTGCTCCTTCAGTTCCCCCAACTTTACCTGAACCTTTCTTCCCCTTTGACTTTCTTTTCTTACCTACGCCCATTCCACTCTCCTCCTGCCTAGGGTTGTCAGATAAAATACAGGATGCTAAGCTAAATTTGAATTTCAAATAAACAATGGATAATATTTTAGTGTTTAAGGATTCCAGCTCAGTGACAGCAGTTCTCACAATAATATCTGACCTACAAAGAAGGGAGACTACAGAGATCTTCAGGGATGATGGAGATACTCTCGTGAATTTATTTCTCAAGATTCTAGTGAATGATGTATATTCTGGACATTCCGGGGAATGTGAGCAGATCTTCCATGATAAATCCACTCCAACATTCCCATCTCTCTAAGCCTCTGGATCTCTTCATATACATAAAACCAGGGCATTTCTGGCATTTTGACCTCAGTTAATGTCGGCCACCTTTGGATCTATGTTTCAGTCATCCAAACTGTTAATGCCCTTTCTACCTCCTTGAGCTATAACATTGAATGCAGAATCTCTGCGTAGTGGGCCCTATCAATACATTCAGCTTGAACCATCTTTTTTTTTTCAATTTTTTTATTAATTAGAAAAATGAACAACAAACAAACAAACACATTAACATATCATTCCATTCTACATATATAATCAGTAATTCTTAATATCATCACATTGTTGCGTATTCATTTCTTAGAACATTTGCACTGATTTAGAAAAAGAGATAAAAAGACAACAGAAAAAGAAATAAAATGATAACAGAAAAAAAGATTATGCATACCATACCCCTTACCCCTCGCTTTCATTTATCACTAGCATTTCAAACTAAATTTATTTTAACATTTGTTCCCCCTATTATTTATTTTTATTCCATATGTTCTACTCGTCTGTTGATATGGTAGATAAAAGGAGCATCAGACACAAGGTTTTCACAATCACAGAGTCACATTGTGAAAGCTATATCATTGTTCAATCATCATCAAGAAACATGGCTACTGGAACACAGCTCTACATTTTCAGGCAGTTCCCTCCAGCCTCTCCACTACATCTTGAACAACAGGGTGATATCTACTTAATGCGTAAGAATAACCTCCAGGATAACCTCTCAACTCTGTTTGGAATCTCTCAGCCATTAACACTTAGTCTCATTTCACTCTTCCCCCTTTTGGGCAAGAAGTTGAACCATCTTTATATTCCTTCCACAATTACACCCCACCATTAAAATCCATTGCCACACATATTCCCTTGATTTATGTCTTTATATATTGGAAAACTCATGTAGTTCTTTGGAGTATATCATCTCACTTCATGGGTCACACTTTGTACCTCATCTTTTGGGGCCTATTGGGACTTGAGTCAAGTTGTAGGTCTTGAAGAAAAGAGGGGTGGTGGAGGTGGGTCATGAAAAGAAATAGAAGTATCTTTCAAGCCAATTACCTCAGGGCATTCCATTGCAGTTTCATCTGGTGAAACAGGATTAGTTGCTTTTGTTGTATACGCATATTATATTTTACAATAAAGAACATTTTGGGGGTGCAAGTGTAGCTCGGTGGTAGAATTATCATCTTCCATGTGGGAGACCAAGGTTCAATTCCTGGCCCATGCCTTTCCCAAACAAACAAACAAAAAACCAATCAAACAAACACAAAATTCAGCAGATGGTGCTGTAATAATGGGATACTCACATGGAAAAAGAATGAAATGTGACCCCAGCCATATAGTATACACACACACACCTACACAAACATTTTAAAAAGTTATTCATTGTTTATTTGAAATTCAAATTTTATTGTCCTATATTATAAAAAATATTTTATTGATAAACAGTTAACAAAGATACAAACAGTCTTTTTAAAAAATTTTTATTGATAAAACAATGTACAAGCACATACATTCTTAACATACAAACATTCCATACATGGTGTACAATCAATGGCTCACAGTATCATCACATAGTTGTGTATTCATTACCATGATCATTTTTTTGAACATTTGCATCATTCCAGAAAAAGAAATAAAAAAGAAAAAACTCATACATACCATGCCCCTTACCCTTCCCTCTCTGACCACTAGTATTTCCATCTATCCAATTTATTTTAATCTTTGTTCCCTGTATTATTTGTTTCTTTTTATTCATATTTTTTATTCATCTGTCCATTCCCTAGATAAAAGGAGCATCAGACGCAAGATTTTCACAAACACAGAGCCACATTGTAAAAGCTAGATCATTATACAATCGTCTTCAAGAAACAAGGCTATTGAAACACAATTCTACAGTTTCAGGTACTTCCCTCTAGCCACTCCAATATACCATAAACTAAAAAAGGGATATCTGTATAATGTATAAGAATAACCTCCAGGATTGCTCTTGACTCTGAAATCTCTCAGCCACTGACACTTTATTTTCTTTACTTTATTTTTTTTTCTCATTTCTCTCTTCCCCCTTTTTGTCAAGAAGATTTTCTCAATCCCTTGATGCCAGGTCCTGGCTCATCCCAGGATTTTTTTCTCACATTGCCAGGGAGGGTTATAGCCCCTAGGAGTCAAGTCCCATGTAGAGCAGGAAGACAATGAGTTCACTTGTTGTATCAGCTTAGAGAGAGAGGCCACATCTGAGCAACAAAATACATTCTCTGGGGGTGACTCTTTGGCCTAATTTTAAGTAGGCTTAGCCTATTCTTTGCAGGGCTAATTTTAAGTTTCATAGGGGTGAACCCCAAGATTGAAGACTTGGTCTATTAATTTGGTTGTCCTCACTGTTTGCAGGAATATCAGAAATTCTCCAAATGGGGAAGTTGAATATTTCCCCTTGTAGTAGTTAGGTTCAGGCATCAACTTGGCCAGGTGATGGTGCCTAGTTCTGTTGCTGTGGATTTGAATCAGCTTGTGAAGCTCATCTATGGCTGATTACATTTGCAGTCTCTGGGGGTGGGGGGTGGGGTGCTTCCTCAATGAGTGAATTTAATTCATGGGAAACTTAAAAGAGAGAGCTCAATGCAGCACAGCCCAAGCAGCTTAGCATGCCTCATCTCAGCACTCACAGCTCAGCCCAGACCTTTGGAAATGCAGAAAAGAATCACCCTGGGGAAAGCTATTGGAACCCAGAGGCCTGGAAAGAAGGCCAGCAGAGATTTCCCTGTGCCTTCCCATGTAAAAGAGAATCTCAGATGAATGTTAGCTGCCTTTCCTCTGAAGAACTATACATTTTTAACTAAATCAATCCCCTTTTATTAAAAGCCAATCCATATCTGTTACATTGCATTCTGGCAGCTTTCGCAGACTAGAACACCCCCTTTCTCCCCATTTCCCCAAAGGGGACTTTGCAAGTACTTCTTTATTCACTCTTGAAATCACTCTGAGATTTACCAGGACATCACACTAACCTGGACAAAACAGCACCATCTCATGCCCTAATCAAGATTCCAGGAACTTATGGTGTTCAACTAAACTGATCATACAAGTTAGGTGAGGAAATGCGCAACCAAAAATATAAGTTTTGCACCAAATAAACATCTCTCCCTTTAGTCTCACACAGAAGTTGAAGTTTTAAAGTATGGCTATCATTCTTTACCCTGTATTCTAATTTACCTTAGTCCTATTCAGATCAGCTTCATATATATCTCTACTTGAAATCTGATCACTTTTTCAACTTTAAACAGTTCCTGTATGGAGTACTGCTGACTTTCATAGCTTCAGAGTTCTAACTCTGAGTCTCAGGTATACCACCTTTTATTAATCCATACACTTACTGATGGACACTTGGGTTGCCTCCACCTTTTGCTTCCTATGAACAGCGGTGTTCTGGTTAGTAAGCTACCAGAATGCAATATACTAGAACTGGAAAAGCTTTTTTTCTTTTTAATTAATTTTTAATTAAAAAATATATAACCACAAACAAACACGAACATTCTTAACATATGATCATTCTGTTCCACATACATAATCAGTAATTCACAATATCATCACATAATTGCATATTCATCATCATGATCATTTCTTAGAACATTTGCATCAATTCAGAAAAAGACAACAGAAAAAAATTCATACATACCATCCCCCTCACCCTTCCCCTTCATTGATCACCAGCATTTCAATCTACTAAATTTATTTTAACATTTGTTCCCCCTATTATTTATTTTTATTCCAGATGTCCTACTCGTCTGTTGACAAGGTCGATAAAAGGAGCATCAGACACAAGGTTTTCACAATCACACAGTCACACTGTGAAAGCTATATCATTATACAATCATCTTCAAGAAACATGGCTACTGGAACACAGCTCTACATTTTTAGGCAGTTCCCTCCAGCCTCTCCATTACATCTTGACTAACAAGGTGATATCTATTTTTTTTTCAGTTGCTAATTCTTTTATTTATTTATTTTTTATTTATGATGCATATCCACATACAAACACAAACATTCTTATCATATGATCATTCTGTTCTTGTTATATAATCAATAACTCATGCTATCATCACATAGTTGTATATTCATCATCATGATAATTTCTTAGAACGTCTGCATCAATTCAGAAAAAGGAATGAAAAGAAAACAGAAAAAAATTCATACATACCTTACCCCTTACCTCTCCCCTTCACCAATCACCAGCATTTCAATCTATTAAGTTTATTTTAACATTTGTTCCCCCATTATTTATTTATTTTAATCCATATGTTTTACTTGTCTGTCAATAAGGTAGACAAAAGGAGCATCAGACACAAGGCTTTCACAACCACACAGTCACTCTGCGACAGCCATATTGTCATACAATATGGGTGATATCTATTTAATGCATAAGAATAACCTCCAGAATAACCTCTCGACTCTGTTTGGAATCTCTCAGCCATTGACACTTTATTTTTTCTCATTTCACTCTTCCTCCTTTTGGTCGAGAAGGTTTTCTCAATCTCTTGATGCTAAGTCCCAGCTCATTCTAGGATTTCTGTCCCACATTGCCAGGAAGGTCCACACCCCTGGGAGTCACATCCCATGTAGACAGGGGGAGGGTGGTGAGTTTGCTTGTTGTGTTGGCTGGAGAGAGAGGCCACATCTGAGCAACAAAAGAGGTTCTCTTGGGGGTAACTCTTAGGCCTAATTTTAAGTAGGCTTGACCTATCTTTGTGGGGTTAAGTTTCATATGAACAACCCCCAAGCTTGGGGACTCAGCCTATTGCTTTGGTTGTCTCCACTGCTTGTGAGAATATCAAGAATTCTCCACTTTGGGGAGCTGAATTTCCCCCCCTTTCTCACCATTCCTCCAAGGGGACTTTGCAAATACTCTTTTACTCACTGTTCAAATCACTCTGGGATTTATCTGGGCATCACTCTGGACAAACCTACAAAATCTTATGCCCTACTCAAGGTTCCATGTACTTATGGTGTGGAAAGGCTTTGTAAAAGGGAATTTAATAAGTTACAAGTTTACAGTTCTAAGCCTATAAAAATGTCCAAATTAAGGCATCCAGGGAAGATAACTTAATTCAAGAAAGGCCGATGGGTCTCCAACACCTTTGTAAGCTGGGAAACCACATGGCTGGCATCTGTTGGTCCTTTGCTCCTGGGCTCTGTTGCTTTCAGCCTCTGTTCCTGTGGGTGTTCCTCACTTGATTCTCTGGGGCTGGCTTCCCTTGGCTTTCTCCAAATTCTGGCTTGCTTAATGTCTCATGGCGGCATCTGTTGGACTCCAAATATTCATGTCTGTGTTCGCCAAATGTTGGCATCTGTGTCAGCTCTGCTTTGAAGTTTCTGTAGGTTCTGTTGTTTCTGAGGCTTTTGAATATCTCCAAAATATTTCCTCTTTTAAAGACCCTAGTAATCTAATCAAGACCCAACCAGAATGGATGAAGTCACATCTCCATCTAATCAAAAGATAACACTCACAGTGGGCATGTCACATCTCCATGAATATAATCTACTCCAAAGTTTCCACCCTGGAACATTGAATCAGGATTAGAAGAAAAAGCTTCATCCACAAGATTGAGTCAGGATTAAAACATGGCTTTCCTAGGGTAAGTAATACTTTCAAACTGGCACAATTGATGTATAATTATTTATCGATGCATAAGTATTTATCGATATATAAATATTTATCTCAGTATCTGCCCTGACAGTTCAGGTTGGCACCACACAGAGTGAAGGTGGGGAAAAGGTTAGCAATGGTACCAGGAAGTTTTCCTGCCATTTTTAAGGTGCCTTTTTCTTGATTTGGTGTTTGCTGAGTTACTGCGACCCTTTAACTGTTTTCTGGAATTCTGAGAGATATGGTCCTACCAATTTTTGCTGGTTGTTTGAAGATTCTATAGGGCGTGGAACCCTGTGCTATTTCACTCCACCATCTTGTAGACTGTTAATTGAAACATTGAATTTTTGACATTGGAAATGAGTCTGGGATTTCCATAATAATCGACATTGTTCTATATCATACTGGATGGTTTAGCAAATGCAATAAGTCAAAAAGTGAATGAATAGTTAAAGATTGGAAGGAAGAAAATAACCATAACTATTCACAGTTTTTGTGATTGTATTCACAGAAAATTCAAGTGGATCGATAGAAAAATTATTGGAGTTAATAAACGGTTTAAGATGGTGACTGACAACAAGGAAATTTAAAAATATTGTAATATATGTACCAATAACAAATAACTAGAAAATAAAAATTAAAAATAAACTTTTTGCAAAAAATAAAATGTTGAAAACTTAGGAATAAATTTTATGGAAGATAGGTGTATTAGTTAGGGTTATTTAGAGAAACAGAATCAACAGGAAATATTTGTAAATATAAAATTTGTAAAAGTGTCTCACGTAAGTGTGGGAATGTGGAGTCCAAAATCTGTAGGGCAGGCTGTGAAGTTGATGGTTCTGATGGAGAGTATGGATGAACTCCACAGGAGAGGCTTGCCAGCTGAAGCATGAAGAGAACCATGAAGAGAGTCTTTTCTGAATCCTTCTTAAAAGGCTTGAATTAAGCATCACTCATTAAAGAAGACATGCCCCTTGGCTGATTACAAATGGAATCAGCTGTGGATATAGCTGATGTGATCATGATTTAATTCTATGAAATGTCCTCATAGCAAAAGACAGGCTGGCACTTGCCCAACTAGAAAAACAGGTACCACCACCTGGCCAAGTTGACACATGAAGATGACCATGACAGTCCACTTGTTGTCAACGTGGCCACTATACTCATCACCTTAAACCATACCTAATTTCTAAATAGAAAACAATAAAAGACAAAATTTTTTTTCCCTCACCTAACAGTACTCCAATGTCCTGCATATAACCTGAAACACATTAAATCTCTCCAGAATAAGGTGCAAGTCCTTGGGTAATATTCATTCTTAAACTTGATATCTTATAACTTAAATAGTATAACATGAACAAAACAGCACTATGGCCCTTGTTTCTGTAACTGATCATGTGGTCTTAGTTCATAATTATCACTACCTTCTTCCACTACCCATTCCATGTTCCCTTTTCCCCTCAGCAAGCACTTCAGCTGGCTGTGGTTCTTTGCCTGGTTGGGTGACCCAAACCTTCATTCCTGAAGTTTGAGAGCCTTTGGTAGCCAATCTAATCATTGCTTGGATTGGGTGGTTGCAGTTCTCCATTGATTTTAATCACAGGGCATGGTAGTACTAAAAGACATCATAGGGGATCACCTATATTCCAGGAAAACTCTTCTTTACCTCCATTGTGTAGTTGCAGTCCTATTTCCCTCTGATGGTCAGGGTCAATCACCCCAGCCAGTAATATAATCCTCTTCTTGGCTTGTTGATCCAGGGCATGAGTAGCCCAAGTGACCAGGTGGCAGTCTTAGATTCCAGTTCAATGGAATCCCTGCTGCTTCTCCTGGTGGAAGCATCCCCCTTTTTGGAACTAAACCTGTAGACCAGCAGAGCTCAGGGCCACAGGTACAGGAAGCAAAAGTTTTCCTAGTCAATCACTAGGGGTAATAGTGAGTGGTGCCACTCCCATTTCCACCCCTTGGTTCCTGGATCCATGGATCCTGTCTATGGGAGGAACAGCACCATACAGCAAACGTTGATTCAGAGTACACACAGCTTCCTGGAGAACATTACCCCAGCCTTTCAAGTTTTTGCCACCTAGTTGGCACCGTAATTGAGTTTTCAAAAGGCCATTCTACTGTTCTATCAATCCAGCTGCTTCTGGATGATAGGGAACATGGTAAGATCAGAGAATTCCATGAGCATAAGCCCATTCCCACACTTCATTTTCTGTGAAGTGTATTCCATGATCAGAAGCAATGCTATGTGGAATACCATGACAATGGATAAGTCATTCTGTAAGTCCACGGATGGTAGTTTTGGCAGAAGCATTGCGTGTGGGGAAAGCAGACCCATATCCAGAGTATGTGTCTTTTCCAGTTAGGACAAATTGCTGCCCCTTCCATGAAGGGAGTGGTCCAATGTAATCAATCTGCCATCATGTAGGTAGCTGGTCACCTTGGGGAATGGTGTCATATCTGGGGCTTAATGTAGGTCTCTGCTGCTGGCAGATTGGACACTCAGCAGTGGCTGTAGCCAAGTCAGCCTTGGTGAGTGGAAGTCCATGTTGCTGAGCCCATGCATAACCTCCATCCCTACCACCATGACCACTTTGTTCATGAGCCCATTGGATAATGACAGCAGTTGCTGGGGAAAGAGACTATCCCCGTTCTTATGGTATCCATAGAATGGGTCATCTTATCCGCTTGATTATTAAAATCTCCCTCTACTGAAGTCACCCTCTGGTGTGCATTCACATGGGACACAAATATCTTCATGTTTTTAGCCCACTCAGAAAGGTCTATCCACATACCTCTTCCCCAGACTTCTTTGTTACCAATTTTCCAATTATGGTCTTTCCAAGTCCCTGACCATCCAGCCAGACCATTAGCAACAGCCCATGAGTCAGTATACAAACGCACCTCTGGCCAGCTTTCCTTCCAAGAAAAATGAACAATCAGGTGCACTGCTCGAAGTTCTTCCCACTGGGAGGGTTTTCCCTTGCAACTGTCTTTCAAGGACACCAAAGAAAGGGGTTGTAGCGCTGCAGCTGTCCACTTTTGGGTGGTCCCTGCATATCGTGCTGAACTATCTGTAAACCAGGCCCAAGTTTTCTCTTCCTCAGTCAGTTCATTGTAAGGAGCTCCCCAGGAAGCCATAGTTTTGTTCTGAGAAAGAGAAGATAATGTGGCAGGAGTGGAGACCATGAGCATTTGGACCACTTCCTCATGTAACTTACTTATGCCTTCAGGACCTCCTTTGGCCCTATCTCATATATGCCATTTCCATTTTATGTTGGAGTGCTGCTGCACACACCCAACTTTATGGCTTGGTGGTTTGGACAAAACCCAACTCATGATAGGCAACTCAGGTTTCATGGTGACTTGGTGGCTGAAGGTTAAGCATTTGGTCCATACTAAGGCCCAACATCAGGCCAAAAGATGTTTCTCAAAAGAAGAGTAGTTATCTGCAGCAGATGGTAAGGCTTTGCTCCAAAATCCTAAGGGTGTACATTGTGATTCTCCAATAAGGGTCTGCCAAAGGCTCCAAACAACATCTCTATTTGAATCATATGGTCCAAGTGGAAGAGCAGCGTTTACAGCAGCCTGGACCTGTTGCAGATCCTCCTCTTGTTCAGGTCCCTCTCAAAATTAGCAGCTTTTCTGGTCACTCAATAAATAGGCCAGAGTAGCACACCCAAATGAGGAATGTTGCCAAAATCCAAAGAGACCAACTAGTCATTGTGCCTCTTTTTTTTGTTTTAGTAGGGCCCAGATGCATCAACTTATCCTTCACCTTAGGAGGGATATCTCAACATGCCCCACGCCACTGGACACCTAGAAATCTCGATGAGGTGGAAGGCCCCTGCATTTTTGTTGGATTTATCTCCCATTCTCTGATACACAAATGCCTTACCAGTAAGTCTAGAGTAGTTGCTACTTCTTGCTCACTAAGTCTAATCAACTTGGTATCATCAATATAATGGACCAGTGTGATGTCTTGTGGGAGGGAGAAATGATCAAGGTCCCTGCAGACAAGATTATGACATAGGGCTGGAGAGTTGATATACCCCTGAGGCAGGAAAGCGAAATTTCTGACCTTGCCAGCTGAAAGCAAACTATTTCTTGTGGTCCTTACTAACAGCTATTGAGAAAAAAGCATTTGCCAGATCAATAGCTGCATACCAGGTACCAGGGGGGTATATTGATTTACTCAAGCAATGATACCACATCTGGAATAGCAGCTGCAATTGCAGTTACCACCTGGTTGAGCTTATGATAATCCATCATCCTCCAAGACCCATCTGTTTTCTGCACAGGCCAAATAAGAGAGTTGAATGGGGATGTGGTAGGAATCACCACTCCTACTTCCTTCAAGTCCTTAAGAGTAACAGTAATCTATGCAATCCCTCCAGGAATCCGGTATTGCTTCTGATTTACCATTTTGCTAGGTAGGGGCAGTTCTAGTGGCTTCCACTTGGTTTTTCCCACCATAATAGCCCTCACTACATGAGTTAGAGAGCCAATGTGGGACTTCTGCCAGTTGCTCAGTGTGTCTATTCCAGTTACACATTCTGGAGCAGGTGAAATAACTACAGAATGGGTCCATGGCCTCACTGGACTCACTGTGAGAAAGACCTGAGCTAAAACTCAATAGATCACCTGACCTCTATAAGCCCCACTCTGATTGGTGGGCCAGAGTGACGTTTTGGGTCCCTTAATGTCACTTCTGAATCAGTATCTAATAATCCCCCAAATATCTGATCATTTCCTTGTCCCCAATGCACAGCTACCCTGATAAAAGGCCTTTGGTCTCCTTGGGGAAGGCTTGGAGGAAGATAAACAGTATAGATTTGTGGTAGCGTAACAGGGTTCTCCCCCAAAGGAACCTGGTCTCCCCTTCATTCAAGGGGCTGTGTCTGTAAACTGTCTAAAGTCTGGAAATTGATTAAGGGGCTGTAACTCTGTGTTTTTGTAATTCAAGTTAGACTTCTGTTCACTTGACCTAGAACTTGTGTTTATATAGCTGAGACTAGAATTGAGTAGACTTTCCATCTATTGTGCTTCTAAGTACCCCATGATTTACTAGCCAATGCCACAAATCTCTGCGACTCAAATTATTTTGACTCTTGCTTTGAGTTTGCTATCTATTGTAATAGCCATGTCCACCCTGTCTTTGGCCATTAAATGCTGCCATCTGACTTCTGCCAAGTTGGGATCTGGTCATCCTTATTGTGTTTAAGGATTCCAGCTCAGTGACAGCAGTTCCCACAGTAACATTTGACCTACAGAGAAGTGCAACTACAGAGCTCTTCAGGATGATGGCGCTAGTCTCACAAATTTATTTCTAACTGTTCTAGTAAAAAGTACATCCTCTGGATATTCCTGGGGTGGAAGAACAGGCTTTGCATGGTAAATCCACTCTAACATTCCAATCTCTCTGAGCCTCTGGATCCCCTCATCTATATTATACCAGGGCAGTTCTGGAATTTCAACCTCAGGTAATGTTTGCCACCTTTTGATCCATGTTTCAGCCGACCATCCAAACAAACTGTTAATGCCTTTTCTAACCCCTCAAGCTATAACACTGAATGCAGAATCTCTGCTTACTACTAAGCATATCAATAAATTCAGCCTGATTCAGCCTTATATTCCTCCCACCATTATCCCACACCCTCAAAATCCATTGCTACACATATTTCCCTGATTTCTGTCTATATAAATTGGAAAACTCACACAGTTCTTTTGGAGTATAATATACCTCCTCATGTGTAATACTTTGTACCTCACCTTTAGGGGCCTGTTGGGACTTTAGTTATAGGTCTGGAAGAAATGAGTGGTGGTGGGGGTGTGTCATGAAAAGAATTAAAAGTCTCTTCCAAGCCACTTTCTTCAGGGTATTCATTTGCAGTTTCATCTGGTGAAACACGATTAATCACTCTAGGCTAATCCCTTCAGGTGGAAGTTGGGCGGCCAACTCCTCAAGGCAGGTTGGACATGGGGCAGATATGTCCTCAGGGCAGACTATTACAGGGTTATCTAGAGAAGACTCAGCATGACCCAGGGTTTCAACCTCTCCACCGACATCATTATCCATCCATATGTTAGCATCCCATTTTTCAGGGTCTCACTCCTTTCCAATCAATACCCTCACTTTAATGGCAGACACCATGCAAGATTGAGATTTCAGTTTACATTGTAAAATTGCTACTCTAACAATAAGATTATGAGTCTTATTTTCAGAGATCTCAAGTCTACAGCTATACGAAATGAGATTTTCCTTCAGGACACTCACAGAAACATCTAAATCTGTCAGATGGTGCTTAAGCTTCTCATCTGAAGACTAAAGCTCATCCCTTTCACCTATTAATGTATACAGTGTATCTAACAATGACCAGCCAACATCTCTATACTTCCTATTTCTACAAAACTCCATAAAGGTGTCAAAAACATTATCCCCCAGAGCCTGGCTTCATACAAAAAAAAAATTAGAAAAATCAAATGGTGATATTTTGACTATCTCTTTTACCAACTCACTTCGTGGATTGGCAATGTCATTCTGATTAAGGGAATCAGAGTCCTTAGTGTCTTTGAGTCCAGTCAGAGTAGAAAACCATTCATCAAAACCCCTTTTTAAGATTTTGTTTTTTAAGAACCACTCTTGGTACCAAATTGTATTACCTAAGGCTCTCTAGAGAAACAGAATCAGCAGGAAATATTCATAAATATAACATTTATAAAAGTGCCCCACATGGGAAATAGAGGCCAAAATTTGTAGGGCAGGCTGTGAAGCAGACGATTCTGATGGAGGGTCTGGATGAACTCCACAGGAAAGGCTCGCTGGCTGAAGCAGGAAGAGAACCTGTCTCCTTTAAATCCTCCTTTAAAGGCTTCCACTGATTAGATTAAGCATCACTCATCAAAGAAGACATGCCCCTTGGCTGATTACAAATGGAATCAGCGGTGGATGTAGCTGAAAGGATCATGATTTAATTCTATGAAATGTATTCATAGCAAAAGATAGGCCAGCACTTGCCTAACCAGACAAACAGGTACAACCACCTGGCCAAGTTGAAACATGAACCTGGCCATAACAATAGATAATACCTATACATAAAACATACGAAAATTGTGGCAGAGTAAAAACTATCAAACCAATGATGCAGAGAGATACTATTCATGAATTTGTCGTTTCAATTTTTTAAAGATGTCAATTCTCCCTGAATTCAGATTTGGCATTAAAACTAATTTAAAAATTATTCCCAACTCTCTCTCCCTCTCAAAAAAGAATGAAAACTGATGAAGGTTTTAGCAGCAGTGGTGAAATTTTTGAATCTTCCTACTTTCACTTTTTCTAAACCTTTTTTTATTGTGAAGTATAATATATATTCAAAAAAGCAATAAATTTCCAAGTACATTTTAACAAATAACTATAGAACAGATTAAAGTTTGGTATGGGTTATAGTCCCGCAATTTTTATTTTTTTTCTTCTAGCTACTCCAGGACACTGGAGACCAACAGAAATATCAATATAATGATTCAGCAGCTTTACTCACCTGTTAAAATCTATATTCTCTGTTACTCCTCCTTCTCTTTAAATAACATATATACATAAATGCAATACATTTCAAGGTACATCACAGCAATTAGCTGTAGGACAGATTTCAGAGTTTGGTGTGGGTTACAATTCTACAATTTTAGGTTTTATCTCTAGTTGTTCTAAGGCACTGGTGGATAAAAGAAATATAGCAAAATGATTCAGCACTCATACTCTTTTGTTAAACCCTACCTTCTCTGTATAACTCCACCGTCATCTTTGATCCTTCTCCAACCCTTTAGGGGTATTTGGGCTATGCCCTTTCTAACTTTTTCATTTGGAAGGGGCTGTCAATAATATGGGGTAAGGAGATGGAACTAGTTGATGTTCTGGCAAGACTGGCCCCTCTTCATTTGCTCTTGTGAAGCTAATACCTGTAGTGGAGAGGCTTAGCCTACCTATGGGTATGCCTAAGAGTCACTTCCAGACTCTTTTGTTGCTCAAATGTGGCCTCTCTCTCTCTAAGCCCAACTAGTCCAGGGACCCATCTGGGGATTGTAGGTTTTGGAGAGTTACCCTAGTGAATGGAACCTATATAGAATCTTATATAATGCACTAGGTATTCTTTAAGATTGGCAGGAATGGTTTTGGCAATTTAAAATGAAGCATGGATAAGAGCGACCTCCAGTGTAGCCTCTTGACTCTATTTGCATTCTCTCAGCCATTGACAACTTGTTTGTTACACTTCTTTTCCACCTTTTGGTCAGGATGACATTGTTGATCCCATGGTGCCAGAGCCAGGCTCACCCCTGGGGGTCATCTCCTTGTATTCAGATTGTTTAAATGGTTAGTCCAGGCAGGTTGAGTTAGATTATCTGCTACAGAAAACCTAGATTTACATTCACTTTTATAAACAGATAGACAAAGAAATTTATTGCTTTTTTGAATATATATTATTTTTCACAATAAAAAAGGTTTAGAAAAAGTGAAAGTAGGAAGATTCAAAAATTTCACTACTGCTGCTAAAACCTTCATCAGCTTTCATTCTTTTTTGAGAGGGATAGAGAGTTGGGAATAATTTTTAAATTAGTTTTAATGCCAAATATGGTGACCTTCACTCCTGGGGGTCATCTCCCATGATGCCAAAGAGACTTTCATCCTTGGATGTCAAGTCCCACATGGGGGAAAGGGCAATGACTTCACTTGCAGAGTTGGGCTTAGAGAGAGAGAGGCCACATTTGAGCAACAAAAGAGGTCCTCTGGAAGTGACTCTTAGGCATACCCATAGGTAGGCTAAGCCTCTCCACTATATGTATAAGCTTCACAAGAGTAAACCTCAAAATCAAGGGCTTGGCCTATTGATTTGTGTGTCCCTAATGTTTGGCACATTATCCAGGGTTTCTCTGGTGGTAAAGTTTAATAGTTCTGTAATTTTTCTCCCATCCATCAAGGGACTTTGCCAATATATATATTTTTTATTATCTGCTTAATACTCTGGGATGTATCCAGGAATTACATTAAACTATACAGGATTAAAAGCTCTCATTCTTATTCTGGACTCCCTGCGTTCAGATTGTTTAAATGATCTATCCAGGCAGGTTGAGTTAGATTATCTGCTACAGAAAACCTAGGTTTATATTCACTTTTATAAACAGATAGACAATTAGAATGACTGACATAAAATATCTTCACTTCCATGGTAAAAAACAATAAAATCCTGGACAAAATGAAAGCCATACTTTATGCTTAAGCTAATTAAGAATGGTAGATGCAAATTAGGTTTGATGAACTAAATTCCAAGAGAAATTCATCAATGTGCTGGTTTGAAACTGTTGTGTATCCTAGAAAAGTCACGTTCTCTAATCCTCATTTAACATTGCTGGATAGGATCCTTATGATTTAGGTTGTTTCCATGGAGATGTGACCCACTTAATTGTGGGTGTGACTTGTTGCTTAGGTGGTTTCCATAGAGATATGTCTCCAACCACTCAAGGTGCGGTTGTTTACTGGAGTCTTTTAAGAAGTAAACATTTTTGGAAAAAGCTTTATAGTCCACACAGCTGCAGGCCTTTGGGGATGCAGAAGGAGAACACCCTGGGGAAGCTGATGAAATGAGGAGAGAAAGCTACCAGGCATCATCTTGTGCCTTCCCAGCTCACTGAGATATTCTGGAAAGCATCACTCTTTCTTGAGTGAAAATAGTGTCTTATTGATGTCTTAATTTGGACATTTTCAAGGGCTTAGAACTGTAAACTTGCAATTTAATAAATTCCCTTTTAAGAAACCATTCCATTTTGGTATATCACATTCTGGCAGCTTTAACAAACCGTTCTAGTTTGCTAGCTGCAAGAATGTGATATACCAGAAATGGAATGTCTTTTTCTTTCTTTTTTGCATGGGCAGGCACCAGGTGTTGAACCCGGGTCTCTGGCATGGCAGGAAAGAACTTTGCCTGCTGAGCCATCGTGGCCCACCCTGGAATAGGTTTTTAAAAAGGAGAATTTAAAAGTTGCTAGTTTACAGTTCTAAGGCTAAGAAAATGTCCCAATTAAAGCAAGCCTATGAAAAAGTCCAATCTAAGACATCAGAGAAAGATACTTTGGTTCAAGAAGGCTGATGAAGTTTAGGGTTTCTCTCTCAACTGGAAAGGCACATGAAGAACGTGGCAGTATCTCCTTGCTTTCTCTTCAGACTTCTTGGTTCATGAAGCTCTCCTAGGGGCATATTCCTTCTTCATCTCCAATGCTCTCTGATTGCATAGGTCCTGGCTCTCATAATTCTCATCAACCCATCATAGCTCTGGTCTCTTGGAAACTCATCATTCTGAAGGTTTCTCCAAAATTCTTCCTCTTTTAAAGGATTCCAGTAAGCTAATCAAGACCCCACCAAGAATAGGTAAAGCCGCACCCCTATGTAGATAATCTAATCAAATTTCCAGCCTTCTATACTGAATAGGGCTTAAAATAAGCACTTGTATTAGGATTGAAACATGGCTTTTCTAGGGTACTTAAATCCTTTCAAGCCAGCACACAAACCAATACAGATTTTTTTTCACATGATTAAACAATCTTTGTTTAATTATAGTGTATAATCCATTTTATTTAATGATATATTTGTGTATTATTTGTCCCACCTGATTTATATTCCTTCTTTATCTCCTTTATATTACTTTTTTATTAATTAAAGAAAAAAAGAAAAAGAAATTAACACAACATTTAGAAATCATTCCATTCTACATATGCAATCAGTAATTCTTAACATCATCACATAGATGCATGATCATCATTTCTTAGTACATTTGCATCGATTTAGAAGAAGAACTAGCAAAACAACAGAAAAAGATATAGAATGTTAATATAGAGAAAAAAATAAAAATAATAATAACAGTAAAAAAAGAGACACAAACAAACAAATAGACAAACAAAAAAACCCTATAGCTCAGATGCAGCTTCATTCAGTGTTTTAACATGATTACTTTACAATTAGGTATTATTGTGCTGTCCATTTTTGAGTTTTTGTATCTAGTCCTGTTGCATAGTCTGTATCCCTTCAGCTCCAATTACCCATTATCTTACCCTGTTTCTAAGTCCTGTTGGTCTCTGCTACCAATGACATATACCAAGTTTATTCTCGAATGTCGGTTCACATCAGTGGGACCATACAGTATTTGTCCTTTAGTTTTTGGCTAGACTCACTCAGCATAATGTTCTCTAGGTCCATCCATGTTATTACATGCTTCATATGTTTATTCTGTCTTAAAGCTGCATAATATTCCATCGTATGTATATACCACAGTTTGTTTAGCCACTCGTCTGTTGATGGACATTTTGGCTGTTTCCATCTCTTTGCAATTGTAAATAATGTTGCTATAAACATTGGTGTGCAAATGTCCGTTTGTGTCTTTGCCCTTAAGTCCTTTGAGTAGATACCTAGCAATGGTATTGCTGGGTCGTATGGCAATTCTATATTCAGTTTTTTGAGGAACTGCCAAACTGCCTTCCACAGTGGTTGCACCATTTGACATTCCCACCAACAGTGGATAAGTGTGCCTCTTTCTCCGCATCCTCTCCAGCACTTGTCATTTTTTGTTTTGTTGATAATGGCCATTCTGGTGGGTGTGAGATGATATCTCATTGTGGTTTTGATTTGCATTTCTCTAATGGCCAGGGACATTGAGCATCTCTTCATGTGCCTTTTGGCCATTTGTATTTCCTCTTCTGAGAGGTGTCTGTTCAAGTCTTTTTCCCATTTTGTAATTGGGTTGGCTATCTTTTTGTTGTTGAGTTGAACAATCTCTTTATAAATTCTGGATACTAGACCTTTATCTGATATGTCGTTTCCAAATATTGTCTCCCATTGTGTAGGCTGTCTTTCTACTTTCTTGATGAAGTTCTTTGATGCACAAAAGTGTTTAATTTTGAGGAGCTCCCATTTATTTATTTATTTCTTCAGTGCTCTTGCTTTAGGTTTAAGGTCCGTAAAACCGCCTCCAATTGTAAGTTTCATAAGATATCTCCCTACATTTTCCTCTAACTGTTTTATGGTCTTAGACCTAATGTTTAGATCTTTGATCCATTTTGAGTTAACTTTTGTATAGGGTGTGAGATACGGGTCTTCTTTCATTCTTTTGCATATGGATATCCAGTTCTCTAGGCACCATTTATTGAAGAGACTGTTCTGTCCCAGGTGAGTTGGCTTGACTGCCTTATCAAAGATCAAATGTTCATAGATGAGAGGGTCTATATCTGAGCACTCTATTCAATTCCATTGGTCGATATATCTATCTTTATGCCAATACCATGCTGTTTTGACCACTGTGGCTTCATAATATGCCTTAAAATCCGGCAGCATGAGACCTCCAGCTTTGTTTTTTTTCCTCAAGATACTTTTAGTAATTCGGGACACCATGCCCTTCCAGATAAATTTGCTTATTGATTTTTCTAATTCTGAAAAATAAGTTGTTGGGATTTTGATTGGTATTGCATTGAATCTGTAAATCAATTTAGGTAGGATTGACATCTTAACTATATTTAGTCTTACAATCCATGAACACGGTATGCCCTTCCATCTATTTAGGTCTTCTGTGATTTCTTTTAACAGTTTTTTTGTAGTTTTCTTTGTATAGGTTTTTTGTCTCTTTAGTTAAATTTATTCCTAGGTATTTTATTCTTTTAGTTGCAATTGTAAATGGGATTCGTTTCTTGATTTCCCCCTCAGCTTGTTCATTACTAGTGTATAGAAATGCTACAGATTTTTGAATGTTGATCTTGTAACCTGCTACTTTGCTGTACTCATTTATTAGCTCTAGTAGTTTTGTTGTGGATTTTTCCGGGTTTTCGACGTATAGTATCATATCATCTGCAAACAGTGATAGTTTTACTTCTTCCTTTCCAATTTTGATGCCTTGTATTTCTTTTTCTTGTCTAATTGCTCTGGCTAGAACCTCCAACACGATGTTGAATAATAGTGGTGATAATGGACATCCTTGTCTTGTTCCTGATCTTAGGGGGAAAGTTTTCAATTTTTCCCCATTGAGGATGATATTAGCTGTGGGTTTTTCTTATATTCCCTCTATCATTTTAAGGAAGTTCCCTTGTATTCCTATCTTTTGAAGTTTTTTCCACAGGAAAGGATGTTGAATCTTGTCAAATGCCTTCTCTGTGTCAGTTGAGATGATCATGTGATTTTTCTGCTTTGATTTGTTGATATGGTATATTCCATTAATTGATTTTCTTATGTTGAACCATCCTTGCATACCTGGGATGAATCCTACTTGGTCATGATGTATAATTCTTTTAATGTGTTATTGGATTCGATTTGCTAGAATTTTGTTGAGGAGTTTTGCATCTATATTCATTAGAGAGATTGGTCTGTAGTTTTTTTTTTCTGTAATATCTTTACCTGGTTTTGGTATGAGGGTGATGTTGGCTTCATAGAATGAATTAGGTAGCTTTCCCTCCACTTCGATTTTTTTGAAGAGTTTGAGGAGAGTTGGTACTAATTCTTTCTGGAATGTTTGATAAAATTCACATGCGAAGCCATCTGGTCCTGGACTTTTCTTTTTAGGAAGCTTTTGAATGACTGATTCAATTTCTTTATTTGTGATTGGTTTGTTGAGGTCGTCTATTTCTTCTTGAGTCAAAGTTGGTTCTTCATGTCTTTCCAGGAACCCGTCCATTTCATCTAAATTGTTGTATTTATTAGCATAAAGTTGTTCATACTATCCTGTTATTACCTCCTTTATTTCTGTGAGGTCATTGGTTATGTCTCCTCTTCCATTTCTGATCTCATTTATTTGCATCCTCTCTCTTCTTCTTTTTGTCAATCTTGCTAAGGGCCCATCAATCTTATTGATTTTCTCATAGAACCAGCTTCTGGTCTTATTGATTTTCTCTATTGTTTTCATGTTTTCAATTTCATTGATTTCTGCTCTAATCTTTGTTATTTCTTTCCTTTTGCTTGCTTTGGGGTTAGTTTGCTGTTCTTTCTCCAGTTCTTCCAAGTGGACAGTTAATTCCTGCATTTTTGCCTTTTCTTCTTTTCTGATATAGGCATTTAGGGCAATAAATTTCCCTCTTAGCACTGCCTTTGCTGCGTCCCATAGGTTTTGATATGTTGTGTTTTCGTTTTCATTCGCCTCGAGGTATTTACTAATTTCTCTTGCAATTTCTTCTTTGACCCACTCGTTGTTTAAGAGTGTGTAGTTGAGCCTCCATGTATTTGTGAATTTTCTGGCACTCCATCTATTATTGATTTCCAACTTCATTCCTTTATGATCCAAGAAAGTGTTGTGTATGATTTCAATCTTTTTACATTTGTTAAGACTTGCTTTGTGACCCAGCATATGGTCTATCTTTGAGAATGATCCATGAGCACTTGAGAAAAAGGTGTATCCTGCTGTTGTGGGATGTAATGTCCTATAAATGTCTGTTAAGTCTAGCTCATTTATAGTAATATTCAGATTCTCTATTTCTTTATTGATCCTCTGTCTAGATGTTCTGTCCATTGATGTGAGTGGTGAATTGAAGTCTCCAACTATTATGGTATTTGTGTCTATTTCCCTTTTCAGTGTTTGCAGTGTATTCCTCACGTATTTTGGGGCATTCTGGTTCGGTGCATAAATATTTATGATTGTTATGTCTTCTTGTTTAATTGTTCCTTTTATTAGTATATAGTGTCCTTCTTTGTCTCTTTTAACTGTTTTACATTTGAAGTCTAACTTGTTGGATATTAGTATAGCCACTCCTGCTCTTTTCTGGTTGTTATTTGCATGAAATATCTTTTCCCAATCTTTCACTTTCAACCTATGTTTATCTTTGGGTCTGAGATGTGTTTCCTGTAGACAGCGTATAGAAGGATCCTATTTTTTAATCCATTCTGCCAGTCTATGTCTTTTGATTGGGGAATTCAGTCCATTAACATTTAGTGTTATTACTGTTTGGATAATATTTTCCTCTAACATTTTGCCTTTTGTATTATATATATCATATCTGATTTTCCTTCTTTCTACACTCTTCTCCATACCTCTCTCTTCTGTCTTTTCGTATCTGACGCTAGTGCTCCCTTTAGTATTTCTTGCAGAGCTGGTCTCTTGGTCACAAATTTTCTCAGTGACTTTTTGTCTGAGAATGTTTTAATTTCTCCCTCATTTTTGAAGGACAATTTTGCTGGATATAGGAGTCTTGGTTGGCAGTTTTTCTCTTTTAGTAATTTAAATATATCATCCCACTGTCTTCTAGGTTCCATGGTTTCTGCTGAGAAATCTACACATAGTCTTATTGGGTTTCCCTTGTATGTGATGGATTGTTTTTCTCTTGCTGCTTTCAAGATCCTCTCTTTCTCTTTGACCTCTGACATTCTAACTAGTAAGTGTCTTGGAGAACGCTTATTTGGATCTATTCTCTTTGGGGTGTGCTGCACTTCTTGGATCTGTAGTTTTAGGTCTTTCATAAGAGTTGGGAAATTTTCAGTGATAATTTCTTCCATTAGTTTTTCTCCTTTTCCCTTCTCTTCTCCTTCTGGAACAGCCACAACACGTATATTTGTGTGCTTCATATTTTCATTCAGTTTTCTGATCCCCTGTTCAAAATTTTCCATTCTTTTCCCTATAGTTTCTGTTTGTTTTTGGAATTCAGATGTTCCATCCTCCAATTCACTAATTCTAGCTTCTGTCTCTTTAAATCTACCATTGTAAGTATCCATTGGTTTTCCCAGCTTTTCTACTTTGTCCTTCACTCCCATAGGTTCTGTGATTTGTTTTTTCAGTTTTTCTATTTCTTCTTTATGTTCAGCCCATGTCTTCTTCATGTCCTCCCTCAATTTATCGATTTGGTTTTTGAAGAGATTTTCCATTTCTGTTCATATATTCAGCATTAGTTGTCTCAGCTCCTGTATCTCATTTGAACTATTGGTTTGTTCCTTTGACTGGACCATACTTTCAATTTTCTGAGTGTGATCCGTTATCTTCTGCTGGCGTCTGGGCATTTAATCAGATTTCCCTGGGTGTAAGACCCCGCAGGTTGAAAGATTTTTCTGTGAAATCTCTGGGCTCTGTTTTTCTTATCCTGCCCAGTAGGTGGCACTCATGGTGCTCATCTGTCTGCGGGTCCCACCAGTAAAAGATGCTGTGGCTCCTTTCACTTTGGAAAACTCTCGCTGTAGGGGGGGTCTCCAACCAAAGCGGCTTGTGGGAGTGCCAATCCGAATCTCCCAGCCGGCCCGGGGATCCGCGCGTAGGGAGGGTCACTGGCCTCTGTGGCTTGGGGGAGCGCCTGTACAAATTTCCCAGCTGGCCCGGGGCACCAAGCATGGCAGGGGGGCGCCAGCCACCACGGCTTGGGGGAGTGTCTGTCCACCGTTCCCAGCTGGACCAGGAAGCCACGTGTTTGGAAAGGACCCCGGTCACCGTTCTCCGCGGCTTGGGGATCTCCGATCCAATTCTCCCCGCTGGTCCGGGGAGCCGCGTGGGGGGGGTGTGCACCAGCCGCCACAGCTTGAGGGGACTGCCTGTCCAATTCTCCCAGCCGGCCCAGGAAGGAGGGAGGGAGGGACTCTGGCCACCTGCTGCCCTGGCCCAGGGAAGCCCATGCCCCTCGGCGATCTCACCGGAGCGGGTTCTCACAGCCAGTCAGCTGTTCCAGAATGGGGTACGCTGTCTTCTTGGTCTCTGTTGTGGCTCCAGGAGCTGTTCTCTATCGTTTCTACTTCTCTAGTAGCTGTTCTGGAGGAGGAACTAAGACCCGCACATCTTACTAAGCCACCATCTTCTCCGGAAGTCTCCCAATACAGATTTTGGTACCAAGAGTGGGGTGCTGCTGCAGTTTGCAAATACCAAACATGTTGGAATGACTTTTTAAATGGTTAAGTGGAAGATTCTGGAAGAATTGTGATATATATGATAGAGAAGGCCTAGAGCACTTTGAAGAGACTGTTGATAGAAATGTGGACTCTAAAGATACTTCTGATAAGGCCTTAGACAAAAATGATGCATATGTTGTTTCAAATTGGAAAGTATGTGATCCTTGTTTTAAAGTGGCAAAGAATCTAGCAAAATTGACTACTGGTTTTGGATGTAAGGCAGACTTTAAAAGCCACAAGCTGGGATTCTTAGCTGAAGAGATTTCCAAATTAAAGGTGGAAAGTACAGCCTGTTTTCTCCTTGTAGCCTATAGTGAAATGAGACAAGAAAGAGATAAGCTTAGAACTGAACCCTTGGATACAAAGAAACTAGAAATTGATGTCTGGAAAAATTATGGGCTTCCAGAAAGAGAAACTGCAGAGAATAGGGTCCCATGTGAGGATATAACCAAACATAGAACAAGTCAGCCATTTCAGAAAAAGTCAGGATTGGAGATGGAGTTATCCAGGAAGGAAAGTCTTATTGTTTGACAGTTATGATCCTGCATACTATATGGACAACCAACAAGAAGGTTGTGGAAGAGGTCGGACAAGATGGTGACTTAGCAAGGTGTGGAATTTAGTTCATCCTCCAAAGCAGTTAGTAAATAGACAGAAACAGTACAGAACAACTACTGGGGCTACATCAGTGACCATACACACAGTGTACACCAGTCTGGACCAGGTGGAATGGCTGAGAACCCACACAGAACCATCAGTGCCCCAAGCCACAGAGGTAAGCACCTTTCCCCCAAGGTTGTGGCAGGCTAGCTCCCCAAGGGGAAAGGAAATAGGCTTTACTTGCAGCAGGGGCTTAGCTCAACAAAGCTCCAATTGTAGAATTAATTAACAAATTCTGACTACTGAAAATAGGTTCCCAGCACAGGTAAACCTAGAATAAGTAGTAAAGGTACAAGGAGTTTTTGCCCCAGCAGAGAGGGGGCAGGGCTGATGAGAAAAAAAAAAAACGAAAAACAGAGGTTTTTTTTTAATCAAACAGCACAAAGTATTGGAAAAGGGCTGGGCCCCAAGAAAACAGCACACATAGATCTGTGTCATACATTGAGCCATGTACCAACCAAAACTCTAGATTGACAAAACTGAGGAGCATGGGTCTGGCTCTGAAAAGTCTTTTTTTTGTGACTTTTTTCTATCCCTTATCAGCTTATTAAATAGAACTGGAAACACTTTCAGTCTCCAGCACTACCCCAGGCAAGGGTGGAATTAAGTTTATGTGAGAGATAAAGTAACTAATCAGGTGAAAAGAGTTAATTCCCCAAGAGAAAGGTGGTGCCCAGGTCAAGTGGAATCCCTCTTTCAAGGAATTCAGGCCCCAGAGAAAGGAAAACTGAAGCAATTAATGCCAACCTACAACCTCACTTCTCTCTCAACTATGCTCTTGGCAGGGAAAGTCTACTGAAATTAAAGGCATCACATCACTTTATGCTGGTGAGGAGTCACAGGCAAACAGGTACCATGTTCTGGGCAGTGTAGGAAAACCACTGAGTTTAGAGGCTTCATAGAAAAGTCTGACAACTTGCTGGGTCTCACCTTCAGGGAAAACTGATGCTGATGACTCTTTATTCCTGAGACATGAGCCTGTCTGGCCTTGGGAAATCTGACTGGGGTCTGTAATATATGAGGATGCCCTCCTCCTAAAAAAAAAGTTTCCATATAGGAAACAGAAAAACAAGAACTGAAAATTTCTGATCCGTTAAACAAAACCTATGCTAGAGGTCTAGAGTAAGTTTAATTGAATGTCAAAGAAAAGATAGAGAACAAAGCCATCCAGCAAGAAAATCCTAGGTGAAAGAGTGAAGAATAAACCAATTAAGTAAATCAAATGCCTAGTCACCAGCAAAAAATAATAAATCATACTAGGAAAACTGAAGATATGGCCCAGTCAAAGGAACAAACCAACACTTCTAATGAGATACAGGAAGTTGAAACAACTGATTCAGGTTGTTTGAAGAGACATGGAAAATATCACCAAAAATAAAATCAAACAGTTAAGGGAAGATATAAGAAGACATTGGGTGAACAAAAATAACTCAAAAGTTTGAAAAAACAAATCACAGAACTTATGGAGATGAAAGGCACAATAGAAGAGATGAAGGGAAAAAAAAGGAATAGATTTGAAGAGGCAGAAGAAAGGATTAGTGAACTAGATGACTGGAAATCTGAAATTCAACAAACCAAAGAAAATATAGGGGAAGGAATGGAAAAATATGAGCAGGATCTCAGGGAATTGAATGATAACATGAAGCACATGAATATACATGTTGCGGGTGTCCCAGAAGTAGAAGAGAAGGGAACAGGAGGAGAAAGAATAATGCAGGAATTAATCACTGAAAATTTCCCATCACTTACGAAAGACATAAAATTACAGATTGAAGAAGTAGCATACCCCAAACAGAATAGATCCAAATAGACATACAGCAAGACACTTATAAATCATATTACCATATGTCAAAGAGAAAGAGAATTTTGAAAGCAGAAAGAGAAAAGCAATCCATCACATACAAGAGTAACTCAGTGAGACTATGTGTAGATTTCTCAGCACAAACCATAGAGGTAAGAAGGCAGTGGTATGATATATTTAAGATTCTAAAAGAGAAAAACTTCCAACAAAGAATTCTATATCCAGGAAAATTGTCCTTCATAAATAAAGGTAAGATTAAAATATTTTCAATCATTGAGCGAATTCTTGATTAAGAGAGCTGCTCTGCAAGAAATACTAAAGGGAGCACTACAGGCAGATAGAAAAGGCAGAAGAGAGAGATCTGGAGAAGAGTTTAGAAATGAAGACTATCAGTAAAGGTAAAAGAGAAAAAAATTAGATATGATGTATAAAATTCAAAAGACAAAATGGTAGAAGAAAGTACTGTCATTACAGTAATAAGAGTTAATGTTCATGGATTAAACTCCTCAATCAAAAGACATAGGCTGGCAGAATGGATTTAAAAACAGGACCCATCTGTATGCTGTCTACAGGAGACCCATTTTAGACAAAAGACAAAAATAAGTTGAAGGCGAAAGGTTTGGAAAAGATATTTCATGCAAACAACAATCAAAAAAGAGCAAGGATAGCTATACTAATATCCAACAGAAGATTTAACAATCATAAATATTTATGCACAAAGACAGAGTGCTCCAAAGTACATGAGGCAAACTGTCAGCACTGAAGAAATAGATACTTCTACCATAATAGTTGGAGACTTCAATTCCCTGCTCTCATCAATGGATAGAACATCTAGACAGAGGATCAATAAAGAAACAGAGAATTTGAATGGTATGATAAATGAACAAGACTTAACAGACGTTTACAGAACATTACACCCCATAACAGCAGGATACACATTTTCTCAAGGGTTCATGCATCATTCTCAAGGATAGACCATATGCTGGGTCAAAAGAAAATCTCAATAAATTAAAAAGGATTAAAACAATACAAAACCCTTTCTCAGATCATAAAGGAATGAAGTTGGAAATCAATAACAGGCAGAGAACCAGAAAGTTCACAAATATATGGAGGCTAAACTTAAACTCTTAAAGAACCAGTGTGTCAAGGAAGAAATTACAAAAGAAATCAGTAAATATCTTGAGGCAAATTACAATGAAAACACAATGTATCAAAATGTATGAGATGCAGTAAACGCAGTGCTAAGAGGAAAATTTATTGCCTTAAATGCTTATATTAAGAAAGAAGAAAGAGCAAAAATTAAGGAATTAACTTCACTTGGAAGAACTAGAGAAATAATAGCAAACTAACCCCAGAGCAAGCAAAAGCAAAGAAATAACAAAAATTGGAGTAGAAACAAATGGAATTGAGAACATGAAAACAATTGAGAAAATCAATAAAACCAGAAGTTGGTTCTTTGAGAAAATCAATAAAATTGATGGACCCTTAGCTAGGTTGACAAAGAGAGAGAGAGAGAGAGAGAGAGAGAGAGAGAGAGAGAGAGAGAGAGACAGGGACACAGACAGAGAGACAGAGAGACAGAGAGAGACAGAGAGAGAGAGAGGATGAAAATATATAATATCAGAATATGGAAAAGGAGACCTAACCACTGACCCTGTAGAAATAAAGGAGATGATGAGAGGATACTAAAAGCAATTTTATGCTAATAAACTAGACAATGTAGATGAAATGGACAACTTCCTAGAAAGGCAAGAACAACCAACACTGACTCAAGAAGAAATAGATGACCTCAAAAACCAATCACAAATAAAGAGATTGAAACAGTCATCAAGCAGCTCCCCCCAAAAAGAAAAGTTCAGAACTAGATGGCTTCATGGGTGAATTCTACTAATCATTCAAGAAAGAATTACTACCAATCCTGCTCAAACTCCTCAAAGAATTGAAGAGGAGGGAAAGCTACCTAACTCATTCTATGAAGCCAACATCACCCTCACACCATAGCCAGACAAAGATACTACAAGAAAAGAAAATTACAGACCAGTCTCTCTAATGAATATAGATGCAAAAATTCTGAACAAAAATTCTTGCAAATTGAATCCAGCAGCACATTAAGAGAATTATACACCATGACAAAGTGGAATTTATTCCAGGTATGCAAGGATGGTTCAACATAAGAAAATCAATTAATGTAATACATTATATCAATAAATCAAGGCAGAAAATGCACATGATCATCTTGATTGATGCAGAAAAGGCATTTGACAAAATTCAATGTCCTTTCTTGATGAAAACACTTCAAAGGTTAAGAATAGAAGGGACTTCTCCATGATAAAGGGAAAATATGAAAGACCCATAGCTAACATCATCTTCAATGGGGAAAGACTGAAAGTTTTCCCTCTAGGATCGGGAACAAGACAAGTATTTTCACTGTCACCATTGTTATTCAACATTGTGCTGGACGTTCTAGCCAGAGCAATTAGACAAGAAAAAGAAATAAAAGGCATCCAAATTGGAAAGAAAGAAATAAAACTCTTACTGTTTGCAGGTGACATGATACTATATGTTGAAAATCCTGAAAAATCTATAGCAAAGTTGCAGGATACAAAATCAACACCCCAAAATCAACAGTGTTTCTATACACTAGTAATGTACATTCTGAGGGGTGAATCAAGAAAAAAAATTCCATTTACAATGGCAAACAAAAGAATCAAATATTTAGGAATGAATTTAACTAAGGATTCAAAAGACCAATACACAGAAAACTACAAGAATTTAACTAAGGATTCAAAAGACCAATACACAGAAAACTACAAGAAATTGCTAAAGAATTCATGGAAAACCTAAATAAATGGAAAGGCATACTGTATTCATGGATTGGGAGACTAAATATAGCTAAGGTGTCAATTCTACCCAAATTGATTTATAGATTCAATGCAACACCAATTAAAATCTCAAACACTTACTTTGTAGAAATAGAAAAACCAATAACCAAATTTATTTGGAAAGAAAGTGTGCCCGCAATAGCTAAAAATATCTTGAGAGTTTTTTTGTTTTTGTTTTTTTTTTTGTTCTTTCTATTATTGTTTTAATTCTTATTCTGTTGTCTTTTTATTTCTTTTTCTAAATCGATGCAAATGTACTAAGAAATGATGAATATGCAACTATGTGATGTTATTAAGAATTACTGATTGTACATGTAGATTGGAATGATTTCTAATTGTTTTGTTAATTCTTTTTTTAATTAATAAAAAAAGATTTTAAAAACAAAAACAAAAACAAACAGACAAAAAAATATCTTGAGAAAGAAAAATGAAATGGGATGTCTCACACGACCTGACTTTAAAGCATAGTACAAAGCTACAGTAGTCAAAACAGCATGGCATTGACATAAAGATAGATATACTGACCAATGGAATTGAATAGAGTGTTCAGCTATAGACTCTCTCATCTATGAACAATTCATCTTTTTTATTTTTTAATTAAAAAATATAACAATAAACAAACACAAACATTCTTTTTTTAATTTTTAATTTTATTTTTTAAACACCAAAAAACACAAAGCAAATGCAAAATTCCTATTTTGATCATTCCATTCTACATATATAATCAGTAATTCACAATATCATCACATAGTTGCATATTCACCATCATGATCATTTCTTAGAACACTTGCATCAACTTAGAAAAGGAAATAAAAAGACAACAGAAGAAAATTCATACATACCATACTCCTTACCCCTCCCTTTAATTGATCACTAGCATTTCAATCTACTAAATTTATTTTAACATTTGTTCCCCCTATTATTTATTTCTATTCCATATGTTTTACTCATCTGTTGTTAACATAGATAAAAGGAGCATCAGACACAAGGTTTTCACAAGCACACAGTAACATTGTGAAAGCTATATCATTATACAATCATCTTCAAGAAACATGGCTACTGGAACACAGCTCTACATTTTCAGGCAGTTCTTTCCAGTCTCTCCATTACATCTTGACCAACAAGGTGATGTCTTTTTAATGCATAAGAATAACCTCCAGGATAACCTCTTGACTCTGTTTGGAATCTCTCAACCATTGACACTTTATTTGGACAACTGATCTTTGATAAGGTGGTCAAGTCAACCCAACTGAGACAGAGCAGGCTCTTTCAAAGAATGGTGCTTGGAGAACTGGATATCCATAAGCAAGAGAATAAAAGAGGGTCCATATCTCACACCCTATACAAAAATTAACTCAAAATGAATCAAAGACCTAAATATTAGAACTAAGACCATAAAATTTTTAGAAGAAAATGTAGGGAAATATCTTATAAAACTTGTAATAAGAGGCAGTTTCCTAGATCTTACATCCAAAGCACAAGCATTGAAGAAAGAAATACATAAATGGGAGCTCCTCAAAATTAAACACTTTTGTGCATTAAAGAACTTTGTCAAGAAAGTTAAAAGTCAGCCTATGCAATGGAGACAATATTTGGAAACTACATATCAGATATGGGTTTAGTACCCAGAACATACAAAGAGACTTTTCAACTCAGCAACAAGAAGACAAAAAACTCAATTAAAAAATGGGCAAAAGACATGGTCAGACACTTCTCAGAAGAGGAAATAAAAATGGCTAAAAGTCACATGAAAAGATATTCAACTTTAATTGGCTATTAGGGAAATGGAAATCAAAACCATAATGAGATATCTTACACCCACTAGAAAGGCCATTGTATATATAAAAACAAAGAAAACAGAAAATGACAAGTTCTGGAGAGGATGTGAAGAAAGAGGCACACTTATCCACTGTTGGGCAGAATGTAAAATGTTACAATCACTCTGGAAGGCAGTTTGGTGGTTCTTCAGGAAGCTAAGTATAGAATTGCCATATGATGCAGCAACCCCATTACTAGGCATATATTTAAAGGACCTGAGGGCAAGGACATAAATGGACATTTGCACATCAATGTTTATAGCAGCATTATTTATGATTGCCAAGAGATGGTAACAGGCCAAATGTCCATCAACAGATGAATGGCTAAACAAGCTGTGGTATTACACAGCTGTAAAACAGAATAGAGTCGTAAAGCATGTAACAACATGGATGAACCTGAGTGAAATTAGACAGAAACAAATACTGTGTTGTCTAATATGGGCTAACATTAATGAGTGAACTTGGAGATTGAAGTTGTGAGGCAGACAACTAGGTGTATGAACCTTAAGGAGTGTATGTTGAATGAAATGTTAGGAACAAAAAGACAAATATTATGCCTCAAATATATGGACTAGCTATAATAAATCTTCCTGGCAATGTGTGACTGAAATTCAAGGATGAGCCAGAATCTAGCACTAAGGGATTGAGAAGGCCTCCTTGACCAAAAGGGGGGAAGAAAGAAATGAGACAAAAAAAAAAAAAAAAAACTTGGAAAACCTGAACAGAGTTTAAGAGGAGATAGGAAAAGGGTAGAGATTGGGTAATTGTTGCTGAAGGAATACAGATTGTGCCACAGTACTGATTGTAAAAATTAAGAAATGGATAGCACAATACTACCTGATTGTAGCACAATAATATAAGTACACCGAATTAAGCTGAATGTGAGTATGATTAAGTAAGAAGGGCTGGGGGCACATATGAAACCAGAAGGAAAGATAGAGTATAAAGACTGAGATGGGGCGGGCCGCGGTGGCTCAGCGGGCAAAGTGCTTGCCTGCTATGCCGGAGGACCTCGGTTCGATTCCCGGCCCCAGCCCATGTAACAAAAACAAAGAAACAAAATACAATAAAAACAAGAAAATGTTTAAAAATGTTTCCCTTTCTTCCTTCCTTCCTTCCTTCTATCCTTCCTTCCTTCTCTCTGTCTTTCCTTTAAAAAAAAAAAAAAAAAAAGACTGAGATGGTATAATGTAGGAATACTTAGAGTGGAAAATGATGGTGGTTAAGTATGCAAAAAAAATTTTTTTTGCATGAGGGGAACAGATGAATGCCAATACTACAGGGTGTTGAAAATAGATGGTGTGCAGGAAAAAGTACAGTCAATGCAAACTAGGGTTTATAGTTAACAGTAACATTGTAATATGCTTCCACTGAATGCAACAAAGACATTATGCCAAAACTAAATGTCAGCAGGCAGGGGCATGGAGAAGGGATATGGATTCTTTGTGGAAGAAAAGGAAATGTCTCCATTATGGTGGCAAAGTCGTGTCAATGCACTTGGGTTGGATTGCATGATGTGTGAATAAAACTGTTTAAAATGAATAGAGAGAAACAAATGCTAGAGAAAATGTGGAGAAAGAAATTTACCTACTCACTCTCAGTAAGGAAACTGAGAGGTACAGCCCCCTGGAGGGCAGTTTGGTGGTTCCACAGAAGGCTAAAGGTGGGGTTGCCATATGATCCCGAAACCCCGTTGCTCAGAATATACCTGGAGGAACCTAGTGTGGGGACATGAATGGACATTTGCACACTTGTGTATATGGTGGCAGCGTTTGTGATCCACAATGGATGGAGATGGCCTAAGGGTATAATGACTGAGAAATGGAAGGGGGAACTGTGGTGTATACATGCAATAGACTACTGAGTGACTGAAAGAAGGAATGAAGTTGTGAGGCAGGCAACTAGATGTATGAACCAACTAGGTATATGAACCTTAAGGACTATATGCTGAATTAAATGTTAGGAACAAAAAGACAAATATTATGCTTCAATTATATGGACTAACAAAATATAAAACTTGGTGAACTAAAGTTGAGAACATTGGTTGAGTCCTATTGTAAAGCATTCTAGATTGTAAACCCTTACAGAGCCACATATATTCAGCAGCTGTTATTTCTAAATTCTGAGGTACTGCACTGTTTGCTTATAATCTGGTCATTCCAAGAAACTTTGGGTATTTATGTGACACCTGAGTCTCAGAGTTAGAGCTTGGAAGCTATGAAAATTGGCACTATTCCACACAGAAACTGTTTAAAAAGTTGAAAAAATAATCAGACTTTGAGGAGAGACATGAATGAAGCTGATCTGGATAGGACTAAGGTAAATCAGAATACAGGGGAAAGGATGATATCATCCATTTTTTAGAACTTCAACTTCTGTGTGAGACCAAAGGGAGAGATGTTTATTGGTACAAAATTTATGTTTTGGGTAGTCTGTTTCCTAATTTAGCTTGAATGGTCAGTTTAGTTGAACATCATTGTGCTGATTTGAAAGGATGTATGTCCCCTAGAAAAGCCATGTTTTAATCTAAATCCCATTTCATAAAGGCAGAATAATCCCTATTCAATCCTGTGTCTGAAACTGTAATCAGATCATTGTTGCTTCCTATGAAACAGAGCTCGAACGATATTAAGGAATGATGAGAAAAAAAGAAAGAAAGAGACTGGCAGGTTCAGGGGGTCTGAAGCTTAGCCATAACAGACAACAGACAACTTTATTCTTAACTAGTTCCTGCTTATATAATGCAGGGTTTAGGTGACTAAAAGCATGCATACATTTCATGAAAAAACAGAGTGCCTACTTTATCAGTATATTACTCTCTACATACAAGAGATAGCTAACAAGACCTTGGGGCTTAAGAAAAAACATTTTCTCCCTCTCAGGCTGTCCTCCAATTAAGCAGATAGCAGTCTCTGTAAATCAGGCCAGAGTTTTCTCTTCCTCAGTCAACTGACTGTAAGGAACTCCCCAAGAGGCCATGACTCTGGTCTGGGAAAGAGAAGGTAATGTGGCAGGAGTGAGGGCCAGGGGTATTGGGACACTTCCTCATGTAATTTGCTTATGCCTTCAGGTACAAGCCTTATCTCTAATATACTATTTCCATTTTATGGTGGAATATGCTGTGTATGCCCAACTTTATGGCTTGGTGGATCAGACAACACCCAGTTTATGATAAGCAACTCAGGTGTCATGGCAACTTCGTAGTCCATAGTTAAGCATTCAGTCTCTACTATGGCCCAGTCATGGGCAAAAAGTTGTTCCTCAAAAGGAGAGTAGTTATCTGCAGAGGATGGTAAGGCTTTGCTCCAAAATCCTAAGGGTCTGAGTTGTGATTCTTCTATAGGGGCCTGCCAAAGGCTACATACAGCATCCTTATTTGCCACTAACACTTCCAGCATCATTGGATCTGCTGAATAATATGGTCCAAGTAGCAGAGCAGCTTGCACAGCAGCTTGGACCTGTCACAGAGACTCCTCTTGTTCTGGTCCTCACTCAAAACTAATAGCTTTTCTGGTCACTTGGTGAATAGCTGAAGTAGCACACCCAAATGAGAAGTATGTTGTCTCCAAAATCTAAAGAAGCTATCTAGGCATTGTGCCTCTTTTTTCATCATTGGAGGGGTCGGATGCAACAGCTTTTGCTTCCCCTTAGAAGGGATATCTTAACGTGTCCCACACCACTGGACACCTAAAAATTTCACTGAAGTGGAAGGCCCCTGTATTTTTGTTGGATTTATCTCCCATCCTCTGACATGCAAATGCCTTACCAGTAAGTCTAGAGTAGTTGCTACTTCTTGCTCACCAGGTCCAATAAATATGATATCATCAATATAATGGATCAATATGATGTCTTGTGGGAGGGAGAAATGATCATTGTTCCTGTGGACAAGATTATGACATAGGACTGAAGAGTTTATTTACTCCTGAGGCAGGACAGTGAAGGTATACTGCTGACCTTGCCAGCTGAAAGCAAACTGTTTCTGGTGGTCGTTACTGACAGCTATTGAGAAAAAAGCATTTGGCAGATCAATAGCTGCATACCACGTACCAGGTGATGTGTTGATTTGCTCAAGCAATGATACCACATCTGGAACAGCAACAGCAAAAGGAGTCACCACCTGGGCAAGTTTACAATAACCCACTGTCATCCTCCAAGACACGTCTGTTTTATGAACAGGCCAAATAGGAGAGTTGAATGGAGATGTGATAGGAATCACCACCCATGCATCCATTAAGTCCTTAAGGGTAGTATTAATCTCTGCAATCCCTCCAGAATATGGTAGTGCTACCGATTCACTATTTTGCTAGGTAGGGGCAGTTCTAATGGCTTCCCCTTAGGATTTCCTACCATAATAGCCCTCACAGCATGAGTCAGAGAACCAGTGTAGGGATTCTGTCAGTTTTTGAGTATGTCAATTCCAATTATGCATTCTGGAACTGGGGAAATTACCACAGAATAGGTCTGGGGACCCACTGAACCCTCTGTGAGGTGTACTTGACCTAAACTGCACCAATCACTTGACCTCCTTAAGCTCCTACTCTGACTGTTGGACCAGAGTGACATTTTGAGTGTCCTAGAATTAGTGTCACTTCTGAGCCAGTGTCCAATAACATCTGAACTATCTGATCATTTCCTTTTCCTGAGTGCACAGTCACCATGGTAAAAGGATGTAGGTCTCCTTGGGGAAGGCTGGGGGGAAGGTTAACACTGTAAATTTTGGGTAGTATTAAATGGTCCTTCCCCAAGAGTACCCAGCCCTCAGGGTGTCTGGATCCGTAAACTGTTTCAAGTATAGGAATTGATTAAGGGGCTGTGATTCTCTGTTTTTGTAATTCAAGTTAAACTTCTGTTCACTTGACCTAGAATTCTGCTTATACAGCTCAAACAAGAATTTAGTAGACTGCCCATCTATTTTACTACTAGGTACTCCATAATCTGCTAGCCAATGCCACAAATCTCTGCAAGTCAAATTACTTTGACTGTTGCTTTTAGTCTGCTGTCCATTATGGTGGCTACACCTCCTTCGTCTGTGGTGATTAGGTGTCACCACATGGCTTCTGCCAACTCAGGATCCAATCATTCCCACTGTGTTTAAGCATTCCAGCTCAGTGACAGCAGTTCTCACAGTAATATCTGACCTACAGGAAGGGTGACTACAGAGATCTTCATGGATGATGGGGCCACTCATGAATTTATTTCTCAAGATTCTGGTGAATGATGTGTCTTCTGGACATTCCTGGGGAATGTGAGCAGGTCTTCCAAGATAAATCCACTCTAACATTCCCATCCCTCTAAGCCTCTGGATCACCTCATATACGTTATGCCGGGATTTTTGGCATTTTGACCTCAGGTAATGTCAGCCATCTTTTGATCCATGTTTCAGGCATTCATCCAAACTGTTAGTGCCCTCTCTAACTCCTTAAACTATAACATTGAAAGCACAATCTCTGCTTAGTGGGCCCATATCAATACATTCAGCTTGATTCACCTTTATATTCCTTCCATAATTATTCCCAAACGTTAAAATCCATTGCCACACATATTCCCTGATTTATGTCTATATAGATTGGAAAACTCATGCAGTTCTTTGGAGTATATCATCTCACTTCATGGGTTACACTTTGTGCCTCACCTTTTGAAGCCTGTTGGGACTTTAGTCACATTGTAGGTCTTGAAGAAAAGAGGAGTGGTGGAGGTGAGTCATGAAAAGAAATAGAAGTGTCTTTCAAGCCAATTACCTCAGGGTATTCCGTTGCAGTTTCATCTGGTGAAACAGGATTAGTTACTCCAGCCAGAGGAGTGGTGGCTGTTTCCCCAGGGGAGGTGTTACAGGGTTAGCTGGCACTGAAGAATTAATCTTTTTAGGTAGAAGTTGGATGGTGGACTCCTTTGGTCAGACTGGAGTCCAGGAAGCTGTTTCCTCAAGGCAGGCTGGAGGTCAGGAAGCTCTTTACCCAGGGCAGTCCATTACAGGTCTATCTAGTGATGGCTCAGCTAATTCCAGGGATCCTGTCTCCCCATCACCACGATTATCATGACATATACCACCATCCTACACTTCCAATTATAGCCCTTATTTTGACAGCAGACATACTGCAAGATTGGGATTTTAGTTTATGTTGTAAATCTGCTATTCACACAATGAAGCTTTGTGTCCAGTTTTCAGAGAGCTCAAATCTGTGACCACAGGAAATAAGATTTTCTTTCAGGGCACATATGGAAAATTTTACATCATTCATACAGCACTGAAGGTGCAAGTTTTAAGCTTTCTGCTCATCCCTTTCCCTCATCATTGTAACTAGCATATCTAACAACAACCAGTTGACATCATTATACCTCTTAGTTTCACAAAACTCCATAAAAGTGTCAGAAACATTCTCACCTAGAGCCCTGCTTCATATAAACATACAATTAGCAGAACACAATGGTAATATTTTGAGTATCTCTTTTGCCAACTGACCCCATAGACTGTAAGTGCCATCTTGATTATTGGAAACAGAGTCATCACTGCCTCTGGGTCTAATCAGAGTGGAAAGCCAATGTAAAAACCCATTTTTAAGATTCTGTTTCTCAAGAACTACTCACAGTACCAAGCTGTGTTAGTCAGAGTTCTCTACAGAAACAGAAACAACAGGATGGATCTGTAAATATGAGATTTATAAAGGTGTCTGATGCAGATGTTGAACTGGAAGTGTCCAAAATCCATAGGGCAGGAGAGGCTCACTGGCTGAAGAAACAGTGAAAGAGTCTCTCTCCTCCTTTAAAAGCCTTCAACTGATTGAATTATCTCATTGTGGGAGACATGCCTTAATTGATTGCAGATGTAATCAACTGCAGATGCAATCAACTGTCTGATGATTTACTATACCAGCCTTCTGCTTTATCAATGAGTCATGAAATATCTTTACAGCAATGGTCAGGCCAGTGCTTGCCTGGCCAGACAATTGGGTATAATGACTTGGCAAAGTTGACACCAGAACCTAGCCATCACATCAGAAACCTCTGGCCAGGAAAGCAGACCGACCCATGCACTAAGAAAGGGTGAGTTTGTCCTGAAGGCAGAGGTGGGTCTTCTGTCTTGATGTTCTGGAAGAATTTTGTTGTCTCAGACCTTGGAGGGGGTGGAACACATTCCTTGGGGATTGGAGAGAGCCTTGCTGCCACCACATTGTTCTGAAGTGGTTGAGCATGTGCCCTGGAGATGACAGAGAGACTGGGTGTGGTCTGATGCTTGGAGAGGGTGCAGCTGAGGAAAAGGTGGTCTCCCCAATGTCTTCCAAGGTGGCAAAATTTATGGCAGTATTTGGAGAGAGCAGGGCCACTGCTTAGGCCCTTGGAAAGATGTGGTTGCTTATTGGAGTCTTTTAAGAGGGAAACATTTTGGAAAAAGCCCACACAGCCAGAAACCTTTGGAGATGCAGAAAGAAATCACCCATGGGGAAGCCAGATGAAATGAGGAGAGAAAGATAGCTGCCTTCCCAGCTGAGAGAGGTGTCCAGAAGTCTAAGACCCCAGAAGACACCAGCCACATGCCTTCCCAGCTGACAGAGGTGTTCTGAATGGCATCAGCCTTTCTTGAATGAAGGTAACCTCCTGTTGGTGCCTTAATTTGGACATTTTCAAACCTTAGAACCTTAAACGTGCAACTTAATAAATGCCCTTTTAATAGCTGTCCTGTGTCTATATACTGCATTCTGTCATCTTTAGCAAACCAGTATAGTCAGCGAGCAGTTTATACACCCAGGGACAGGCATCTGATCTGGATATGGATGGGCTTGGCACAACAGGGGACTTTGCAGGGATAAAGGGAAAAATTGATATTTGAATAAAAGTGTAAGTTGATGGGATAGGTTGGAGTCTGGAAGTACTTCAAACTTAAATACAGATTCCTCATCCCAATATTATCCTCTTGCCCGTACCAACAGAGATTTTCTTAGAAATAACAGTAAAGGAGGAGAGAGAAATTGTGCAGTCCTATGTATCCTTGGGTGATTAGATTCCAGTGCCATGTCCAACTTGAATTAAAAGGAAATAAAAAACATGTGAAACTGCATCCAATGCCCTCTTAGTTCAATTCCTGTCATGTCGAAAAAAATGCTTCACTTGGAGGTTTGGGAGCTGACACAACTACACACAAATTTGAATCTCACTTTATTCTAAGATAATTTGAATGATAAGTCACTCCAACCATTAGAGGAAAAGTCTTGTTCTTCCTGAAAAATAAACAAAACAAAATATATTATATATCAGCCTTCATTATTCTTTTGTATACAATGCCCAGAATACAATAAAAATTATGAGACATGTGAAAAAGCAGGGAAATGTAATCTGTAATGAAAAAAACACCACAACCAAATGAAGCAGGCTTGCAGATGATCCTATTGTTGGAATAAGCAAGTAAGGACTTTAAAACAGCTATGTCAAATATGTTATTAAATTTACAGGGACAGTGGAGATAATGCATGGAGATGTGGTGCATTTCAGGAGAGACATGGACTCTAAAACAATCAGTATTTGAGGTACAAAATTCATTGGATTTGGCATTACAGAAGGAGTGATTGCAGAACAAGAAAATAGATCAATAGAAATGATCCAGACTGAAGTAGAGAGGAAAAAAGAAGGATTTAGGTAAATGGAAAGTGTATCAATAAATTGTGGAATAGCTATGCTTCAATTTACATATAATTGGAATCCCAAAATGAAAGGAGAGAGAGAATGGGGAAGGAAAATATTTGAAGAAATAATGGCTCAATTTCCAAATTTGATTGAGATAACTTAGAAACCCAAGAAATTCAATGAACACCAATCAGGACAAGCAAAGAAAACCACCCTGAGACACATATAGTTAAATTTATGAAAACTAAAGAGAATCAGAGTAAAAGGACATATTACATAATACAGGAGCAGTGATGAAATTATTGCTGACTTTTCATTAAGTCAGGTAAGACAAAAACAATGGTCTGTATGTCTCCAAAATGCTGATAGAAAAAAAGCTGCTAACCTCGAATTCTATATCTAGTGACATGTCTTTCAAATATGAAGGCAAAATAAAGAAATTTTCAAATAAATTAAAGCAGAGACTATCTGTAGCCAGAAGAAATGCCAAAGAAACTGTAGAGAAATGCTACTAGGTGAAAATGCAGATCTGCAGGAAGAAATAATGAGTAACAGAAATGTTAAACACATGGAAAAATATAAATCCATTTTCCCTCAAAATTTTTTCTTTAAAATATGATCGTTCAAAGCAAATATTATAGCAACATATGGGAGATTTATAACACATTGAAATAAGATATAAGAAACAATAAGACAAAGGATGGGAGGGGAAAGGGAAATACACTATTGTAATGTTCTTACTTTAACATGAACTAGTAGAGTATGAGGTACATTTCATGATAAAAAGTTGGTTCATCAAGAAGACATAAATTTTTTAAATGACATGCATTTAATAATATATATTCAATTGCATGAAGCAAAAAATGGAGAGAGCTAAACTAAAAAGAAAAAAATTCAAACTTTTAGTTGGAGATTCTGTACCTCCCTCTCAGGAATTGATAGGACAAGCAGCCAGAAACCCAGTTAGCATATGGAAGGATATAGAAGACTTAAATCACACTACCAATCACATTAACCTAATTGATAAATATAAAACAGACACCAGGTGGGCCATTGTGGCTAAGCAGGCAGAGTTCTCACCTGCCATGCCAGAGATCCAGGTTTGATTCTCAGTGCCTGCCCAAGCTAAGAAAAAAAAAAGAAAAGAAAAAACACCAACAACTACAGAATACATATCTTTTTAAAGTGCATGTGGAAAATTGAAACAAATATCAATAAATTCCAAAAGAATTCAAAGGAATGAAATCATACATAGAAGTTTCTTTTACTATAATGGAATTAAATTGGAAATCACTAACAGCAGCCTATGTTGGCAAGGTAGAGGGCTGTTGGAGAACTACAGATCAGAGATTACCAGGTGTATTGGTATCAGTGGTCTTCAAACTGTTTTAAAGGAATCAACATTCAGATAATCAATATCCATAATATTTTATTTTAATATTGATCTATAAGAGAATTTGCCTACAATTCTCTTTCCCACACCTCAGAAGTTAAGGCATTTATCCACATTAAAAATAAGGCAAGTTTGAAATCCCAACCAAACCATTCCAGCCAATCCTAAAAAACACCTAGAATATATAAGAGTAGAATAGATTCTATAAAGATTCCATGCACTAAGGTAACTTTCTAGAAACTTACAACCTCCAGATGGGTCCCTGGATCAAATAAGTCCTGAAACCTAGAGGGCCCAGCCTCTCCAGAGCATCAGCTAGTTCCATCTCCCTACTCCATATTATCGACAGCCCCTTCCAACAGAAAAAAGTTAGAATGGCCATAGCCAAATACCCCTAAAGAGTGGGATAGAAAGATCAAAGGTGATGGCGGAGTTTTACAGAGAAGGTAGGGTTCAACAAATGAATATGATTGCTGAATCATTAAATTGATATTTCTTTTAGTCCCCAGTATCTTAGAGTAGCTATAAGTAAAATCTAAAATTGTGAAATTGTAACCCACACCAAATTCTGATATCTGTGCTTTGAAATTTATTGCTTTTTTAGATTTACTATTTTTCAGAAAGAAGAAAAAATGTTGATTGTGATAATAAAAAAAATATGTATTCCTTCTAGCCTCTTATGTTCTGGAGAAGCTGGAAGGAAAAATCTGAGATGATGGTATGATAGCCCATGACAAACCCTGGGATCTGTCCTGTAACTACTTGTTGAAGAATGCTTTGAAATCTATTGCTTTTTCTTTCTTTGTATTTCAGGTACATATTCCCCACATACATTTCATACATACATTTACAATATACCTTAATTTTTATATTTATTATTCATTAATATTTGTAATATACTTAAGTTGTTTTGTTCATTTGTATACTATAAATATTTGTAATGACAACTTAATAAAATAATTTTTAAACACTTACAATTATAGCTACTCTGAAATTGAATAAATGCAGCATTTGAATATATGTACATATTCTTTTTCAAGTATCAGAGGCTGATAAATTGTCTTTCAGCATGAAAATTTCATTATCATAAATATCCTTGGGGAACTGAAAATAAAACAATTTGTGGTGGTTAGATTCATGTGTCAACTTGGCCAGGTGGTAGTGCCCAGTTGTCTGGTCAAGCATGCACTGATCTAACCATTATTGCAAGAACATTTTGTGGCTGGTTTATTAAATCATCAGCACATTGATTGTATCCATGGGTGATTACATTTGCAGTTGGTCAAGGGGAGCATCCTCCACAATTAGTGACATTTAATCTAATCAGCTGAAGGCTTTAAAGGAGAAGTCAGAAGAAAGAATCTCTTTCTCCTTCATCCAGACAGCCTCTCCTGGAGAGGCTGTAGTAGTTACAGCCTCTGTCCAAGTAGTTACAGGACAGATCCCAGGGTTTGTCATGGGCTATCATACCATCATCTCAGATTTTTCCTTCCAGCTTCTCCAGAACATAAGAGGCTAGAAGGAATACATATTTTTTTATTATCACAATCAACATTTTTTCTTCTTTCTGAAAAATAGTAAATCTAAAAAAGCAATAAATTTCAAAGCACAGATATCAGAATTTGGTGTGGGTTACAATTTCACAATTTTAGATTTTACTTATAGCTACTCTAAGATACTGGGGACTAAAAGAAATATCAATTTAATGATTCAGCAATCATATTCATTTGTTGAACCCTACCTTCTCTGTAAAACTCCGCCATCACCTTTGATCTTTCTATCCCACTCTTTAGGGGTATTTGGCTATGGCCATTCTAACTTTTTTCTGTTGGAAGGGGCTGTCGATAATATGGAGTAGGGAGATGGAACTAGCTGATGCTCTGGAGAGGCTGGGCCCTCTAGGTTTCAGGACTTATTTGATCTTTATTGAAGATCTTTATTGATGCTGTCAGCTTGCAGCTTGCCCTATGAAATTTGAACTTGTGTATCCCACAGTTGCATAAGACACTTTTATTAAATCTCATATTTACAGAGTTCTCCTGTTGGCTATACAATAAAAAAGTTAAAAGTTAAAAAAAAGAAGGCATACTTCACACCTATTCAGACTCTAACTAATACAGCTTGGTGATGGGAGTGGTTCTTGAGAAAGAAAATTTTAAAAATGGATTTTTTTTGAAATTGGCTTTCTACTCTGATTATACTCAAAGGTACTAATGACTGTATTTCCAATAATCAAGATGGCACTGATAGTCCATGGCATGAGTTGACAATAGAGATACACAAAATATCGCCATATGATTCTGTTAATTGTATGCTTACATGAGGCAAGACTCTGCTGACAGTGTTTTTGACACCTTGATGGAGTTTTGTGGAGTTAAGAGGTATAATAATATTGGCTGATTGTTCATAAATGTTCTGGATACTGTTATGAGAGAACAGGATGAGATGAAGGCTTCAAATTTGCAAATTAAACACCATATGAAAGATGTAAAAGTTTCTGAAAGAAATTGAAAGAAAATCTTATTTCCTGTAGTGGTAGACTTGTGATCTCTAAAAACAAGACCCAGAGCCTCATTGTGTGAGTAGCAGATTATAATGTAAACTAAAATCTCAACCTTATAGAATGTCCACTATTGAAGTAAAGGCATTGACTGGAAAAGAATGGGATCCTGAAAATTGGGATGGGGACATATAGGTTGATAATTATGGCAGTGAGGTTATTGGAACCATGGATTCTGCTGAGTCTTACCTGATAGGCCTCTAATGGTCTGCACTGAGGAAACAGCCCCCCTTCCCACCTTCAACCTGCTCTGAGGAAACAGCCATCCAATCTCCATCCTGATCTGAGGAGACAGCTCTCTTACCTTCAGCCTGCCTTGAGGAAATAGCTTATGGACCTTCAGTCTGCCCTGAAGAGTCTGCCATCCAACTGATACTTTAGGAGATTATTCCTGCAGTGCCTGCTAAACCTGTAACCACCCACCTTGGGAAACAGCTCTCACTCTTCTGTCTGAAAAGATTAATCCTATTTCACCAGATGAAACTGCAATGGAATGCCCAGAGGTAATTGACTTGAAGGACACTTGTAATTATTTTCATGACCCACCCTTGCCAACTGTTTTTATTTCAAGACCTGTGATGAGACTAAAGTCCCAGCATGCCCTGAAGGTGAGATACAAAGTGTGACCTATGAGGAAGGAGACTATACTCTAAAATAACTGCATGAGTTTTCTGATTTATATAGACATAAATCAGGGGAATATGTGTGGAAATGGATTTTAAGAGTGTGGGATAATGGTGGGAGGAATATAAAGTTGAATCAGGCTGAATTTATTGATATGGGTCCACTAAGCAGAGATTCTGCATTCAATATAGTAGCTCAAGGGGTTAGAAAAGGCATTAATAGTTTGGGTGCTTGGTTGAAACATGGATCAAAAGTTGGACAACATTACTTGAAGTTGAAATGCCAGAACTTCCCTGGTACAATGTAAAAAAGGGGATCCAAAGTCTTAGAGAGATGGTAACGTTAAGTTGGATTTACCATGGAAGATCTACTCACATTCCCCAGGAATGTCCAGAGAGCACACCATTCACTGGGACTGTGAAGAATAAATTTGTGAGACTAGGTCCATCATCTCTGAAGAGCTCTGTAGTCACTGTTCTCTGCAGGTCAGATATTACCATGAGAACTGCTGTTACTGAGCTGGAATCCTTGAACACAATGGGATGATGGGATACTAAATGGCAGAAACCATATGGCAGTGCTTAATCATCAAAGACAAGGTGGGCATTGCTACCATAATGGACACTAGACTCAAAGCAGATGTCAAAATAATCTGACTCACAGAGACTTATGGCTGGTAGAACATTAGGTACCTAGAAGTAAAATAGAGAGGCAATCTATTAAATTCTTGTTTGATCTGTATAAGCAGAAAAGTTCTAGGTCAAATGAACAAAAGTCTAGCTTAAATTACAAGAAATAGAGAGTCACAGCCCCTTAATCAATCCACGGGCTCAAGACAGTTCACAGACCAAGAGCCCCTTGAATGAGGGGAAAGCCAGAGACCCTTGAGGAAGGATCCTGTTATACAGCCAAAAATTATTCTATTAATCTTTGCCCAACCTTCCCCAAGAGGAACTGCAGCCTTTTACCAGGGTAACTGTGCATTTGGAGAAAAGAAAATGATCAGATATTTTGGGGACTATTAGACACTGGCTCAGAAGTGACATTAATTCCAAGAGACACAAAACATCACTCTGGTCCACCTGTCAGAGTAGGGTTTTATGGACATCAAGTGATTGATGGAGTTTTAGCTCAGGTCCATCTCGCAGAACGTTCAGTGTAGCCCTGGGTCCATTCTGTGGCTATTTCCCCAGTTCAGGAACGCATAATTGGAGTAGACATATTCGGCAACTGGCAGAATCCCCACATTGGTTCTTGACTTATAGAGTGAAGGTTATTATGGTAGGAAAGGCCAAGCAGAAGCCACAAGAATTGACCCTATCTAGCAACAAGTAAATCAGAAGCAATACCAGATTCCTGGATGGATTGTGGAAATTATTGCCACTCTTAAGGACTTGAAGGATGTAGGGGTGGTGATTCCCACCACATCCCCACTCCTGTTTGACCTGTGCAGAAAACAGATGGTTCTTGAATGATGATAGTAGATCACCATAAACTTAATCAGGTGGTGACTCCCTTTTCAGCTGCTGTTCCATATGTGCTATCATTGCTTGAGAAAACCAACACATCACCTGGTACCTGATATGCAGCTATTGATCTAGCAAATGATTTTTCTCAATAGCTGTTAATAAGGAAGACCAGAAACAGTTTGTGTCCAGCTGGCAATGCCAGGAGTATACCTTCATTGTCCTGCCTCGGGGAATATCAACTCTCCAGCCCTATGTCACAGTCTTTTCCACAGGGACCTTGATGATTTCTCCCTTCCACAAGACATCACACTAGTCCATTATATTGATGATGTTATGATGACTGGACCTGGTGAGAAAGAAGTAGCAACTACTCTAGACTTATTGATTGGACATTTGCATTTCAGAGGAGGGAGATAAATCCAACAAAAATATATGGACCTTCCACCACTGTGAAACTTTTAGGTGTTCAGTGGTGTAGGGAATGTTGAGATATCTCTTCTAAGTGAAAGATAAGCTGTTGCATCTGTCCCCTCTTGTGATGAAAAAAAGAGATACAACACCTAATTGGCCTTTTTGGGTTTTGGAGACAGCAAATTCCTCATTTGGGTGTGCTACTCTGGCCCACTTACCAACTGACTAGAAAAGTTGCTAGCTTTGAGTGGGGACCAGAACAAGAAGAGGCTCTGTGACAGGTACAGGATGATGTGCAAGCTGTTCTGCTACTTATATCATATGATCCAGAAGATTCAATGGTGCTGGAATTGTCAGTGGTAAATACAGACACTGTTCTGGAGACTTTGACAGGCCCCTGTAGGAGAATCACAAAGCATGCCCTTAGGATTTTGGAGTAAAGCCTTGCCATCCTCTGTAGATAATTACTCTCCTTTTGGGCTGTTACTAGGCTTTAGTAGAGACTGAACTCTTAACCATGGGCCACCAAGTTACCATGAGTCCTGAGTTCCACACCATGAGCTGGGTGCTATCTGACCCATCAATCCATAAAGCTGGGCATGCACAGCAGCACTTCATCATAAAGTGGAAATGGTATATATGAGATAGGGCTTGAGCAGTTCCTGAAGACACAAGTAAGTTACATGAGGAAATGGCCTAAATATCCATGGCCCCCACTCTGCTGCATTAGCTTCTCTTTCCAAGAACAGAGCTATGGCCTCTTGGGGAGTTCCTAAAAATCATTTGGTTGAAGAAGAGAAAACTTGAGAGTGGACAGCTTCAGTGCTTCAGCCCCTTCTTGGGATGTCCATGAAGGACAGCAGTGAAGGGAAATCCTATCATTGGTTGGAACCTTGAGCAGTGCACCACTGCTCAAGGTAATTTTCCTAGGAAGGAGAAATGGCCAGAGGTGCATTTTTTTACTGATTCATGGGCTATTGCTAATGATTTGGCTGTATGGTCAGGAATTTGGAAGGAACATGATTGGAAGTTTGGTGAGGTCTGAGGAAGAAGTATGTGGATAGGTCTTTCTGTGCAGGCAAAAAACATGAAGATATTTATGTCCCATGTGAATGTTCACCAGAGGGTGACTTTGGAACAAGAAGTTTTTAATAACCAAGTGGAGAACACTACTTAACTCATTTTATGACGCTAATATCACTCTAATACAAAAACTGGATAAAGACATTATATGAAAGGAAAAATACTTGCCGATTTCCCTAATGAGCATAGATGTAAAAATTCTCAACAAAATGCTAGCAAATCGAATCCAATCACACATTAAAAGAATTATATACCATGAGCAACTGGAGTTTATACCAGAATGCAAGGGTGGTTCAACACAAGAAAATCAATCAATGTAACATAGCACATTAACTAATTGAAAGGAAAAAATCACATGGTCATCTTGAATGATGCTGATAAAGGATTTGACAAAATTCAACATCCTTTTGATAAAAGCACTTCAAAAGGTAGGAAACTTCTTCAATATGATAAAGGGCATATACGACAACCTATAGCCAGCATCATACTAAATGATGAGAGACTGAAAACCTTCCCCCAAGATCAAGAATGAGACAAGGATGCCCTCCGTCACCACATTGTATTAGAAGTTATAGCTAGAGCAATTAGGCAGGAAAAAAGAAATAAAGTGCATCCAAATCAGAAATCAATAATTTCATTATTGGCAGATGATGTGATACTATATGTGCTGGTTTGAAATGATGTATGCACCCTAGAAAAGCCATGTTTTAATCCTAATCACATTTTGTAAAGGCAGCCATTTTTTATAATCCCTATTCAGCCTTGTATGTTTCAAACTGTAATTAGATCATCTTCCTGGGGATGTGATTTAATCAGAGTGGTTGTTAAGCTGGATTAGCTGGAGGCGTATCTCCACCTATTTAGGTGGGTCTTGGTTAGTTTCTGAAGTCCTATGAAAGGAAACATTTTGGAGAATGAAAGAGATTCAGAAAGAGCAGAGAAGAATGCCATAGCCATGAGAAGCAGAGAGAACCAGCCAGTGACCTTTGGAGATGAAGAAGGAAAACACCTCCCAGGGAGCTTCATGAAACAGGAAGCCAGGGAAGTAAGCTAGCAGATGATGCTGTGTTCACCATGTGCCTTTCAGGATGAGAGAGAAGCCCTGACTGTGTTCACCATGTGCCTTCTCACTCGAGAAAGAAATCCTGAACTTCATTGGCCTTCTTGAACCAAAGTATCTTTCCCTGGATGCCTTTGATTGGACATTTCTACAGACTTGCTTTAATTGGGACATTTTCTCAGCCTTAGAACTATAAACTATCAACTTATTAAACTCCCCTTTTTAAAAGCCATTTTAAAAGCCATTTTGTTTCTGGTATATTGCATTCTGGCAGCTAGCAAAGTAGAACACTATACTTGGAAAATCCTGAGAAATCTGACAGAATTTCTTGAGCTAGTAAACAAATTCAGCAAAGTGGTGGGATACAGGATTAATGTGCAAAAGCCAGTAATGTCTTTATACACAAGCAATGACCTAAACCTGAAGAGTCAGTTAAGGAAAAAATTCAATTCAAAATTGCAACTAAAAGAATCAAATGTCCAAAGAATAAATTTATCTAAAGATATAAAGGACCTATACACAGAAAACTGCATAACATTGCTAAAAGAAATCAAAGAAGATCTAAATAGGTAGACAAACATTCTCTTCTCATGGATAGAAAAAAGGTTAAATGTAATTAAGGTGTCAATTATACCCAAATTGACCTACAGATTCAATGCAATACTAATCAAAATTCCAAAAACCTACTATGAAGACTTGGAAAAGCTAGTTATTAAATTCAACTGGAAGGGAAAGGGATCTCAAATAGCTAAAAATATCCTAAAAAAAGAACTAAGTGGTAGGATTAACAGTTCCTGATTTTAAAGCTTATTATAAAGCCATAGTAGTCATAACAACATGATACTCGCACAGAAATAGAAGTATCGAACAATGAAATTGAATCAAGAGTAGGGAAATAGACCACCAAGTCTATGGTCAACTGATCTTTGACAAATCCATTGAACTGGGACAAAATACTCTTTTGAATAAATGGACATGAAAGAACTGGACATCAATAACCAAAGGAATGAAAGAGGACCCTTACCTTACATGCTATACAAAAATTCAAAGTGGATTAAAGACCTATATATAAAAGCAAGTACTATAAAACTCCTAGAAGAAAATATAGGGGAACATCTTCAAGACCTAATAATAGGAAGTAGCTTCTTAAACTTTACACCTAAAACACAAGAAGACAAAAAGGAAAAATGGGAAGACAAAATAGACAAATGAGAACTCCCCAAATCAAATAATTTTGTGTCTCAAAAGAGTACAAAAAAGGTGGAGGCAGCCAACTCAATGGGAGAAAATATTTGAAAATCATGTATCATATAAAGGTTTCATATGCAATATCCAGAAAGAAATCATACAACTCAATGACAAAAGAACAAACAACCCAATCATAAAATTGGCTAAAGATATGAATAGACAGTTTTCTGAAAAGCAAATACAGATGGCTAAATAGCATATGAAGACATGCTCATTCTCATTAGCTATAAGGGAAATTCATATCAAAACTACAATGAGATACCACCTTATAACTATAAGAATGCTGTAATAAACAAACAGAAAACCACAAATGTTGGAGAGGATGTGGAGAAATTGGAACACATACACTGCTGGTGGGAATGTGCAGCTGCTATAGAAGACAGTAAGGCAGTTCTTTAGTGAACAAAATGCAGAATTGTCCTATGACCTGGCAATACCACTACATAGTATATACCCAGAATAGCTGAAAGCAGTGACACAAATAGATATTTGCACACCAATGTTCATAGTATCATATTTCACAATTTCCAAAAGATAGAAAAAATTCAAGTGCCCATCAGTGGACTTGTGCACAAACAAAATGTGGTATATACATATGATGGAATATTATGCAGCAGTAAGATGAAATGATGTCCTAAACCACTTGACAAGATGGATGAGACTTGAGGACCAAAACTGAGTGAAATAAGCCAGACACAATAGGATAGATATGGTATGATTTTGCTTTTATGACTGTATTAGTTAGGGTTCCCTAGAGAAACAGAATCAACAGGAAACGTTCGCAAATATAAAATTCATAAAAGTGTCTTATGTAACCATGGGGACTCAGAGTCCAAAGTCTGCAGGGCAGGCTGTGAAACTGATGATTCCGTTGGAGGGTCTGGATGAACTCCACAAGAGAGGCTGGCTGGCTGATGTGAAGCAGGAAGAGAGGCTGTCTTTTCTGAATCCTTCTTAAAAGGCTTCCAGTGACTAGATTAAACATAACTCATTGCAGAAGACACACCCCTTGGCTGATTACAAATGGAATCAGCTGTGGATGCAACTGATGTGACCATGATTTAATTCTATGAAATGTCCTCATTAAAACAGACAGGCCAGCACTTGCCCAACCAGACAAACAGGTACCACCACTTGGCCAAGTTGACACATGAACCTGACCATGACAATGACCTTAGTCAAGCAAACTCAGAGGTTTAAATTACAGAATATAGGGGACTTAGAAATACACAGAAGATGGGTGAACAGTTAGCTATTGAGGTTGAACTTAAATGTAAGGGAATTGATAGAAGTGAAGGCAGTTAATTAGTGGGCCTGCAAGTAATATTACCATATTGAAGGTGAGCATGATTGAAAGCAGTTGTATAGAACCATGTGTCCCACCAATTAACACTACATATATAAATAAGTACTTGTACTTGTATTCCAAAAGTATGAAACTTGTATAAAGAGTAAATCATTATAGGGGGAAACTACTATTGCATGCTATGGGCTAGGTTTAACAGGAAGACATCAACAGTACCACAGAAATACCAGGGGTAAATAATTGGTGGGGTGAAGGACAAGAGTTAAGGGGATATTTTGATTTTCTATTTGGTGAAGACATGTTTATTGGCTATTTTCTTTTTGGAGTATTGAAAATTGTCCAAAATTGAGAATTTTGATTATACCACTATGTGAGGATAATGTGAGATTTGGACTGTTGACTTTGGAAATTATACATGATGCCCAATGGATGGAGGTGTCTGAAGGATATACTGACTGAGAAGTAGAATGGTGAACTGTGGTGTATACATATGATAGAATATTGTGCTCTACAGAAAGGAAGAAAGTAATGCACCATGCAACATTGTGAAAGAACCTGGGGGACATTATGTGATACAAAATAAGCCAGAAACAAAAGAGCAAATATTGTGTGGTCTCATTTCAAAAATACTTACAAGAAAACTGGGGCCTAGACCATAAGCTCTTGTAGAAGTTGCAGTTAGTTTGGAGCTCTAATGGTTATTCCTAGATTTTAAGAGAGTGTGCTATATATGCGTCACCTGGTACTTCCCTGGAATTTTGGGTACCTGTGTGACAGTAGGAGTTCTACAGCCCTGAAAGTCAGAATTGCCACATACAACAACTGTTAAAGAAATTAAAGAAGAGATCAGTCTTCAACTAGAGGTAAGAACAAAGTCAATTGGGTGAGGACTAAGGTAAATTAGAACACAGGGGTAAGGAGAACATTTTCCATATTTTCGAACTTCACCTACTCTATGAAATGAAAGGAAGAGAGATTTATTTTGTCCAAAAGCTAAATTTTCTGTTCCACATAATCTAACTGACCTTTTTGAGTAGTTCATTTACACAACCCAAACACATGGAACTCAGAATGGAAGAGAGGTCTTGTAATTCTGTATAGCTTAATGTAATGCCTGGATACATCCCAGAGTATGTTGCATAGATAATTGAAAAGTATTGGCAAAGTCCCTTGAGGGGTGAGAAAAAGTATGAACTGTTAAGCTTGACCACTGGGGAAGCCCCTGATACTGTCCAAACATTAGGGACTCCAAAGTAAATAGACAAAGTCCTTGATCTTGAGGCTTGCTCTTGTGGAGCTTATTTATATAGCAGAGAAGCTTAGCCTACCTATAGTTATGCCTAAGAACTACTTCCAGAGGATCTTTTTGGCTGCTCAGATGTGGCCTCTCTCTCTCTAAACCAACTCTGTAAGTAAAAATATTACTCTCCCACCTATGTGGGACATGATATCCAGGGATGAAAGTCTCCCTGCCAATGTGGGATATGACTCCAAAGGATGAGTCTGGTCTTGGTACCATGGGATTGACAATGCTTTCCTGAACAAGGGGGAAAATAATTGTAATGAGTAAGGTATCAGTGGCCAAGAGAGTTCAGATAGAGTTGAGAGGCTACACTGGAAGTCCTCTTATGTAAGCTTCAGCTAGATTCTGCTATTTATCATGGTGTGCCAAATCCTTATCAAAATTATTCCTGCCAACCTTAAAGAACATCTAGGGCTTTATCTGAGATCTACAAATGTTCCATGCACTATGATTACTTTCCAGAGACCGCCAACCCCCAAATGGGTTCCTAGGCCATATAAGTTCTGAAACCAATAGGTTCCAGTCTCTCCAGATCATTAACCAGCTCCCTCCCCATTCCCATATTTTTGACAGCCTTGCCAATGTGAAAAAGTTAGAATGGGCATAGTCCAAACAGCCCTAAGGAATGGGAGAAAGGTTAAAGGAACAAGTGGAATTATAACAGAGAAGATAGGATTTAACAAATGAATATGACTGCTGATAAATACCATTATATTGATATTTCTTTTAGTCTCCAGTGTTTTGGAGAAGCTATAAGGAAAAACCTAAAATTGTGGTGCAGTAACCCATACCAAACTTTGAAATATGTTCTATAACTAATTGTGTGTGCTTTGAAATTTATCAATTTTTAAATATATATTTTTTATACAAACATAGATAAATATATTTAAATTTTCTTTTTAACCATAAAAGAATTCAAACTGACTGCTGTGAAACAAAATACTATACACAGTTGTCTGTATAGATCATAGAAAACATAAAAACCAGGATGTGGAGTAGGTATCAGTGATGAAAACTGCAGGGCCAAAACTTGCTCAACAATGAACTGAAAACCACTGCAGTTTAATGAACATGACCCACCCCTATTGCTAATAGCTTTGTCAACCTCCTGATCCTAAATTCAAGGTTTTCTCCTCCTTCCTCTGTCTGCTTTGGTCTGTGTCCGATTACCTGACTGGACAGTAAATTGCTTTATGAAATCCACTAATCAATCTGTGGTTTCTGAAATGGAAACAAAAGACTTGATGGGAGAATCATTTAAGTTGAGATTTGCAAAGGAACTTGGCATCTCTCTGCTGCAGCCTGCCTCTTCCATCACTGGTGGGGTAACCCTGAAGGCTTCTGCTTCTAAGACTTGGTCTTGATCTCTGCATCTGCAGACTTGTGCTCTGACTGTTCTAAGAGGCTGAGGAGGAGGCCTTCATTATGGCCTTTTTCCTTTGTGCTCCTCTGTCATTGCTGCCTCTTCCCCTCCACAGTTGAGCACAGTCTACCACTGCCTTCAGGCCCATCTTCTTGGTCACCCTTGGCAAGCTGGAGACAGGCCTCTACATGACACTGATACTCTCTGAATGGGACCAGGGATTTACAGAGATAACACTTCTCATTCTTGTTAAAGTCTAGGGAAGTCTGGGCAGCAGTCCCACTGTCACTCTTGTTCTTGGCCTCTTTTTGTCTCCAAGTCAGCACTGTTTCTTAACCAAGACCATTGCAATACATGGCGTGTTGGTCAATTTTTGTGCATGGGAAGCCTTGATCACACAGTGGGTAGGATATCTGGGTACTGGATAGAAAAGTTGAAGTAGGTATTTCCTTCTCACCATCTTCCCTGTTACAAACCTCTTTATCTGCTACTGTTATTCTTGTTTCATCTGATGTCTCTCAGCTACCTGGGGTGACTTCTCTTTTAAGGTCAGGGGTTTCAGAAGAACTTAGCTGTGTCTCAGGACAAACTGTGATTTCTTCTGCAGAGCTCTCAGACATAAGGACTGAGATTCTCTTACCAGTCAAAGCAGCAATGCTTTGTGATGCAGGTACAGAGTTTCCTTCTTCAGAAGTTTCTTAAACAAATAGCCCTTGAGAAGACTGACTGTTCTGGTTTGCTAGCTGCTGAATGCAATATACCAGAAAAAGAATGGCTTTTAAAAAGGGGAATTTAATGAGTTGCTAGTTTACAGTTCTAAGGCCGAGGAAATGTCCCAATCACAACAAGTCTATAGAGATGTCCAATCAAAGGCATCCAGGGAAAGATACCATGGTTCAAGAAGGCCGATGAAGTTCAGGGTTTCTCTCTCAAGTGAGAAGGCACATGGCAAACACAGTCAGGGTTTCTCTCTCAGCTGGAATGGCACATGGTGAATACGGCGTCATCTGCTAGCTTTGTGTCCTTGCTTCCGGTTTCATGAAGCTCCCCGGGAGGTGTTTTCCTTCTTCATTTCCAAATGTTGCTGGCTGGGGGACTCTCTGCTTCATAGTGCTGCAGCATTCTCTGCTCCCTCTGAGTCTCTCATTCTCCAAAATATTTCCTCTTTTATAGGACTTCGTAAACTAATCAAGTCCCACTCAAATGGGTGGAGACATGTCATCCCTTTATCCAGTTTAACAACCGTTATTGACTAAATCACATCAACCAGGGAGATGATCTCATTACAGTTTCAAATATACAGTATTGAATAGGGATTATTCTACCTCTATGAAATGGGATTTACATTAAAACATGGCTTTTCTTAGGGGGCATACATCCTTTCAAACCAGCACAGTGACCCTGACTGGTTGTTGGTTTATATGTTGTTTTTAACAATAAAAAGAAAAGAAAGAAGAGAGGAAGAAAATGACCTTAAAAGGTTGAAAAAGATCAAGAGAGATTGAATTAGGAAAGCAGTTTGGTCATTCCACAGAAAGGTAAACACAAAATTATCATATGATCCAGAAATTCCACTGTCAGGTATACACCCCAAAAATTGAAAGCAGGGACTCAAATATTTGTATAACCAATGCCCATAGCAGCATTCTTCACAATTGCCAAAAAGGTGGAAACAACTCAAATGTCCATCAACAGATGAATGTGTAGACAGTATGTGGTATAAACATACAATGGAATATTATTCAGCTATAAAGATGAATGATGTTTTGATAAACTTTACAATATGGATAAACCTTGAAAACATGCTAAGTGTAATGAGCCAGACATAAAAGGACAGGTGTTGTATAATCCCACATGTATGAAATATCTAGAGTAAGGAAATTCATAGAGACAAAGAGTAGATTAGAGGACCAGGAATGGGGAAGGAGAGAATGGGGAGTTGTTGCTTAATGGGTACAGAGTTTCTGTTTGGGGTCATGAAAAAGCTTTGGTAATGGATGATGGTGATGGTAGCATGTAATTGTAAATATAATTAATGCCAATGAATTGTATACTTAAAAATGATTAAAATGTCAAATTTTATGTTATATATATGTTACTATAATAAAAAGTAAATTCATAATAATAGTAACAATGATAATAATAAATAAATTAAGTGAGAATTAAAAAGATAATTATTATGCCTGAAAAAGATGCATAAGCTGAGATTCTTCTGGATCAACCAGGAAAAGATGAATAGACTGAAAGCCTCCTGGACTGAGACCAGGATGTCTGGTCACCCCACCTATGCAAACCTATCCTCCTTCAGGGTGCAGCCTAAAGGAAGCTCAATTGGAGTTTTCATTGGTGACTCCAGTATCCTTGAGGCACCTCCAAAAACTAATTGTGCGCCCAAAACTCATTTTGATATTTATTTCTTTCACTTTTTTCATGAATATTTACATATGTTAAATATGTGTTTTCCAACCAGATTGACAACTTCAACACAGAGACTCTACTTCTTTAATGCTTGAGAATGTGCAATAGTCAGAGCAGGCATTCAAACACTGATGAATACAGACAGGTTATACACCAACTACCAAAATAAAATTTTAAAATGAATTAAAAATATCAAGTGGATAAAAGGACCCATTCATTCTATGGATACCAGAGGTCCTCTTTCCCCAGACGCTCCTATCATTGACCAATGGGCTCATGAACAAAGCAGACATGGTGGTAGGGATGGAGGTTTTGCATGGGCTCAGCAACATAACTTACACACACTAAGGCTGACCTGGCTACAGTCATTGACAAGTACCCAATCTGCCAGCAGCAGAGACTCATATTTAGTCCCCAACATGGCACCATTCCCTGAGATGATCAATCTGCTACCTGGTGGCAGGTTGATTACATTGGACCACTTCCACCATGGAAGGGGCAGCTGTTTGTTCTAACTGGAAAAGACATATACTCCAGATATAGGTTTATCTTCCCTGCATGCAATGTTTCCACCAAAACTACCATCCTTGGACTTATGGAATGCCTTATCCACCATCATGGTATTCCAAACAGCATTACTTTTTTTTTTTGAGATCAAAGCACAAGAAATGTACTTTACTGTTAATAATGGAAAATTGATCACAATTTAAATAACCATTAGAGAAATGACTAAGAAAGTTGTAGTACCTATAATTATAGCCATACAAATTCATATGATAGAATTTTATGTCACCATTAAAAATAGTTGTTTCAATTATGTAAAAATATGATGAAAGAGCAAACTACAAAATTGAATATAAGAAAAAAATTGAATATAACTTGTGACCTAAAAATTGGGGGAAAAAGAAGAGTACATACAAAATGTGTTAGTTTGTAACCTGCCAGAATGAAATATACCAGAACTAGAATGGCTTTGAAAAAGGGGAATTAATAAGTTCCAAGTTTACAGTTCTAAGGAAGTGAAAGTGTCCAAATTGAGGCACCAACAAAAGGTTACCTTCACTTAAGAAAGGCTGATTGGTCTGGGACACCTCTGTCAGCTGGAGAGTCATGTGACTCACATCTGCTGATCCCTTGCTCCTGGGCTCCATACAGCATTACTTTTGATTGAAGAATCCACTTCAAAGCAAATGAAGTGCAGGGATGGGCACATGCTCATGGAGTCTGTGGTCTTGTCATGTTTCCCATTATGCAGAGTCAGCTGTATTGATAGAACAGAGGAACCGCCTTTTGAAGACTCAATTAGAATACAAACTTGGTAGCAATACCTTGCAGGGCTGGGGCACTGTTCTCCAGGAAGTTGTGTATGCTCTGAGTCAGGGTTCTCTCTATGGTACTGTTTCTCTCATAGCCAGGATTTGCAGACCCAGGAATCAAGGAGTGGAAATGGGAGTGGCAACATTCACTATCATCCCTAGTGGTCCACCAGAAATTTTTTGCTTCCTGTCCCTGCAATTTTAAGCTCTGCTGATCTACAGGTCTTAGTTCTAAAAGGGGGAGTGCTCCTACCAGAGATACAACAATGATTCCATTGAACAGGAAGTTAAGACTGCCTCCCAGTCACTTTAGGTTTCTTATGTCTCTGAATCAACAAGCAAGGAAGGGGATTATTGTATTGGCTGGGGTGATTGATCCTGACTGTCAAGGAGAAATAAACTGCAGCTACACGATAGAGGTAAAGAAGAGTTTTCCTGGTAAGCAGGAGATCCCCTAGGGTGCTCTTAGTACTACCATACCCTGTGATTAAAGTCAATGGAGAAATGCAACAATCCAATCCAGGCAGGACTACCAATGGCCCAGAAACTTCAGCAATGAAGGTTTGGATCACCCCACAAGGTAAAGAACCACAGTCAGCTGAAGTGCTTGCTGAAGGTAAAGAGAACATGAAACGGATAGTAGAAAAAGGTAGTGATAAATATGAACTATGACCATGTGACCTGTCACAGAAATAAGGACTGTGATGGTATGAATATTTTCTCCTTGTTTTGTTATGAGTATATTTGTATTTGTACATAAAGCAAATATCTTTGTTTTCTTCTCTATCTTATCTCCTTATCATTTAACATAAATTGTATTGTTCATGTCATAGTATTTAAGTTATAGAATATCAAATTTAAGAGTGACTGTTACCCAAGGACATACCCTATTCTAGAGAGATTTAGTACATTTTCCATTATATGCAGGACAATTGAGTATTGTTATATAAAACACATATCTGTTATTGTGTTCTATTTAGAGATTAAGTATGGTTTAAGGTGATGCCAAAGTTGACAAGAGGTGTACTGCAATGGTTAGGTTCATGTGTCAACTTGGACAGGTGATGGTTTCCAGTTGTCTGGTCAAGAAAGCACTGGTCCAACCATTACTACAAGGAAATGTTGTGACTGGATAATAAATCAGAAGGCTGGTATATTAAGTCATCAGCACATTGATTACATCCATGGCTGATAACATCTGCGGTCAGCCAAAGGGAGTGCCTTCTGCAATTAGTGACATTTACTCTAATCAGCTGAAGGCTTTAAAGGAGAAGTCAGAAGAGAGAATCTCTCTTTCCACTTCAGCCAGCCAGCCTCTCTTTGAGGATCCATTGAAAACTTTCACCAGAGCTGCCATTTTGCAGCCTACCCTATAGAATTTGGACTTGTGCATCCAACAGTTGCAATGAGACACTTTTATAAATCTCATATTTACAGATTCCTCCTGTTAGTTCTGTTTCACTAGAGGATCCTGATTAATACACAGTTTTAAGTTTAAATTAAATCACAAATTGATTTAACTAATCAATCAATAGGATACCCATTTAAAAATTTTATATTTTTAAAAAGCAATTTATTAAAGTATAAATTACATCCAATAAAATACATAAATTGTAAGTGAATAGCTTGATGCATTTTTGCATTTGTATTTACCCATGTGATTACCACTAAAACCAAATCAAGAGATTTATACACAATTTCCATCATCCAAGAAAATTTCCATGGACCCTTTCCAATAATTTCTCCCCACCCCCAAGATCAAACTTTATTCTGATTTCTCTCCACATAACTCAGTTTTTTCCTGTTTATATAATTTTATATAAGGGAAGCATATATTATTCACTCTTTTATGTCTGTCTTCTTACATTTGATGTAATGATTTTGAGTTGATTTGCAGTGTTGCATGTATTAGTAGTTATCATTTGTATCCACAGATTATCAGTAGACTATAACTCTTAATGACATTCAAAAAACAAATATCTAGAAATAAATGTACAATACATCTATACTGAAACATACAGAACTCTGCATTAAAGTGTGCAAAATCTCTACATTGAAAACAAAAAATCGTTACTCAAAGAAATTAGAGAAGTTCTAAATAAGAGTAGAGATATACCATATTTGTGGATTGGAAAACTCAGTATTAGAATATTAGTGTTCCCTAAAATTTTCTAGGAAAATAATTAATTCCGGCATGCTTTTATATAGATCTTGAAAAGCTGAATTAAAATGTATATGGAAATTCAAATGACATACATGGGCCAAACCATCCTGAATAAAAATAACAATTGTGGAAGATGTACTCTACCAACTATCAAGACTTACTCCATCATTACAGGTTAAGGAAGCGTGGTGGTCTTGTTATAAGGAAAAACATATAGATAAGTGGAACAGAAGAAAGAATCCAAAAAATGGATCTGTACATCCGTGTTTGCATTAGTTTTCTTGGGCTGTGTAACAAATTACCCTAAAACTTAGTGGTTTAAGACAATGAACATCTATTATCTCCCATTTTCTGAGAGTCAGAAATTCAGGTATGGCTTAGCTGTGTCCTCTGGCTCAGCATCTCTCACAATAGTGCACTCCAAGTGTTGGCTGGGGCTACAGTCATCTCAAAACTTGACGGAGTGATGATTCACTTCCAAGCTCAGTCACTGGAAAGATTCCACTCTTTGCTGGCTGTTGGACTTCTGACTATTGAAAGTTCCTTGTTATGAAGACCTCTCCTTAGGACAATTCACAATATCAACTCACAACATGGCAGCAGCTTTACTGCAGGTCTTTATTTCTTTATGCTGCTTTGAACCACTGTATAGTGTCATTTCCTTTCAGTCTGGAGAACTCCCTTTTGCATTGCTTATAAGACAGGTCTAGTTGGTGATTAACTACCTCAGCTTTGGTTTATCTGAGAATGTCTTAATGTCTCCCTCACTTTTGAATCTCGCCAGATATAAAATTCCTGGCTGGCAGTTGTTTCCCTTCAGCACCTTAAGTCTTTCAAAATTGGCATTCAATCTAATTGGGACTCCCTTGTATGTAACACATTGCTTTGCTCTTGCAGCTTTCAAATCTATCTCCTTGTCCTTTACATTCTATAGTGAGATCAACATATGTTCTTGTTCTTTATGTTTGTCCTGTTTTGTGTTCTCTGGGATTCTCAGATGTGCATATTCATATCTTTTGCTGAATTTGGAGTGTTCTCTTGTCATTATTTCTTTGACTATTACTTCTGCCCCTTTCTCTCTTTGTATATTCTGGGACTCCATAATGCACATATTTATGTGTTTGATGGTGTGCTGGAGGTGTTTTAGGCTATTTTCACTTTTAATATTTTTTCTTTCTAATTCATTCCTTTTCAAACTTTCTATCTCTTTCCTTACACTTTCATATTGTTCATTCATTGCTTTCCTGGTATACTCTAGTCCTTTTGTTGCCAGATTTGGACATCTAGGTTCTTGGCTATGCCATGAGATAGAGTTCAAGGGCACAGAACAGATTAAGCAAGCAGGTACAAATTAGTGACAAGTTTATTGAGGAAAGAATACATGCTCCAAGGGTGAGCATGAGTGTGCTCAAAGAGACATGCCAACTTGTTGGACGTTTGGGTTTCTATTAGGTTAAACACAGGGAGGTGGGGTTGGAGGTATTTGTACACTGGGATTGGTTAGTAAATTGTAATGGTCTTATTAAGCTCCTGAGTTAGTCAGAGGGTGGGTGATGAGGTTTGGGGAACTGGAATTTTCTGATCCCTCACCCTTGCTTTTCTTCAACTTTGTCTTTCCTTGTTCTTAAGAAACTGATTGTTTTCTAAACATGGCTTGTAATTGAGAAATGTTTCCAGTTCTGCTCAACTGCTCCAGGGCTCAGGGACTTAATTGTTATCTCCAGATGCCCTTCCCTGGTATCAGGTCCTGAAGCCATCTCAGGGTCTGAAAACTGTTTTTCCTATGCCTACCTTGCCTCACTTTTCTCTACACTTTTCTTCATCTCCTTTGAAGGTCATTTTTAAAAAGGCTTTGTTCAGTATGTCTACATTTTCATCTTCTTTATTGGTGTTTTCCATATTTTTATCCTCTTCCTTTGGATGGGTTATCATTTTCTGTTTTTTTTTTGCATGTCTCATACTCTTTTATTTCACACTGTACAATTTTAATATTTTAAAATCTTAACTCTAGGGTTTATCCCCTGGGATGTCTGTTTCTTGGTTTTGTAATAGGCTGGTGATTAAGGCAGAGATTTTCTTGAGCTTCCACCCTCCTATAAGGAAGGTCTTCCCAAGGCAAATGCAGAACATAAGGTTTTCCCTGTCTTTCTGGGCCTCTGTCTTGTCATAGGTATTTGCTCATTAGTTGTTCTGGAGTCCTCCTATTTACAGGAGTTTGGCTGTCTCCTGTTTTCCAGGGAACAAAGCTCTCTGTCCTGAGTATTTGAAGCTGGCAGGCCTTTGTCCCAGACTGTCTGCCTCTATACTTTTTTACACTTCTTTAATTGTCTCATGCTGCTTTTCTTTCTCATACAGACATTGAAACTTTTTATTTATTTTTATTTTTTTAATACCAAAAAAACACAAAGCAAATGCAAACATTCCTATTTTGATCATTCTGTTCTACATATATAATCAGTAATTCACAATATCATCACATAGTTGCAAATTCATCATCATGATCATTTCTTGGAGGATTTGCATCTATTCAGAAAAAGAAATAAAATGAAAACAGAAAAAAATTTATACATACCCCTTACCTCTCCCTTTCATTGATCACTACCATTTCAAACTAAATTTATTTTAACATTTGTTCCCCCTACTATTTATTTTTATTCCATATGTTCTACTCATCTGTTGACAAGGTAGATAAAAGGAGCATCAGACACTAGGTTTTCATGATCACACAGTCACACTGTGAAAGCTATATCATTATTCAATCATTATCAAGAAACATGGCTACTGGAACACAGGTCTACATTTTCAGGTAGTTCCCTCTAGCCTCTTCATTACATCTTGAGTAACAAGGTGATATCTATTTAATGCATAAGAATAACCTCCAGGATAACCTCTCAACTCTGTTTGGAATCTCTCAGCCATTGACACTTTGTCTCATTTCACTCTTCCCCCTTTTGGTCGAGAAGGTTTTCTCAATCCCTTGATGCTGAGTCTCAGCTCTTTCTAGGGTTTTTCTCGATCCCTTCATGCTGAGTCTCAGCTCATTCTAGGATTTCTGTCCCAGGTTGCCAGGAAGGTCTGTACCTCTGGTAGTCATATCCCACATAGACAGGGGGAGGGTGGTGAGTTTGCTTGTTGTGGTGGCTGGAGAGAGAGACCACATCTGAGCAACAAAAGAGGCTCTCTTGGCCTAATTTTAAGTAGGCTTGACCTATCATTTGTGGGGTTAAGTTTCATATGAACAAACCCCAAGACTGGGGGCTCAGCCTATAGCTTTGGTTGTCCAGACTGCTTGTGAGAATATCAAGAATTCAACTTGGGGAAGTTGAATTTCTCCCCGTTTTCACCATTCCCCAAAGGGGACTTTGCAAATACTTTTCCACTCACTGATCAAATCACTCTGGGATTCATCAGGGCATCACTCTGGACAAACCAACAAAATCTCATGTCTTACCCAAGGTTCCAAGTACTTATGGTGTTCCATCAAGCTATCTACATAAGTTATATTAGGAGATGCACTAGTCAAAATATAAATTTTGTACCAAATAAACATTTTTTTAGTCTCACACATAAGTTGAAATTTTAAAATATTAATTACCATCTATTTTCAGCACCCTGCAGTAATGATATACCTTTGTTCTTCCTCATGCAAAATCATTTTTAAAATTTGCACATTTAGTCACTATTATTATATACTCTAGGCATTCCTAGATTATATCATCTCAATGTTTATTGTCTCTTTCTTTCTGATTTTATTTATACCCCCAGCCCTCCTCTCTCTATCATTCTCACATTCAGCTTCATTCAGTGTTTTAACATAATTGTATTACAGTTGGGTAGTATTGTGTCTCACACTGCTTTTACCTGGAGGGCAAATTCTGGGAGGAGGGCCACTCTGGAGAGGACTTTTCCAGCCAAAAGAGGACCAGGGACCTCTTTAGAGGGTATCATCTGGCTCCAAAGTGTCCTGTGGAGGGGTCAAGAAGGGCACCTATAACTCTGATGACTCCTCAGAACTGAGCTTTCCTGGCCTGACTAGCAAATGCACACTTTCAACTAACTTTCTCAAGCAGCCCTGAGGAAGTACTGTCTAAATTTCTATCACTTAACTATGCCCCTGTCTGGGGAGGGTTGGAACAATGGCTGCCCTCATAGCCAGAACTGAAATTGGCACATCAGAAGCCATGATCAGTGATTGGATCTGCCCACCCCTGTTCTTGGGGAAGAGGATATTTATGTCCCTTTATGTCACCAGCAGCTAGCCAGGGACTGGACTTTGATGCAAGTGACAGATGCAGGTAGCTGTCCTTCTGACAGAGCAATGTACAATTCTTTACCTTAATTTATCAGCCTTTTACTCCTGTTCTTCGTTGGATGTTGTACAGTGTTCTTCTGGTCGCTGGAGTTTCAAAATAGTTGTTTTAGACATTTCCTGCCTGTTTAATAGTTATTTTGGTGGAAGAACTGAGTCCCAGAGCTCCCTACTCTGCCATCTTCCCCAGGAGAAATAAAAATATTTTAACATTGTAAAAACATGATGTTTTGCAATTAATGATGTCTTATAATTTCTATTGGCCAACTGGAGGGCATGACATAATCATTATTGCTTGCATACAAACAGACTACATCAACTTTAGTCATAGTTTTATCATGTTAAGTAAGTTATGAGCATTGTTGATTCTGAGTTGAGTTTAATTGCTGACTAAAATACACTATTATCCCTTTTGTGAAGCTGTATCAATGTCATCTTTCTCTCCCTTTTTCCTTGATCAGATTTGCCAAGGTTAAATCTAGATTAATGGTCTTTTCATACATTTTTAAAGCTTAATCTTTGTCTTCTAATCATTAATTTCACCTATAATTGTAGTAATTGCTTCCTTATATTAGTTTATAGTTTGTTTAGCTACTTTTCTACTTTTGAGTTTAATGCTTATATATTCTTTCATCAATATAAGCAAGTGTCTTCCATTTGACAGGCACTGTATAAGTGCTGGGTACAAAGAGGTGAGCAAAACATAGCTCTGGTCCTTAATCTGAGTAGAAATTTGACCTACATCCCTCAAGCTCTGATATATAGGCATCTTATTATTATCCATTCCTGAATAGACTTAAATTAGAGAATGAAGATTCTCTAATTTAAAATTATATTTACTCTTTACTCCGTATAATTATACATTTCCCAAAGGAGGTGACAAAATATTACTCCAAAGATTACTTAGTGATTGCAAAGATAACAATGAATCCTTACAATGGAGATATCTAACAGTCACAACTTTACCAGGTAGTCAAATTTAGCATCAATAATGTGGGAAAATCTGACATTATATACCTTCATATATTGAGATATGAAGTGTACAATATCACCTATGACATTTTTTTCCAAAAATGTTTAAACTAAATTAAATCAATCTTCTAGACTAAACTTCCATTTTTTCTGGAAAAAAACAAGAAATAGAGGTATAATTTAAATAACAAAAAAACAAATCCAGAATGTGGGGCATTCTATAAGACTGAAATGTCAATACCATTAAAAAAAGATGAGGGATTGCTCTATACTAAAAAAAGATCACTACCAAATGCAATACAGGATACTACAGCAGATCTTAATTAGAATATAAACAGATATATAAAATATTATTGGGAAATTTAAAGATAAATTGGACATTCATAGGAATTACAAATTGCTAATAATTTTCTTAAGTCTGATTGTGGTATTGTGATTATATAGAGGATAGTCCTTAGGAGATGCATGCTGTTATACCAGGGGTGGTGTCAAAATGGTTACAAATACTCTCAAATTGTATAGCTATAAACTATATGGTTTTTTCCCCTGTGTTTGTGTGAAAGAGACATAAAAGCAATAATTGAATTTGTTTGGAAGGTATATGGTATTCACTGTTGTAATCTTTCAATTCTATATGGCTGAAAAAGAAGATAGTTTTCTTTTTGCCATCTTTCAATTAACTTCTAGTATATCTTGAATTGTGGATGGAGAATGTGCATAACAGAATATTGGCTTTTTGGAATTTATTATGGAAAAATCATTTCACATCTTTCCCTGAAACTTCAACAGCTATATTTTCAACATCTTCACATTTGCTAAATTAAATGAATTTCTTTCTAACATTAATTTTTTTTAATTTTTTTATTAATCAAAAAAAGAGAAAAGAAATTAACACAACATTTAGAAATCATTCCATTTTACACATGCATTCAGTAATTCTTAGTATCATCACATAGATGTATGATCATCATTTCTTAGTACATTTGCATCGATTTAGGAAAAGAACTAGCAAAACAGCAGAAAAAGATATAGAATGTTAATATAGAGAAGAGAATTAAAATAATAATACTAATAAAAAATATATATATATAAAGGAAAAAGAAAAAACAAAAACAAAAGATACAAACAAACAAACAAACAAACAAAAAACTATATTTCAGGTGCAGCTTCATTCAGTGTTCCAACATAGTTACATTACACTTAGGTATTATTGTGCTGTCCATTTTTGAGTTTTTGTATCTAGTCCTGTTGCACAGTCTATATCCCTTCAGCTCCAGTTACCCATTATCTTACCCTGTTTCTAACTCCTGCTGGTCTCTGTTACCAATGATATATTCCAAGCTGATTCTCGAATGTCGGTTCACATCAGTGGGACCATACAGTATTTGTCCTTTAGTTTTTGGCTATCACTCAGCATAATGTTCTCTAGGTCCATCCATGTTATTACATGCTTCATAAGTTTAGTCTGTCTTAAAGCTGCATAATATTCCATCGTAGGTATATGCCACAGTTTGTTTAGCCACTCGTCTGTTGATGGACATTTTGGCTGTTTCCATCTCTTTGCAATTGTAGATAATGCTGCTATAAACACTGGTGTGAAAATGTCCGTCTGTGTCTTTGCCCTTAAGTCCTTTGAGTAGATACCTAGCAGTGGTATTGCTGGGTCATAATCCATTCTGCCAGTCTATGTCTTTTGACTGGGAAATTCAGTCCATTAACTTTTAGTGTTATTACTGTTTGGATAATATTTTCCTCTACCATTTTGGCTTTTTTATTATATATATCATATCTGATTTTCCTTCTTTCTACACTCTTCTCCATACCTCTCTCTTCTGTCTTTTCGTATCTGACTCTAGTGCTCCCTTTAGTATTTCTTGCAGAGCTTGTCTCTTGGTCACAAATTCTCTCAGTGACTTTTTATCTATAAATGTTTTCATTTCTCCTTCATTTTTGAAGGACAATTTTGCTGGATATAGAAGTCTTGGTTGGCAGTTTTTCTCTTTTAGTAATTTAAATATATCATCCCACTGTCTTCTAGCTTCCATGGTTTCTGCTGAGAAATCTACACATAGTCTTATTGGGTTTCCCTTGTATGTGACAGATTGTTTTTCTCTTGCTGCTTTCAGGATCCTCTCTTTCTCTTTGACCTCTGACATTCTAACTAGTAAGTGTCTTGGAGAATGCCTATTTGGGTCTATTCTCTTTGGGGTGCGCTGCACTTCTTGGATCTGTAAATTTAGGTCTTTCATAAGAGTTGGGAAATTTTCAGTGATAATTTCTTCCATTAGTTTTTCTCCTCCTTTTCCCTTCTCTTCTCCTTCTGGGACACCCACAACACGAATATTTGTGCGCTTCATATTGTCATTCAGTTCCCTGATCCCCTGCTCAAGTTTTTCCATTCTTTTCCCTATAGTTTCTGTTTCTTTTTGGAATTCAGATGTTCCATCCTCCAGTTCACTAATTGTAGCTTCTGTCTCTTTAGATCTACCATTGTAGGTATCCATTGTTTTTTCCATTTTTTCTTCTTTGTCCTTCACTCCCATAAGTTCTGTGATTTGTTTTTTCAGATTTTCTATTTCTTCTTTTTGTTCAGCCCATGTCTTCTTCATGTCCTCCCTCAATTTATTGATTTGGTTTTTGAAGAGTTTTTCCATTTCTGTTCGTATATTCAGCATTAGTTGTCTCAGCTCCTGTATCTCATTTGAACTATTGGTTTGTTCCTTTGACTGAGCCATATCTTCAATTTTCCAAGCGTCATCCATTATTTTCTGCTGGTGTCTGGGCATTTGATCAGATTTCCCTGGGTGTGGGACCCGGCTGGTTGAAAGGTTTTTCTGTGAAATCTCTGGGCTCTGTTTTTCTTTTCCTGCCCAGTAGGTGGCGCTTGTGGTGCTCATCTCTTTGCGGGTCCCACCAGTAAAAGATGCTGTGGCTCCTTTAACTTGCCAATCCGAATCTCGCAGTCGGCCCGGGAAACCACGCGTGGAGGGGGGTTGCCGGCCGCCGCGGCTTGGGGGAGTGCTGGTCCAAATTGCCCAGCTGGCCCGAGATGCCAAGCGTGGCAGGAGGGCCCCGCTATCCAACGTTCCCAGTCAGACCGGGGAGCCATGTGCATGGAGGGGACCCCAGTCGCCAGCCGCCCCGGCCGGGAAAACATGCGCCCCTTGGGTATCTCACCGCAGCGGATTCTCCCTGCCCGTTCAGCCATTCCAGAATGGGGTACATTGTCTTTTTGGTCTCTGTCGTGGCTCCGGGAGCTGTTTCATATTGTTTCTGTTTATTTAGTTGCTGTTCTGGAGGAGGAAGTAAGACCCGCGCATCTTACTAAGCCGCCATCTTCTCCGGAAGTCTCACATTAATTTTTTAATGCAGCTTAAGGGATGAGTGCTTAATGAAGATTCTCTAATTTTCTTTATATTCTACTAGATTTTATCCAGAATAAAATGTCCAAGGTTCGATAAAAGATGAGTGAAAATAAGAGAAACAGTTCTGTGTTTTTTTATATTCATCATCAAGATAATTTCTTAGAACATCTGCATCAATTCAGAAAAAGCAATAAAAATAAAACAGAAAAAAACATACATACCATACTCCTTACCCCTTCCCTTCACCAATTACCAGCAATTCAATCTACTAAATTAGTTTTAACATTTGTTCCCCCTATATTCATTTATTTTCCATGTTTTCCATATGTTTTACTTGTCCATTGACAAGGTAGACAAAAGGAGCATCAGACACAAGGCTCTCACAGCCACAGAGTCACACTGCGACAGTCATATCATCTTACAATTATGTTCAAGAAACATGGCCACAGAAGCACAGCTCCACATTTTCAGGCAGTTCCTCCAGCCTCTCCATTACACCTTAACTAAACAGGTGATATCTATTTAATGCATAAGAATAATCTCCAGGATAACCTCTTGACTCTGTTTGGATTCTCTCAGCCACTGACACTTTATTTTGTCTCATTTCATTCTTCCCCTTTTTGGTAGAGAAGATTTTCTCAATTACTTGATGCTGAGATTTCTGTCCCACATTGCCAGGAAGGTTCACACCCCTGGGAATCATGTCCCATGTAGAGAGGGAGAGGGCAGTGAGTTTGCTTGTTGTGTTGGCCATGAGAGAGGCACATCTGAGCAACAGACGAGGTTCTCTTGGGTGTAACTCTTAGATCTAATTTTAAGTAGGCTTAGCCTATCCTTTATGGGATTAAGTTTCATATGAACAAACCCCAAGATTGGAGGCTTGGCCTATTGCTTTGGCTGTCCCCACTGCCTGTGAGAATATCAAGAATTCTCCACTTGGGGAAGTCGAATTTTCCCCCTTTCTCACCATTCCCCCTAAAGGACTCTGCAAATAGGGGACTTCCCTAGTCACTGTTCAAATCACTCTGGGATTTATCTGGGCATCACTCTGGACAAACCTACAAAATCTCATGCCTTACCCAAGGTCCCAAGTACTTAGGTGTTTGATTAAGCTGTCCACATAAGTTATATTAGGAAATGCACTAGTCAAAATATAAATTTTGTACCAAATAAACATATTTTGCTTGTCTTACACATACATTAAAGTTTGAAAATATTAATTACCATCTATTTTCAACATGCTGCATTATTGACATTCCTTTGTTCTTCCTCATGCAGAAACGTTTTTAAATTTGCACATTTAGTCACTATCATTATACACTGTAGGCATTCCTAGATTATGCCATCTCAGTCATTATTTCCTTCTGATTTCATTTGTGCCTCCAGGCCCCCTCCATCAATCATTCTCACGTTCAGCTTCATTCAATGTTGTAACATTATTGTATTACACCTAGGTGGTATTGTGCTATCTATTTCTGAATTTTTTAAATCAGTCCTGTTGCACAATCTGTATCCCTTCAGCTCCAATTACCCAATATCTACCCTGTTTCTATCTCCTAATGGTCTCTGTTACCAACTGAAATTCTCCATTTCACTTGCTAATGTCAGTTCATATCAGTGAGACCATACAGTTTTTGTCCTTTTGTTTCTGGCAAATCTCACTCAGCATAATGTCCTTAAGGTCCATCCATGTTTTTACATGCATCATGACTTTATTCTGTCTTAGAGCTGCAAAATATTCCATTGTATGCATATACCACAGCTTGCTTAGCCACCCATGTATTGATGGACATTTTGGCTGCTTCCATCTCTTGACAATTGCAAATAATGCTGCTATAAACATTGGTGTGCAAATGTCCATTTGTGTCCTTGCCCTCATGTTCTCTGAGTAGATACCTAGCAATGGTATTGCTAGATCATATGGCAATTCTATACTTAGCTTCCTGAGGAACTGCCACACTGTCTTCCACAGTGGTTGTGCAATTTTACATTCCAACCAACAGTGTATAAGTGTGCCTCTTTCTCCACATCCTCTCCAGCACTTGTTGTTTTCTGTTTAATTGATAATGGCCATTCTGGTGGGTGTGAGATATATCTCATTGTGGCTTTGATTTGCATTTCCCTAATAGCCAGGGAAGTTAAGCATCTTTTCATGTGCCTTTTGGCCATTTGTATTTCCTCTTCTGAGAAGTGTCTGTTCATGTCTTTTGCCCATTTTGTAATTGGGTTGTCTGTCTTTTCTTTGTTGAGTTGTCAAATCTCTCTATATATTCTGGGTACTAGAACTTTATCTGATATATACTTTCCAAATATTGTCTCCCATTGTGTAGGCTGTCTTTTTACTTTCTTGATGAAGATCTTTGATGCACAAAAGTATTTAATTTTGAGGAGTTCCCATTTCTTTCTTTCTTTCTTCAGTGTTTATGCTTTGGGTGTAAGGTCTCGGAAACTGCCTTCTATTATAAGATTGATAAGATATTTCCCTGCATTTTCTTCTAAAAGTTTTATGGTTTTAGATCTAATGTTTAGGTCTTTGATCCATTTTGAGTTAATTTTTGTATAAGGTGTGAGATATGAATCCTCTTTCATTCTTTTGCATGTGGATATCCAGTTCTCTAGGCACCATTTATTGAAGAGATTGTTCTGTCCCAGGTGAGTTGGCTTGACTGCCTTGTCAAAGATCAATTGTCCATAGATGAGAGGGTCTCTATCTGAACACTCTATTCAATTCCAATGGTCAGTATATCTATCTTTATGTCAGTACCATGCTGTTTTGACCACTGTAGATTCATATTGCTCCTTAAAGTCAGGTAGCATGAGGCCTCCAACTTCATTTTTCCTTTTCAGGATATTTTTAGCTATTCGGTGCACCCTGCCCCTCCAGATAAATTTGGTTATTGGTTTTTCTATTTCTGAAAATAAGTTGCTGGAATTTTAATTGGTATTGCATTGAATCTTTAAATCAATTTAGGTAGAATTGACATCTTAACTATGTTTAGTCGTCCAATCCATGAACACGGTATGCCCTTCCATTTATTTAGGTCTTCTGTGATTTCTTTTGACGATTCCTTGTAATTTTCTTTGTATAGATTTTTTGTATCTTTAGTTAAGTTTGTTCCTAAACATTTTATTCTTTCGGTTGCAACTGTAAATGGATTTTTTTCCTTGATTTCCCCGTCACGTTGTTCATTACTACTGTATAGAAACACTACAGATTTTTGAGTGTTGATCTTGTAACCTGCCACTTTGCTGTACTCACTTATTAGATCTAGTAGTTTTGTTGAGGATTTTTCAGGGTTTTTGATGTATAATATCATATCATCTGCAAACAGTGAGAGTTTTACTTCTTCCTTTCAAATTTTGATGCCTTGTAGTTCTTTTTCTTGTCTAATTGCTCTGGCTAGAACTTCCAACACAATGTTGAATAACAATGGTTATAGTGGGCATCATTGTCTTGTTCCTGATCCTAGGGGAAAAGTTTTCTGTTTTTCCCCATTGAAGATGATGTTAGCTTTGGGTTTTTCATATATTCCCTTTATTATGTTGAGGAAGTTCCCTTCTATTCCTATCCTTTGAAGTGTTTTCAACAAGAAAGGATGTTGAATTGTGTCAAATGCCTTTTCTGCATCAATCGAGATGTTCATGTGGTTTTCTGCTTCGATTTATTGATATGGTGTATTACATTAATTTCTTTTCTTTTTTTTTTTAATTTCAAGGTTTCTTTTATTGGGATGTAAATGCCCTGGATATGTTTTAATGTTCATCACCTAGATTCACCAATTGTTGTCATTTTGTCACCTTTGCTTTATCTCTTTCTATAAATATACATTCTAACCCACCAAAAAGAAAAAGAATATGAACATGAAAATTTATTTTCTTATGTTGAACAATCCTTGCATATCTGGAATTAATTCTACTTGGTCATGGTGTATAATTTTTTAATGTGCTGCTGGATCAGATTTGCTAGAATTTTGTCGAGGATTTTTGCATCTATATTCATTAGAGAGATTGGTCTGTGGTTTTCTTTTCTTGTAATATCTTTGACTGGTTTTGGTATGAGGGTGATGTTGGTTTTGTAGAATCAGTTAGGTAGCTTTCCTTCCTCTTCCATGTTTTTGAAGAGTTTGAGGAGGATTGGTACTTATTCCTTCTTGAATGTTTGTAGAATTCACATGTGAAGCCATCTGGTCCTGACTTTTCTTTTTGGGAAGCTTTTTAATGACTGATTCAATTTCTTTACTTGTGGTTGGTTTGTTGACGTAGTCTATTTCTTCTCAAGTCAATGTTGATTGTTTATGCTTTTCTAGGAAGTTGTCCACTTCATCTACATTGTCTAGTTTATTAGTATTCTCTCATTACTTCCTTTATTTCTGTGGGATCAATGGTTATGTCTCCTCTTCCATTTCTGATTTTATTTATTTGCATCCTCTCTCTTCTTCTTTTTGTCAACCTCGCTAAGGGTCTATCAATCTTATTGATTTTCTCATAGAACCAACTTCTGGTTTTTGTTGATTTTCTCTATTTTTTTCATGTTCTCAATTTCATTTATTTCTGCTCTAATCTTCATTATTTTTTCCCTTTTGCTTGCTTTGGGGGTTAATTTGCTGTCCTTTCTCTAGTTCTTCCAAGTGGACAGTTAATTCATTGATTTTTGCTCTCTTTTCTTTTTTGACATAGGCATTTAGGGCAATAAATTTCCCTCTTGGCACTGTCTTTGCTGCATCCTATAAGTTTTGATATGTTGTGTTTTTATTTTCATTTGCCTCGAGATATTTACTGATTTCTCTTGTAATTTCTACCTTTACCCACTGGTTGTTTAATAGTGTGTTGTTGAGCCTCCACATATTTGTGAATTTTCTGGCACTCTGCCTATTATTGATTTCCAGCTTCATTCCTTTATGATCTGAGAAAGTGTTTTGTATAATTTCTATCTTTTTAAATTTATTGAGACTTGCTTTTTGACCCAGCGTATTGTTTATCCTTGAGAATGATTCAGGAGCACTTGAGAAAAAAATGTATCCTGCTGTTGTGGAGTGTAGTGTTCTATATGTCTGTTAAGTCTAGCTCATTTATTGTATTATTCAAAATCTGTTTCTTTATTGATCGTCTGTCTTGATTTTCTGTCCATTGATGAGAGTGGGGAATTGAAGTCTCCAGCTATTATGGTAGATGTGTCTATTTCTCTTTTCAGTGTTTGCCTCATGTATTTTGGAGCATTCTGGCTTGGTGCATAAATATTTATGATTATTATATCTTCTTGTTGAATTGTTCCTTTTATTAATACATTGTGTCCTTCTTTGTCTCTTTTAACTGTTTTACATTTGAAGCTTAATTTGTTGGATATTAGTATAGTTACTCCTGCTCTTTTCTGATTGTTATTTGCATGGATATCTTTTCCCAACCTTTCACTTTCAACCTATGTTTATCCTTGGGTCTAAGATGCATTTCCTGTAGACAGCATATAGATGGGTCTTGTTTTTTAATCCATTCTTCCAGTCTATGTCTTTTGATTGGGGAGTTTAATCCATTAACATTTAGTGTCATTACTGTATAGGCAGCACTTTCTTCTACCATTTTGCCTTTTGGATTTTATACGTCATATCTAACTTTTCTTCTTTTTATCTTTACTGATAGTCTTCATTTCTATACTGTTTTCCACACGATTTTCTACTGTCTTTTTGTATGTCTCTAGTGTTCCCTTTAGTATTTCTTGAAGAGCCAGTCTCTTGGTCACAAATTCTCTCACTGAATTTTTGCCTACAAATGTTTTAATTTTCCCCTCATTTTTGAAGGATAATTTTGCTGGATATAGAATCCTTGGTTGGCAGTTTTTCCCTTTTAGTATTTTAAATATATCATCCCACTGTCTTCTTGCCTCCATGGTTTCTGCTGAGAAAACTACACATAGTCTTATTGGGCTTCCCTTGTGTTAGATGGATTGTTTTTCTCTTGCTGCTTTCAAGATTCTCTCTTTCTCTTTGACATCTGACATTCTGATTAGTAAGTGTCTTGGAGTATGTCTATTTGGATCTATTCTGTTTGGGGTACACTGCACTTCTTGGATCTGTAATTTTAAGTCTTTCATAAGAGTTGAAATTTTCAGTGATAATTTCCTCCATTAGTTTTTCTCCTCCTTTTCCCTTCTCTTCTCCTTCTGGGACACTAGAAGTGTATACTCATGCACTTCATGTTGTCATTCAGTTCTCTGAGTCCATGCTCATATTTTTCCATTCTTTTCCTTATATTTTCTTTTGCTTGTTGGATTTCAGATGTCCTTCCCTCGAGTTCATTAATCCTGTCTTCTGCCTCTTGAAATCTAACATTGCAGGTTTCCATTGTTTTTTTTTCCATCTCTTCTATTTTGCCTTTCATTCCCATCAGTTCTGTGATTTGTTTTTTCAGACTTTTGATTTCTTCTTTTTGTTCACTCCTTGCCCTCTTTATATCCTCCCTCAATTCATTGATTTGATTTTTGATGAGGTTTTCTATGTCTGTTCGAACATTCTGAATTAATTGTTTCAACTCCTGTATCTCATTTGAACTGTTGGTTTGTTCCTTTGACTGGGTCATTTCTTCAATTTTCCTAGAGTGATTTGTTATTTTTTTTTTGGCATCTAGGCATTTAATTACCTTAATCAGTTTAGTCTGGAGATTGTTTTCACTTTTTTTCCCCTAGGATTTTCTTTCTGGATAACTTTGACGTCTATCTGTTCTTTGACATTCAGTTCAGCTTATTCTAGTCCTCTAGCTTAAGTTTTGTTTAATAGATCAGAATTTTTCAGTTCTTGTTTTTTTATTTCTTGCCCTGCCTGTATGGTGCTTTCCCCCACCCCTTAGGAGGGTCTACTTAGGTATTATAGACCCCAGCCATATTTTCCCAGACCAAACTGGTCTCCTCCCAGGAGGAAAAAGTCACCTGCATCAGTTTTCCCTGAGGGTGAGACCCAGCAGATTAAAAGGCTTTCCAATGAAGTCTCTGGACTTTGTGTTATTCCTATACTGCCCAGTATGTGGTGTTTTTCTCCCTGCAGGTCCCACCAGCACAAGGTGATGCAGTACCTTTAACTTCAGAGGACTCTACCTGCTGGGGGCATGGTGGAGACAGAGGACAGTTTATAGGCTGGCTTTAATCACTTCATTTTTCCAGACCCTGGGATCAGAATTCCTTGAGGGAGAGATTCCACCTTAGCTGGGCCCCACCTCTCTCCTGGGGAAGGCACACTCTCCAGACACACTCTCAAGCAAGCTCAAATCTGCCTACGCCTGGAGCAGTGGAACCCAAGAAGCCTTGCAGCTGTATCCAAAGAGTAATCGATCTGTAGAAACACAGCCACAGAAGAGAAAAAGAAAAATCCTTTTCAGAGCAGGACCGTGTTCCTTGGGTTTGCTAATCAAGAGCTTAAATTGGTATGTCACTCTGTGTGTCTCCAGGTTCTACGTGCCTTCTCCTTCCCTGCAGGGCCCAGAACTTTTCATCTCCAAAAAAACCTGTTTTTTTTTTTTGTTTTTCCTTTTTCTCTCAGCCCTGTCCCTTCTGTTCTGGGGCAAAAACCAGCTACCTCCGCTTTTACTAGAGGTTCAGCTGAGCTGGGGGCCTATTTTTAGTAGTCAGAATTTGTTAATTAATTTCACATTTGGAGTTTTGTCGCACTCATCCCCTGCTGCTAGTAAATTCCCTTTCCTTTCCCCTCTGGGAAGCAGTCTGTGGGGAAGGGGCACCAGCTGCCACAGCTTGGGGAACCTATGGTTCTGGGGGGGGCTTGCAGCCAGTCCAGCTGGTCCAGACTGGGGTACATTGTGTGTCCAGTCACTGATGTGGCCCCAGCAGTTTTTCTGTACTGTTCCTGGCTATTCACTAGCTGCTCTGGAGGATGAACTAATTCCCACACTAAATCGCTAAGCCACCATCTTGCCTTCCTACAGGTCTCTTGATATGGCAAAATTTTAAGACTAACTAGACTCTTAAGTATATATATTACAGTGGTTCTGGTTAAGGGTCTCCCCCCCACCAGGAGAAGTTTTGCAATGCCTGAAGACAGTTTTGGTTGTCACAAATCTGGAACAGGGTGGTTCTATCATCTAGAAGGGTTGCAGCTTAACACCTTACTTAAAAGCCAAGAATTATCTATTTTGATATTAAAATGACCCATAAGAAGGCAGGAAAGGAGAAACGGAGGAACAACCACAACAATAAAGCAGCCTAAAAAATCAACAAAAACCCAGAGGGAACTGTGCTGGTTTGGAACTGCTTTGCACACCAGAAAATCCATGTGCTCTTAGTCCTAATCCAATATTCTAGGGGCAGACCTATTGTTTATGTGAGACTTTTAGATTAAGTGTTTCTGTTGCTTCCTATGAAATGGAGCGTAAAGGATATTAAGGAATGATGAGAAAGACAGATTGGATCAGGGGGTCTGAAGATCAGTGATAACAGACAAAAGACAACTTTATTCTTAACCAGATCCTGCTTATATACTGCAAAATGACAAAAGGCATGCATGCATTTCTTAAGGGAATGGAGTAGTTATCTTTCAGTGCTCTTCCTTCATACTTAAGGTAAGCATTTGGGTTAAACAAACATTCCATTCCTCCTAGACTGTTTTGCATAAATCAGATAAAGTAAAGCAGATTATGATCTCCACAGTTTACTGCCAACACCACACTAATGCCATGTGCTTCCAAGACCTACTTCCACAGGTCTTATTTTAATCCTATCTCCTACATTTCCTCCCTTTTATTTTATAAGATGATGTGACGGTGCCTGTCTTAGGTTGCCCTTAAGCTCTGAAGGAAGGGTCTTACCCATCATTGGCTACCAGTTGAGCTCTCTGACTTTGATTTGGGAGGGAGCCAAGGGCTCTTGCCAGGATTATATTGTTAACATGGCTTTGCTTAGTGGTGCAGCTTGCTACTTGAACATTTGTTGTTTAACACAGCTGAGGAGGAAGAGAAAGAGTATAAACCTAAGCCTATAGTAATAAAAAATGATGTGATTTCCACCAGTAAATATGATTAAGATTTTTTTAGCTCTTGGGTAAGTGATAGTATAACATCATCTCCATAGGCTATATGTAATTTATTTTGAAATAATTCTAATTCAGATTGATTATATCTTAAAGGGGGTAATACAAAAATTGTTCTTATTCCAGTTACATTTTACACTTCCTAAATATTTAAATTTTACATTTGAACTCCAGTATGATTCAATGCTGTCTCTATATCATTTAGTCTATTATTAATTTGCTCATCAATATGAAATAGACTATGCCTCAGTTCACTGGCATTTTTATGCCATTCTCTAACATAATGCTGTATCTGTATAGTTTGATACAATGCAGTTCCAGTGACCACAGCCACTGTGATAATTCCAATGATTCCAATGACAGTTGCAATAATGAGTCCAATTAGTCTCTTAGTCTTTTTCAGATATTCTTTTGCCAAATGGATCAGGATCTGTGTTTCAGGAGAGGATTGCAAAGATCTTGACATCTGCACCAGCAGCCAAATACCTCTTCTTCTTCTTGCTACTACAATCGTCTCATTTTCTTGTAACATAAATGCTTGGAGACAAGTGAATAGAGAACAATTCTCACAATTAAAAGTTTGATTTCTCATATGCATATGACCTTTATCAAATACATATGGATCTCTAGTACATATTTGCATATAGTGTTTATGGCTGCTATTTAAAGAGAAGTTATAGTTACTAGAACTTGCTATAAAAATTGGTCCCAGTCCTAAGAAAAATTTTCATGAATTTCTCTGACTAATGTTGTGTTTATAGTCCCAAGGATTTGGCACAAATCGTCCTCTATGTATTAAACTCTGATTTAGCTTGCCTGTCCATATAGTCTCAGTTATCTCCAAGTTAGAGATGGGAGACCCCACAGGGGCTGCATCTCTTACAATTCCATAGGAATCATTAATTATGATAACTGCTCAATCCATATGACATAACTGCCATCCATTCCAACTTTATTTCCCACTTAACAGGCAAGTATCACTTGATTCCATAGAGTTATGCATATGGGTCTTTCTAAAAATGGAAGAGTTAAATTTGACACCATTATTCTTCTTCCTTAAGTAGTTTTGGAAGCCTTGAATCTACTGGACCTGGGAATCCTAAACTAGTATTCAGATATATTGGTGAAGTTATATTTGCCCATGTTAGGGCCTAAAGCAAAGGTGGGTTAGGAATATAAACCCAGTAAGTATAAATATGTCCCTGTCCTTCAGCAATTAAAGTTATATGTCCTGTAATGTACATTACCCATTCAGTTATTTTTATCAGGGTCGACATTTCTGGGTTTTATTCCCTTTGAGGGAATCCAAACCAAGGTTCTGTCTTTTGCAATGACAAGAGCAAATCCCCTACCCCACACCTTTATCATGCCTGGTTTCCATAAATCATCCTTAACATCTTTCCAATAGATCAGCTGCAGCTGCAGTTCTGTTTGGGTTGTATCATTTTTCTTTTCCGAATTACTAAAATGTTGTTCTGCAGGAGTCTGTGATGAATTATCATAAATATTTAAAAAATTTAAAGTAAACAGTGCTTTTGCTAATTGATCTTTAGGTGTACTTATTTTCACAACATCATCTTCCTGATCATCATCTCCCCCTTTTTGTTTCATGAGCATAGACATTAGCATCCGGTTTGCTCATTAAATAATTCCTTGCCCAGAGGGATTATGTGGAATTCCTGTGATATGAGTAATATGAAAAGTAGTACAAAATTTATGAAATTGCTTTCCTGTATAAGTAGGATCATTGTCCATTTTTATAGATTGAGGGCATCCCATAACAGCAAGAAACATTAAGTAAATGTGATTGGACATGGCAGAAACATTCTCCAGATTGTGTGGTGGCCCACATGAAATGAGAAAAGGTGCCTATGATAACATGTACATATTGCATTTTACTGAAATGTGAGATATGAGTAACATCCATTTACCATAATTCATTTGCTTTTTGACCTTGAGGATTAACCCCTGATGCAAATGGGAGTGCATTTGAAGGTCTAATTGTTAAACAAGTCCAAACCATGTCCTGAGCTTGCTGTTTAGGTAAAGACAGAAATTTCTTTCACAGCCTTTTGCTATTAATATGAGTCAATTTGTGAAATGTTGTGGGATCTTGAATTACCCCCACAAGAGTATCTGCTTGCTGATTTTGTAATGACAAAGGACTCGGAAGATTAGTATGAGCTCTTATATGCATGATAAAAAGAGGATTAATTTGACTTCTGACTAATGTTTGTAAATGTAAAAACATTTGGGACAATTCATCTCCTTTAAATAAAGAAGCTGTTTCAATGTAAGTAACTGTTTGGCAGACATATTCAGAATCAGAAACAATATTAAGAGATTGCGGAAAATTCTGCAATATTTGAATTACAGCTGCTAATTCAGTATGCTGGGCTGAGGTATAAGGTGTTTTCCAACTTTTGTTTTCCCCTGGGGTGACATATGCGGCCTGTCCATTACTACTACAATCAGTAAAGACGGTAATGGCTCCCTCCAGTGGGGAAGCCCGAACTATTTTAGGCAAAACCCATTGTGTTCTTTTTAGAAATTGTAAAAGTTTTGACATAGGCAAATGACTATCAATTTGTCCTTTAAAATCACTTAATGCTATTTGCCAAGAGGTATTGAAGATAAATAGATTTTGAACCTCTTCCTTTGTGAGATCACACACTATGCTATTAGGATCATGACCTTTTAATTGATAATATCTTTGATGACTTTTGGCTATTAAAGAAATGATTTTTTGCAGATATGTATTTAAATGTTTTTGTTGATTGTTTGGTAAAAAAATCCATTTTAAAACATCAGCTTGCCAAAATAGGCCTGTGGGAGATTGTAAGGTAAAGAAAATAATAAAATCAACAGGCTTTTCTAGATTTATTTGAACAAGCTGCCGTTCTTGAATGTGTTGTTCAATTAATTGTAACTCTTGCTCAGCTGCACCTGTTAACTGCCTTTTGCTTAATAAATCAGAATCTCCTTGTAAAATATCAAACAGGTTCTGTAACATATATTAGGAATCCCTAAAGTGGCAGGTAGCAAAAATGAAAGCAGAGTAAGTGTCTGTAGTGACATGTACCCATAGTAAATGACTAGATTTTGTAAAATGAATTCACTGGATTGATTGAAAAGGAATACAGGAATGAGGATTCTTTATAATTGGCTGTGCATTTTTGGTAATTTTAAATTTATTGCATGCAGCTTTTATGATATCTCCTCACAATAGTGGCCAAATTCCAATTTGTTTACATGACCAGGCCCAGTTGGGTCCTCTGGGAACTGGCTAGGGACCAAGATGAGCTTCCTGGGACCTATATGTCTTTATTAAAGTACACCTCCTTCTGAGAGAATAGCCGGTTCTCCCAGTTAGAGTACATTTTAACTGTTTCTTACCAAGGTCATGTGGTAGCAACATCAGTTGCATGTAATGGCAACATCAGGTGAACAAAACAGACTCCACAAGTGTATTTTTTCCTTGTATTCAGCCTTTGAGTTTGATTTGCTCCCAACATAAGTTATGATTATTTTGGGATACATTTAGTATATACATATGTAGTTTATATAAACGCTGGACAGGGCATTAAAATATTTTGGCTTAAAGGAATTTAGGTATTTATATGATTTGAATATTATTTAGCCAGTAATAGATTCATTTGTGGCAATATTACTTAGATTAATAGATTAATCCACCTGGTTTGGGGCAAGAAAAGAAACAGTTTTTTTGCCAGTATAATGATACCCAGGAGAAAATTAGTAATTTTTATACAGATAACAACATGATAAAAGTTAACATAAGTAATTTTGATAAAACACAGACTCTTTGCTTTTTACACTGATTATATAGAAAATTTTTAAAATATCTTTTCATTAGAACAGGCTAAGAGTCCAAGAAAATGTTGTCATTTTAGACTCATTAAGTCTTTTTTGATTTTGACCACAATTTCCATTTTTACAAACCCTTAGCAATTATTATATTAGCTCGCCCTTTGTCCTACATTTTTCTCATTTTGTAACAGTTATTAATTTCATCTTAGGATAAAGCTATTCTCTTTTTCCTATTAATAAAAGCACATCTTTTATATTTTTCATACTTAAGTCATTATTTTAAGCAAATATTTTACCACATATAATTACCATAAAAATTAAGTTTGTTAGAATAATATTAAATACTTAAAATACTTTAGTTAATGCATATTTGAAACATCAATATATAGTTTTTAACAAGAATTTCCAGTTTTAAAGTTCTTAAGATATTTCTTTTTCAAATATGAATAGGAGCTAAACTTATGGCCATTTTCCAAATTGCTGTCTGTTGAGGATCTAAGTTAACAAAAGGAGATGGGGCTGCCATTCCCATTCCTTGTCACAAGATTTTATTTGTAACATTGGTATAAATTTCAGTAAAATGATTATTTAGATTAAACCAAAGTAACTTAACACTTTGAGTCAGAACTATGATCCTGAATTACATACCCCTTAGGGGACCAATCCATTACAATTCCATAGGAACCATTAATGAGTATTGACTTTTGTTTGGCATGGCATTGTTCCTATTGGATATTTTCTGACTCAGGCATGCATGAATTTTTATATAAAGTCAGCTCATTAAGAACAAGCTCAGAAATTAATTTTTCTTTATCTTGCTCTGCTAAAGGTATGGTAAAGAAGCACTTTTTTAAAAAATCAATTATAATAATAGAGCAGTTTTAAGGAATTATAACTGGTGTGGACAAGCCAGGTTGCAATGGCTCCATAGGTTTAATTACAGCATTAACTTTTATCAAATCAGTTAACATTCTCCATTTTCCTGATTTCTTTTTTATAATAAATACTGGAGAATTCCAGGGACTATGAGATTCTTCTATATGTCCCACTAACTGTTCTTGAACTAAATGAGTTAGAGCCTCTAACTTTCCTATAGATAAGGACCACTTCTCAACCCACAAAGGCTCATTTGTAGTATTTGTGGTGGACATTCCTGGAGTGTCTCCTCACTTTATGCTTTAAGAGTTCCTTTATCAGATCCCTGTCTGAGCACCAATTGTCAAGTCTAGCTCAAGCAACTGTCCAAACAGGTTCAGAAGGGGCAGTGGGAGATTGAGAAGAAGCACAACTCAGAGTTTAAGAGAAAATGCGGGCTAGGTTGTTCATTGCTTGACTGAACACAATGACCAAATGGAAACAGGAATATCTTTCCCATTTTGTTATGCTTGCTGCAAAGCCTTCATAACCAATTTCCATTACTTAAAATTTAAAACATTATGGCCTAAAGTTTGAAACCAATAACAATGTTTTTGAATGAGATCAAATAAGCTTAATAATTCAGATGCTTTAATAGGTACCCCAGTAGCTTCTAACAATATTTTCAACACACTCACATACTCCTCCAGCTGCCTCTTATGATTACCCATTACTCTGATGCTACAAGGAAAATGCTTACTTTACCAATATGAGTCGAGTCCTCTTCTATCAGCTGGACACATGTCTCTCTAATGGAGAATTTTCCTTGGTTCCTTAATATTGTTTTGGAGTCTTCTTCTTCTTTTTTTAGCCCCATGCTGGGCACCAGATTTTGCTTTCTATGGAATGGAGCTCGAAGGATATTAAGGAATGATGAGAAAGACAGATGGGGTCAGGGGATCTGAAGATTAGCGATAACAGACAACAGACAACTTTATTCTTAACCAAATCCTGCTTATATACTGCAGAATGACAAAAGTCATGCATGCATTTCCTAAGGGAATGGAGTAGTTATCTTTCAGTGCTCTTCCTTCATACTTAAGATAAGCATTTGGGGTAAACAAACATTCTCTTCCTCCTAGACTGTCTTACATAAATCAGATAAAATAAAGCAGATTACAATCTCCACAGTTTACTGCCGACACCACCCTAATGCCATCTGCTCCCAACTAGTTCCACAGGTCTTATTTTAATCCTATCTCCTACATGCTTCCATGGAGATGTGACCTTGCCCATTCAAGGTGGGTCTTAATTAATTTACTGGAGTCCTTTAAAAGGAAAAGCATGATGCTTGGAGAGGCAACACTGAGAGCTGACATAGAAAGCAAAGAGATGAAACCAAGACACACATTTGGAGATGCCCAGAGAATTGAAACAGAAAGCCACTGGAATCAGAACCTGGAAACAATGCAACCTGGGAACAAAGGACCAAGAGATGCCACTTAAGTGCCTTCCCAACTGACAGCGAAATCCTGGACATGCTCAGCCTTTCCTGAGTGAAAGTATCCTTTTGTTGATGCCTTAATTTGAACATTTTCTTGGCTATAGGATTGTAGATTTGTAACTTAATAAATCCCCTTTGTAAAAGCATATCCATTTTTGGCATTTTGGCATATAGAATTCTGACAGCATGGCAAACTGAAACAGGGGCAAACAGAAAACAAATACTAAAATGGTGTGGTAGTTAGATTCAGTTGTCAACTTGGCCAGGTGAAGGTGCCTAGATCTACTGCTGTAGACATGAGCCAATGGTATGTGAACCTCATCTGTTGCTGATTACATCTTCAGTCCGCTAGGAGGCATGTCTGCTGCAATGAATGATGTTTGATTTAATTGGCTGGTGTTTAAATGAGAGAGATCAATGTAACACAGCCCACACAGCTCAGCATACTTATCTCAGCACTCACAGCTCAGCCCAACCTTTGGAGATGCAGAAATGAATCACCCTGGGGAAAGTTGTTGGACCCTAGAGGCCTGGAGAGAAGGCCAGCAGAGGCCATCCTGTGCCTTCTCATGTAAGAAAGAACTTCAGTTGAAAGTCAGCTGCCTTTCCTCAGAAGAACTCATGAAATAAATCCCCTTTTATTAAAAGCCAATCCATCTCTGGTGTGTTGCATTCTGGTAGCTAGCAAACTAGAACAAATGGTAGCCCTAGACCCAACCACATCAATAATTACATTAAATGTATATGGTCTAACCATCTCAATGAAAAGATAGAGAATGTCAGAATAAATTTTTAAAAAAGTATATGCTGTCTTTAAGAAATGTATTTTAAATGTAACTGAACAGATAAGTTAAAAGTTCAAGCATGGAAGTAGATCGTGCAGATAATAATCAAAAGAAAACTGGAGTGACTATAATAATATCAGACAAATCAATTTTAGAACTAAGACTATTATAGAGATAACAAGGGACATTATATAATATTTGGAAATTAAATAAGACAATTCTAAATAACCCATGACACAAAGAAGTCAAAAGGAAAATTAGCAAATGTTTTCAATGGAATGAAAATGAAAATACAGCATCAAAATATGTAGGATGTAGTTAAAGCAGTGCTGAAAAAGAAATTTATATCAGGCAACCACAGGAAGGACAAACAATTTCTTTCCATGGGACCCACGGAGGAGGCACCCATAGCTTGGGGAGTATTTGGGCCACACCCATGGTGGCCCTGGTTGCAAAAGCTGAGGAACTGAGAAGATGAGACCTGGAGCTTAACGTGGATGCCTGGAGCCCTCAGGAGTGTATAGATGGGGAGGCAGGGACTAGAAAGTAAGCCAAGCTGCGTTCCTTGAATGTGCTACCCTCACTAGCACAGCCCTGTGACTCACGACTTACCTCACACCCCTGAACCCTGTCACCTGCCACCAGTCCCCACACTCCAAGAGCTCCCACCCCACTCGTGTACATATCTACCCCACACCCCCACTCCAAGTGCAGTCCAACCCACCTCTCCTGTGCCCCTCCTGAACACTACCCCTCCCTGCTCCCTGTAGGATGTCTCCAGTGCATAAATGCTGCAAGTGCATACCTCCATACCCAGATTACATCTGCCCTCAGTCCATACAGTTATACAGCCCCATTCCTTGCCCCCTGAGGTCTCCACACAACTACATCAGTTTATAGCACTATGAGATCTGCACATGCACATGGACCCCAGTAATGTACCCCATAGCTCTGGGAAAGCCCTGACCTGTGCAGCTGAGTCACTTCCATCCCCAGCCCATGCAGGCATAGTACTGGTCTACTGCCATAGACCTGTGCATGCATATAAAGGGCCACCACGCCCTAGGCCAGTGCACACCAGGACCACATCCCTCAGACCTGTGCACCTGCACAGCCATATCCTCCCCAGCTGCTGGGCACCCATGTTCAGAGGCACAAGCATAGCATCCCCAACCTGCACCTATACCTGCACTGCAATGCATCACCGCAGTGTTGTCCCCCACCCTGTGCCCTGCATCCTGCTACACATCAACCCTGTAAACACAAGGATTTAGACTACTGAAGGAAATCAACTTCCAAAGAAAATTAATCAAGATATTTACATGTGGCAACAACAACAGATCATTAAGTATATCATAATGCAGACAGATATAGCCCAGCCTAATGACCAAATTAAAACACCAAAGGAGACACAGACATAGGAAAAACTAATCAAAGATGTTCATATAACTCTACTAAATAAAGTAAGTGGGATGGCTAATGACATAAAGGAAATCAAGAAGACTTTAGAAGTACATAAAGAGGAATTTGAAAGAATAAATAGAAAAATAGCAGATATCACAGAGATTAAAGATCTGGAGACCAAATAAAAACATACTAGATGGGCCCTGAAGGAAAGGAGGGGGCACATAGGACCTGGAGATACACAACGCAATGTACCAACTTAAGCTCTTGATTGGCAGACCTGAGGAATGGGGATCCTGTTCGGAAAAAGATTTTTCTTTCTTTTCTTTTTGTGGCTGTGTTTCTATGGTTTTACTGGTCTTTGGATACAGCAGCAGGGCTTCTCAGACTCCAAATGCCCCAGGCATGGGCAGAATTAAGCTTGTTTTAGAGTTTGTCTGGAGGCTGTGCCTTCCCCAGGAGGGAGGTGGGGCCCAGCTCAGGTGGAATCCCTCCCTCAAGGAATTCAGACTCCAGTGTCTGGAAAACTGATGGGATTAAAACCAGCTACAACCTCTCCTCTGTCGTAACCATATCCACAGCAGGGAGAGTCTGCTGAAGTTAAAGGTACCACATCATCTTATGCTGGTGGAACCCCCTGGCAGACAAGCACCACTTACCAGGCAGGATAGGAAAAACAGAATCAAGAGGCTTCATAGGAAAGTCTTTCAGCCTGCTGGTCTTGCTCTCAGGGAAAACTGATGCAGGTGACTCTTTCTTCCTGAGAAAAGGCCAGTTTGATCTGGGAAAATCTGACTGAGGTCTATAACACCTAAGTAGAGAAAAGGTGGGCTAGGTGGTTCTAAGAAGGGGGTAGGGAAGGCACCATACAGGCAGCACAAGAAACAAGAAAACAAGACCTGAAAAATTCTGATGTTAAGCAAAACCTAAAGCTAGAGGTCTAGAATAACTTGAACTGAATGTCAATTTGTTGTCAAGACAACAAATTATCCAGCAAGAAAATCATTGGTAAAAAAAAGGAAGAAAAATCTCCAGAATAAATTTGTTAAGGAAATTAAATGTCTAGACGCTAGCAAAAATAACACCCATACTAGGAAAATTGAAGATATGGTTCAGTCAAAGGAACAAACCAACAATTCAAATGAGATACAGGAGTTGAAACAATTAATTTGGAATGTTTGGACAGACATGGAAAACCTCATCAAAAATCAAATCAATGAATTGAGGAAGGATATAAAGAAGGCAAGGAATTAACAAAAAGAAGAAATCGAAAGTCTGGAAAAACAAATCACAGAACTTATGGGAATGAAAGACACAGTAGAAAAGATTAAAAACAAACAATGGAAATCTGCAATGTTAGATTTCAAGCGGCAGAAGATAGGATTAGTGAACTGGAGGACAGGACATCTGAAATCAGACAAGCAAAACAAAATATAAGGAAAAGAATGAAAAAATATGAGTAGCAACTCAGGGACTTGAATGACAACATGAAGCACATGAATATATGTGCTGTGAGTGTTCCAGAAGGAGAAGAGAAAGAAAAAGGAGAAAAACTAATAGAGGAAATTATCACTGAAAAATTTCCAACTCTTATGAAAGACTTAAAATTACACATCCAAGAAATGCAGCACACTCCAAACAGAATAATCCAAATAGACATACTCCAAGACACTTGACTAATCAGAATGTCAGATGTCAAAGAAAAAGGGAGAATCTTGAAAGTGGTAAGAGAAAAGCAATCTAACACATACAAGATGTATTAGTTAGGGTTCTCTAGAGAAACAGAATCAACAGGGAACACTTGCAAATATAAAATTTATGAAAGTGTCTCACGTGACCGTAGGAACGCAGAGTCCAAAATCCACAGGGCAGGCTGCGAAGCCGATGACTCCAATGGATGGCCTGGATGAACTCCACAGGAGAGGCTCACCAGCCAAAGCAGGAATGCAACCTGTCTCCTCTGAGTCCTCCTTAAAAGGCTTCCCATGATTGCATTTAGCATCACTAATTGCAGAAGACACTACCCTTTGGCTGATTACAAATGGAATCAGCTGTGGATGTAGCTGACGTGATCATGACCTACTCCTATGAAATGTCCTCATTGCAACAGACAGGCCAGCGCTTGCCCAATCAGATGAACAGGTACCACAACTTGGCCAAGTTGACACCTGTCCCTAACCATGACACAAGGGAAGCCCAATAAGACTATTTGTAGATTTCTCAGCAGAAACCATGGAGGCAAGAAGACAGTGGTATGATATATTTAAGATACTGAAAGAGAGAAACTTCCAACCAAGAATTCAATATCCAGCAAAATTGTCCTTCAAAAATAAGGGGAAAATTAAAAATTTTTCAGACAAAAAATCATTGAGAGAATTTGTGATTAAGAGAACAGTTCTGCAAGAAATACTAAAGGGAACACTAGACTCAGATAGGAAAAGACAGGAGAGAGAGCTGTGAAGAAGAGTGTAGAAATGAAGACTATCAGTAAAGGTAAAAAGAAGAAAAATTAGATATGACATACAAAATCCAAATGGCAAAATGGTAGAAGAAAGTACTACCTTTACAGTAATAACATTAAATGTTAATGGATTAAACTCCTCAATCAAAAGACATAGACTGGCAGAATGGATTAAAAAACAGGACCCATCTATATGCTGTCTATGGGAAATTGATTTACATGGATAAACATAGGTTGAAAGTGAAAGGTTGGGAAAAGATATTTCATGCAAATAACAATCAGAAAAGAGCAGGACTAGCTATACCAATACCTTACAAATTAGTCTTCAAATGTAAAACAGTTAAAAGAGAGACAAAGAAGGACACAATACATTAATAAAAGGAACAATTCAACAAGAAGACATACAATCATAAATATTTATGCACCAAGCCATCATAAATATTTATGCACCAAGCCAGAGTGCTCCAAAATACATGAGGCAAACACTGAAAAGAGAAATAGAGACATCTACCATAATAGTTGGAGACTTCAATTCCCCACTCTCATCAATGGACAGAATATCTAGACAGAGGATCAATAAAGAAACAGAGAACTTGAATAATACAACAAATGAGCTAGACTTAACAAACATTTATAGAACATTACACCCACAACAGCAAGATAAACCTTTTTCTCAAGTGTTCATTGATCATTTTCAAGGATAGACCATATGCCGGGTCACAAAGCAAGTCTCAATAAATTTTAAAAGATCGAAATCATCCAAAACACTTTCTCAGATCATAAAGGAATGAAGTTGGAAATCAATAATAGGCAGAGGACCAGAGAATTCACAAATAAATGGAGGCTCAACATACAGTTTTAAAAAACCAGTGGGTCAAGGAAGAAATTACAAGAGAAATCAACAAATATCTTGAGGAAAATGAAAATGAAAACATAACATATCAAAATTTATGGGATGCCACAAAGGCAGTGCCAAGGGAGAAATTTATTGCCCTAAATATCTATTTAAAAATAAAAGGAAGAAAGAGAAAAAATCGAGGAATTAACTGTCCACTAGGAAGAACTAGAGAAAAAACAGCAAACTAAGCCCAAAGCAAGCAAAAGGAAAGAAATAATGAAGATTAGAGCAGAGAGAAATGAAATTGAGAACATGAAAACAACTGAGAAAACCAACAAAACAGAAGTTAGTTCTATGGGAAAATCAGTAAGATTCAGGGAACTTTAGTGAGATTGACAAAAAGAAGAAGAGAGAGGATGCAAATAAATAAAATCAGAAATGGAAGGGGAGACATTACTACTGACCTCGCAGAAACAAAGCAGGTAATGAGAGGATACTATGAACAACTTCATGCTAATAAACTAGACAACATAGATGAAATGGACAACTTCCTAGAAAGGCAAAAACAACCAATATGTGTCGAGAAGAATTAGACTACGTCAACAAACCAACCACAAGTAAAGAAACTGAATTAGTCATTAAACTCCCCAAAAAGAAAAGTCCAGGACCAGATGGCTTCACATGTGAATTCCACCAAACATTCAAGAAAGAATTAGTACCAATCCTGCTCAAACTCTTCAAAAAACTGGAAGAAGAGGGAAGGCTATCTAACTCATTCTATGAAGCCAACATCACCCTCATAACAAAGCCAGACAAAGATATTCAAGAAGAGAAAACTACAGACCGATCTCTCTAATGAATATAGATGCAAAAATCGTCAACAAAATTCTTGCAAATTGAATCGAACACCACATTAAAGGAATTATACACCATGATCAAGTAGGATTCATCCTAGATATGCAAGGATGGTTCAACATAAGAAAATCAATTAATGTAATACACCATATCAACAAATCAAAACAGAAAAACCACATAATCATCTCGATTGATCAGAAAAGGCATTTGACAAAGTTCAACATCCTTTCCTGTTGAAAATACTTCAAAGGATAGGAATAGAAGGGAACTTCCTCAAAATGATAAAGGGAATATATGAAAAACCCACACCTAACATCATCCTCAATGGGAAAAACCTGAAAACCTCCCCCCTAAGATCAGGAACAAGACAAGGATGTCTACTATCATGACTGTTATTCAACATTGTGTTAGAAGTTCTAGCCTGAGCAATTAGACAAGAAAAAGGAATACAAAACATCAAAACTGGAAAGGAAGAAGGAAAACTCTCACTGTTTGCAGATGATATGATATTATATGTCGAAAACCCCCAAAAATCCACAGCAAAACTACTAGAGCTAATAAATGAGTACAGCAAAGTGGCAGGTTACAAGATCAACACTCAAAATCTGTAGTGTTTCTATACACTAGTAATGAACAATCTGAGGGGGAATCAAGAAAAGAATTCCATTTACAATTGCAACCAAAAGAATAAACTATTTAGGAATACATTTAACTAAAGAGACAAAAGACCTATGCAAAGAAGATCTTTTGGTCTTTTTTTAAAAATATTAAAACAGCATTTTATTTGTTAATGTCACATAAGAAACTTAAGCAAGTTACACTATCTTTAAAAACGCAACTAATGCATTATAATAGAGAAACCCACCCCTCCCTCCCACCATTCCCTTATGAATTAAGAAGCTAAGAGAATAAATAACCATAAAACAAAGTTTTGTGGAATCCTTCATTCAGAGTGCTTACATGATGATTAGGCTAATATTGCCTTCTTACAAAATTTTTCTTTTCTATTAAAAAAATTGTAACTTTGATTGCTTATTACAAAAAAATTCAGTACAAAAGTTCAATATTGAAAAATGTTTTCCCCTCCCTCACAGCACTGTTATATATAGCAGAGAATAATCAAGAGCAGATTGCTAATCTAGATGGAGCAATCTTCAGATTACACCCAGACACACAGTGGTTTACTTACGCCCCCTCTCATAAGAGTTTTAAAAAACACACATACAAAATATGTCAAAAATTTTGAGGGACCCTTTCCAAACAGTACAATTTAGCTCAGTGTCAATTGCTAAAAGAAATTGCTAAAAGCAATCACAGAAGACCTAAATAGATGGAAAGGCATACCATGTTCAAGGATTGGAAGACTAAATATAGTTAATCAGTTCTACCTAAATTGATTTACAGTTTCAATGCAATACCAATTAAAATCCCAACAACTTACTTTTAAGAAATAGAAAAACCAATAACCAAATTTATCTGGAGGAGCAGGGTGCCCCGAATAGCTAAAAATATCCTGAGAAAGAAAAATGAAGTTGGAGGCCTCACACTACTTGACTTTAAGGAATATTACACATCTACAGTGATCAAAACAGCATGGTACTGGCATAAAAATAGATATACTGACCAATGGATTTGAATAGAGTGTTCAGATATAGACCTTCTCATCTATGGACAATTGATCTTTGATAAGGCATTCAAACCAATTCACCTGTAACAGAACAGCCTCTTCAATAAATGATGCTAGAGAACTGGATATCCACATGCAAAAGAATAAAAGAGGATTCACATCTCATACCCTGAACAAAAATTAACTCAAAACATATCAAAGACCTAAACATTAGACCTAAGATCATAAAACTTTTAGAAGAAAATGTAGGGAAATATCTTATGAATCTTATAATAGGAGGCTGTTTCCTAGATCTTACAACCAAAGCACAAGAATTGAAGAAACAAAAAATAAATGGAAACCTCAAAATTAAACACTTTTGTGCATCAAAGAAATTTGTCAGGAAAGTAAAAAAGACAGTCTTCACAATGGGAGACAATATTTGGAAAGGATATATCAGATAAAGGTCTAGAATATAGAAGATATAAAGACATTGTTCAACTCAACAACAATAAAGACACCCCCCCCCCCAATTTTTGCATTTCCAAGAGGAAATACAAACGGCCAAAGGCACATGAAAAGATGCTCAACTTCCTTGGCTATTAGGGAAATGCAAATCAAAACCACAATGAGATATCATCTCATATTCATCAGATTGGCCATTATCAATAAAACAGAAAACAAGTCCTGGAGAGGATGTGGAGAAAGAGGCACACTTACCCTCTCTTGGTGGGAATGTAAAATGGTACAACCACTGTGGAAGGCAGTTTGGCAGTTTCTCAGGAAGCTAAGTGTAGAATTGGCATATGATCCAGCAAACCCACTGCTAGGTATCTACTCAGAGGACATGAGGGCAAGGACACAAATGGACATTTGCACATCAATGTTTATAGCAGAATTATTTACAATTGCCAAGAGATGGAAGCAGCTCATATGTCCATCAATAGATGAGTGGGTAAACAAGTTGTCGTATATACATATGATGGAATATTATGCAGCTGTAAGAGAATAAAGTTATGAAGTTTGTGACAACCTGGATGTTGTTGGGGACATTATGCTGAGTGAGATTAGCCAGAAACAAAAGGACAAATAATGTATTGTCTCACTGATATGAACTAACATTAGTGAGTGAACTTGGAGAACTGCAGTTAAGAACAGAGACCATCAGGAGATAGAAATAGTGTAGCTATTGGGTAACTGGAGCTGAAGGGATACAGATTGTGCAACGGGACTGATTGTAAAAATTCAGAAATAGAAAGCACAATATTACCTAACTGTAATACAATAATATTAGTACACCGAATGAAGCTGAATGTGGGAATGATAAAGAGAGGAGGGCTAGAGGCATAAATGAAATTAGAAGGAATAATAGATCATAAAGACTATCATGGTATAGAGATAATATAATCTAGGAATGCCTAGAGTGTACAAAGATAGTGACTAAATGTACAAATTAGAAAATGTTTTTGCATGAGGAAGAACAAAGGAATGTCAATATTGCAGAGTGTCGAAGATATATGGTAATTCATATTTTACAACTTTAACTTATGTGTGGGACTAAAGCAAAAAATGTTTTATTTGGTACAAAAATTTATATTTTGACTATTGTGTTTCCTAATTTAACTTATGTGGACAGCTCAATTGATCACCATAAGTACATGGAACCTTGAGTAGGGCATGAAATTTTGTAGGTTTGTCCAGAGTGATGCCTTGATAAATCCCAGGGTGATTTGAACAGTGAATAAAAAAGTATTTGCAAATTTCCCTTGGGGGAGTGGTGAGAAAGGGGGTATATTCAACTTCCCCATGTGGAGAATTCCTGATATCCTCACAAGCAGTGGGGATAGCCAAAGCAATAATCCAAGCCAGTCAATCTTGGAGTTTGTTCTTATGAAACTTATCCCCACAAAGGATATGCTAGGCCTACTTAAAATTAAGCCTAAGAGTTACACCCAGAGAACTTCTTTTGTAGCTCAGATGTGGCCTCTCTCTCTCAGTCAACACAACAAGCAAGCTCACTGCCCAGCCCCTCTCTACATGGAACATGACTCCCAGCGGTGTAAGCCTTCCTGGAAATAGGGGGCAGAAATTCTAGAATGAGCTGGGACTCAGCATCAAGGGACTGAGAAAACCTTCTCGACCAGAATGGGGAAGAGAGAAATGAGACAAAATAAAGTGTCAATGGCTGAGATATTCCAGAGTTGAGAGGTTATCCTGGATGTTATTCTTATGCATTGTATAGATATCACCTTTTTAGTTGAGGTATGTTGGTGAGGCCTGAGGGAAGTGCCTGAAAATGTAGGTCTATGTTCCAGGAGCCATGTTTCTTGAAGATGATTGTATAATGATGTAGTTTTCACAATGTGACTGTGTGATTGTGAAAACTTTGTGCTGATACTCCTTTTATCTATGGTATGGACAGATGAGTAAAACATATGGATTAAAAATAAATAAATAATACAGGGAACAAATATTAAAATAAATTTAGTGGATTGAAATGCTAGTCATAAAGGAAAGGGAGTGGTAAGGGGTATAGAAAAAAATAGGGGAAACAAAGGCTAAAATATATTGGGTAGATGGAAGTACTAGCAGTCAATTAGAGGGAGAGGTAAGAGGTATGGTATTATGAGTGTTTCTCTTTTTTCTTTTTATTTTTTTTCTGAATTGATGCAAATGTTCTAAGAAATGATCATGGCAATGAATATACAACTATGTGATGATATTGTGAGTTATTGATTATATACCAAGAATGAAATGATCATATGGTAAGAATGTTCATGTTTGTATGTTGTTATGTTTTAAAAAAATTGAAAAAGTAAAAAATAAGAACATACGAGAGACACACAACAGCATATTTGAAGAGGCAGAAGAACGAATAAGCAAACTAGAGGACAGGATAACTGATTTCAAATGCTCAAAACAGCAAATAGCGAAAAAGATGGGAAAATTTCAACTAGATCTCAGGGAAATGATGGACAAAACAAAGTGCACAAATATCAGAGTCATTGGTGTCCCAGAAAGAGAAGAGAATAGTAAAGGGATAGGAAGAGTAGTTGAGGATATAATTGGGGGAAACTTCCCAACCTTTATAAAGGGCATAAATATACAAGTCAAAGAAGCTGAAAAACTCCTGGTTGGAGTTTGGCAAGTTATGAAAAGAAGCAATGTCTACTGAAGCTTGCATAAGAACTACCTCCAGAGTAGCCTCTCAACTCTGTTTGAACTCTCTCTGCCACTGATACCTTATTAGTTACACTTCTTTTCCCCCTTTTGGTCAGGATGGAATTGTTCATCCCGTGGCACCAGGGCTGGACTCATTCCTGGGAGTCATCTCCCATGCTGCCAGGGAGACTTTCACCCCTGGATGTCATGTCCCATGAAGGGGAGAGGGCAATGACTTCACTTGCAGAGTTAGGCTTAGAGAGAGTGAGACCACATATGAACAACAAAAGAGGTCCTCCAGAAGTAACTCTTAGCATACCTATAGGTAGGCCAAGCTTCTCTGCTACCTACATAAACTTCACAAGAGTAAGCCTCAAGATCAAGGGCTTGACCTATTGACTGGGGTGTTCCTAAAGTTTGACACAGTATTAGGGGGTTTCCTGGTGGTAAAGTTCAATAGCTCCATACTTTTTCTCCCTTTCCTCAAGGGATCTTTGCAATACTTTTTGATTATCTGCTTAATATACTCAAGGATGTATCCAGGCATTACATTAAGCTATCTAGGATTAAATGACCTCTTTCTTATTTTGGACTTCCTGTGTTTGAGTTGTTCAACTGAGCTATCCAGACAGGTTGAGTTAGATTGTGTGCTACAGAAAATCTAGATTCCAGACAAAATAAACCTTTCTTCCTTTGGTCTCAAAGAGAAGGTGTGGTTCTAAAATACAGACAATGTCTTCCTTAAACCTTTATGCTGAATTAGCTTAATTACTACCTGATTAGCTTCATTCTTATCTCTAAATGTGAGGTTATGGGATCTATAGAACAGTCTCTCCAAATCCAGAAATAATAATTATCACTGTGGATGAAATGTGTCTGCTATAAGAGCTTGCAATCTAGTCTCCTGTTTTCTTATACGCAATTTCTAAAGGAGACAATACAATAATTGTACTTTCATTTCTGGCTTATTTTGACTCACCAAATGTCCCACAGGTTCATTCAAATCATTGCATGCCTCATGATTTCATTCCTTTTTATTGCAGCACAATACTTGATCATATGTATACATCATCATTCACCAATCTGCTTCTCAGTCAGTGCATACTTCAGTCATCTGCATTCATTAGGCATTATATATAATGCCCAAAGTCCACTGTCTATCAACACTCTCAATTTTAGATAAATTAAGTGTCTCCAAGAGAAAGATAATCAATAAACACACTCTCACCAAATAAACTCTAAATTTCCCCTAAACTCTTGTGTCTCCTCCGTTATTGATCCCTGGTGTTGTGGTATTGCCAATATTTTCCTGCTAAATATAGCCCACAGCATGCAACAGCAGTCTCCCCCACCCCTGCATCCAAGACCCAAACACCCCTATACACGAATCACATCCTTGAAGCAGTTCCTGCAAGAACCCATTTATATTCCTAGTGTTAATCAGTGGGATACGTAGGTCTAAACAAACCCTTTTAATCTTGTTCACCTTCAATATGGGAATATTACTTATAGAGGACCACCTTCACTTCTATCTATCCCAGTACATTTGAGGTCAACCTCATTAGACAACCGTTCACCCATCTCTAACGTCTATGTATCTCTAAATCCCCTATATTCTGTATTATAAGCCTCTGATTTGACATTTACCATGGTCATAAAAGTGGAGTCATACAGTATCTATCCTTTTGTGTCGGGCTTATTTCACTCAGCATTATACCCTCAAGGCTCATTCATCTTGTCATGTGCTTCAGGAGGTCATTTCATCTTACTGCTGCATAATATTCCATCGCATGTATATATCATATTTTGTTAATCCACTCATCTGTTGATGGGCATTTGGTTTGTTTCCATCTTTTGGCAGTTGTGAATAATGCTGCTATGAATATTGGTGTGCAGATGTCTGTTTGTGTCACTGCTTTCAGCTCGTCTGTGTATGTACCAAGTAGTGCTATTGCTGGGTCATAGGGCAACAGCCCTATGACTTTAGTTTTCTAAGGAACTGCCAAACCGTCTTCTATAGCAGCTGTACCATTATACATTCCCACCAGTAGTGCATAAGTGCCCCAATTTCTCCACATCCTCTCCAGCATTTATAGCTTCCTATTTGTTTAATAGCAGCCATTCTTAAGTGTGAGGTGGTTTCTCATTGTAGTCCTGCTCTGCATTTCCCTTATAGCTAATGAAAATGAGCATCCCTTCACGTGCTTTTGAGCCATCTATATTTGCTCTTCAGAAAAATGCCTATTCATATCTTTAGCCCATTTAATAATTGGGTTGTTTGTCTTTTTGTTGTTGAGTTGTATGATTTCTTTATGTATACAGGATATCAAACCTTTGTCTGATGTGTGATTTATAAACACTTTCTCTCATTAGGTTGACTACCTCTTCTTATTCTTCTTTTTTTTTTTTTTTGAGACCAATGGAAGAAAGATTTATTTGATATGGAACTGAAATTTTCTGTGCTCTTCTCCTTTTTGACAAAGTCTTTTGAGGTGCAGAAGCATTTGATTTTAAGTTCACATTTATCTATTTTGTTGCTTGTGCTTTGAGTGTAAAGTTTAAGAAGTTATCTCCTATTACTAGGTCTTGAAGATGTTTCCCTGCATTTTCTTCTAGAAGCTTTATGGTGCTAGTTGTTATATTTAGGTGTTTGATCCACTTTGAGTTAAAGGTTAAGGGTCCTCTTTCATTCTTTTGGCTATTGATATTTAGTTCTCCAATGCCCATTTATTGAAAAGACTATTTTGTCCCAGTTCAGTGGATTTTGGGGCCTTCTCAAAAATCAGCTGACCATAGATTTGATGGTCTATTTCAGTGCTCTCGATTCAGTTCCATTGGTCAATACTTCTATCTTTGTGCCAATACCATGCTATTTTGACCACTGTGGCTTTATAATAAGTTTTAAAGTCAGAAAGTGTTAATCCTCCCACTTCATTCTTCTTTTTAAGGATGACTTTAGATATTTGGGGTCTCTTTTCCTTCCAGATGAATTTGGTAACTAGCTTTTCCAAGTCTTCAAAATAGGTTGTTGGAATTTTGATTCATACCATGTTGAATCTGTAGATCATTTTGGGGAGAATTGACATCTTAACCATATTTAACCTTCCTATCCATGAGCAGGGAATGTTTTCCCACCTATTTAGGTCTTATTTGATTTCTTGTAGCAATGTTATGTAGTTTTCTGTGTACAAGTCCTTTATGTCTCTAGTTCAGTTCATTCTTAAGTACTTGGTTCTTTTAGTTGCTATTTTGAATGGAATTTTTTCCTTAGCTGAATCCTCAGTTGGATCATTGCTTGTGTTTTGAAACATTACTGACTTTTGCACATTAATTTTATATCCTGCCACCTTGCTGAATTTATTAGCACAAGAATTTTTCCCATAGATTTCTCAGGATTTTCCAAGTATAGTATGATGTCATCTAGAATTAAGGAAAGCTTTATTTCTTTCTTTCCAATTTGAATGCCTTTTATTTCTTTGTCCTGCCTGATTGTTTTATCTAGAACTTCTAGTACATTGTTGAATAATAGTGGTGACAGAGGGCATCCTTGTCTCATTCATTATCTCGTGGGGGAAAGCTTTCTGTCTCTTTCCGTTGAATACAATGGTGACTATGGGTTTGTCATATATGCCCTTTATCATATTGAGGAATTTACCTTTGATTCCTACCTTTTGAAGTGTTTCTTTAATCAGAAAAAGATGTTGAATTTCGTCGAATGTTTTTTCAGTATCAATCGAGATGATCATATGATTTTCCCTTTTGTTTTGTTAATGTGTTACATTAATTGATTTTCTTGTTTTGAACCATCCTTGCATTCCTTGTATAAACTTCACTTGGCCATGGTATATAGGTGTATAATTCTTTTAATGTGTTGTTGGTTTCGACTTGCTAGTATTTTGTTGAGAATTTTGGCATCTATGTTAATTAGGGAGATTGGCCTGTAGTTTTCCTATTTTATAGCATCTTTACCAGTTTTGGTATTAAAGTTATTGTTAGCTTCATAAAATCAGTTAGGTAGTGTTCCTTTTCCCTCAATTTTTAAAAATGTCTGAGCAGGATTGGTCTTAGTTCTTTTTGAAATGTTTGATAAAATTCCCTTGTGAAGCCATCTGACCCTGGGCTTTTCTTTGTAGAAAGATTTTTGATGACCAATAGAATCTCTTTACTTGTGGTTGGTTTGTTGAGATCTTGTATTTCTTCTTGAGTCAATGTAGCTTGTTCATGTGTTTCCAGGAATTTGTCTATTTCATCTAAGTTGTCTAGTTTGTTGGCATATAGTTGTTCATAGCATCCTCTTATGATTTTTTAAAATCTCTTCAGAGTTTGCGGTAATGACCTCCCATTCATTTCTGATTTCGTTTATTTGCATCCTTCTCTCTCTCTCTTTTTTCGTCAACTTTGCTAGTTGTCCATCAATTATATTGATTTTCTCAAAGAACCAACTTTGTTTTTTTTTCTTTCCACTGTTTTTTTGTTCTCCCATTCATTTAACTCGGCTTAATCTTTGTTATTGCTCTTCTTCTATTTGCTTTGAGGTTAACTTGTTCTTTCTCAGGTTCCTCCAGGTGAACAGTTAAGTCCTTGATTTTTGCCCTTTCTTCTTTTTTAATATACACACTTAAGGCAATAAGTTTCCCTCTCAGCACAGCTTTTGCTCCATGCCATAAGTTCTGATATATTATGTTCTCATTTTCATTTGTTTCCAGATAGCTACTGATTTCTCTAACAATTTCTTCTTTGACTCACTGGTTGTTTAAGAGTGTTTTATTTAATTTCCATATGTTTGCAAAAGTTCTCATTCTTTTGTGCTTATTTATTTCCAGCTTCATTCCATCGTGATCAGGGAAAGTGCTTTGAATAATTTCAATGTTTTTAAAATTATAAAGACCTGTTTTGTGTTCCAGCATATGATCCATACTGGAGAATGTTCCATGAGCACTAGAGAAAACTGTATATCCTGGTGTTTTGGGGTGTAATGATCTATATATATATCTGTTAGGTCTAAATCATTTACCAGATTAAGTCCTCTATTTCCTTGCTGATCCTTTTTATGATTTTTTTTTCTATAGAGGAGAGTGATGTATTCAAGTCTCCTGCTATTATTGTTGAAACATCTATTACTTTCTTTAGTTTTGCCAATGTTTGTCTCATGTTCTTTGGAACTCCTTGTTTGGGAACATAAACATTTATGATTGTTATTTCTTCTAGTTAAATTGTTCCTTTTATTAATATATAGTGCCCTTCTTTGTCTATTATGATATCTTTCCACTTAGAGTCTATTTTGACTGATATTAGTATACTACTCTTGCTTTTTTTGGTACAGCTTGTGTGGAACATCTTTTCCATCCTTTCACTTTCAATCTATTTGTATCTTTGTGCCTAAGATGAATCTCTTGTAAGCAGCATACAGCTGGATTGTATTTCCTAACTCATTGTGCCAATCTGTATCTTTTGATTTGTAAGTTTAGTCCATTAACATTCAAAGTTATGACTATTAAGGCATTTCTTGAATCCACCATCTTATTCTTTGGATTTTCTTCATCATATCTATATATTCTTTTCCCTCTTTCTCTTTTTATCCTTTAAGTTACCATTACTGGTACTCTACAATTCTGTGCCCTCCTTCAAACCTCCCTCTCCTGTCTTTTGTTCTTTTTTTTTTTTTGGCCAGCATAGCTGCTTTTAGTATTTCTTGTAGGGCTATTCTCTTCTTGAAAATTATTTCAGCATTTGTTTGTCTGTGAAAATTTTAATCTCTCTCTCAGTTTTGAATGACAATTTGTCTGGATACACAATTATTGGCTGGAGTCTTTCTCTTTCAGGATCTTAAATATATCATACCACTGCCTTCTCACTTTCATAGTTCCAGTTGAGTTGTCCAAACTCAGTCTCATGTGGTTTGCCTTGTATGTAGTAGACTGTTTTTCTCTTTCTGCTTTCAAGATTTTCTGCTTCTTTTCAGCATTTGGCAGGCTGATTAGTATATGTCTTGGGGGAAGGCCTATTTGGATTTGTTCCATTTGGAGTTCATTGGGCTTCTCTGATTTGCATATTTATGTCCTTTATAAGGGTTGGGAAATTTTCCTCCAGTATATCTCAACTAATCTTCCTAGCCCTTTAGTCTTCTCTTCTCCTTCTGGGACATTACTGACTCTTATATTTGTGCATTTTGCTTTGTTCATCATTTCCCTGAGATCCAATTACAATTTTCCATCTTTTTTTTTTTGCCATTTCTTCTGTTGTGTGTTCAAAATCAGTTGCACTGTCTTCTAATTCATTTATTCTTGCTTCTGCCTTTTCAAATCTGTTGTTGTGTGTCTCTAGTATATTTTTTATTTGGCCTACAGCATCTTTAATCTCTATAATATCTGCTATTTTTCTATTTACTTGTCTAAGTTCCTCTTTATGCTCTTCTAGTATCTTCTTGATCTCCTTTATATCATTAGCTATCCCACTGATTTTATTTAGTAGATTTATATGAGTACCTTTGATTAGTTGTTACAAAGTCTGTGTCTCCTCAGGTGTTTAATTTGGTCATTAGACTGGGCTATAGTTGTCTGCATCTTGATATGCTTCATGATCTTTTGTCATCTTCTAGGCATATAAGTATCTTGATAGGGTTACTTTGGAATTTGATTTTCTTCAGTAGTCTAAAGCTTTGAATTTGTGGGATGGATGTACAAAAGGATACAGGGCACAACAGTGCAGTGATAGATTGATTGCAGCTCAGCCATGAGCTGCAACCCATAGGCATGTGTTGGGGATCCTATGCTGGTGCCTGTGTGCTTCTTTGTCCCATCTCCCTGTCTGTGCAAACCTGAGAGCTTGGAGCTTCCATTTGGAAAGGGGCATGTTAGACTGTTTGCACTGACTGGACAGTCTCTGTTTCTCTGCATCTCAATTCTTTAGCTTTTGTAACCATGTGGTGTAGAAGACCCTCCCAGGTCACTTACACCTGTAATCACCATCTCAGTCACCTTTCCATCCCTTCTGCAGCTGTTCCTTGGAGCAGGGGTGAACTTGACCTATCCTATTCTGCCATCTTCCTGGAACAGACTTTATTTTTTTTTTAAATTAAACATGAAGATTGATTGTGACATCAGAAAATGTGAAATTAAGCGGATTGATTAAAAATTCCAACATTATTATTTTTGTAAGATGTATTTCTTTTCTTTCTTTCTTTTTTATGGGGTGTGTGTGTATGGTCAGAGAATCGAACCCAGGTCTCCCGCTTGGAAGGCAGGCATTCTAACCACTGAACTCCTACCCATGCACCCTTCTTTTCGTTTTGAAATTACAAAAGCAATGTATATTCATTACATATAGAAAAGAAATTACTCATATTGTATAGAATCAGATATCAACACTGTTAACACTGTACTGCAGAGCTTCCAAGGTTATATTGAGGCACACACTATGGACTTTTCCCTTCCATTCAAATTGTCCTTCCAAACTGAGAGAGAGATTAAAATTTTCAAAAAAAAATGCTGTAAGACTTTGTCAACAAGAGACTAGTTCTACAAGAAATACTAAAGGGAGCTCTCTGCTGGCCAAAAAAGAAAGAAAAAAGAAAAAAAAAGGAAGAGGAAGAGACAGACTTTGGAACAACTAATCAAAGATATTCATATAACTCTACTAAGCAAAATCAGTGGGATGGCTAATGATATAAAGGAGATCAAGAAGACATTAGAAGAGCATAAAGAGAAATTTGAAAGAATAAACAGAAAAATAGTAGATATTACAGAGATTAAAGATGTGTAGACCAAATAAAAATATACTCGGACTTTTCCCTGCCACTCAAACTTTCTTTGTATTGCAATACTTTATATAGGCAACATATCATTATTTAGATATTAAAGTTTTACCAACTAATTCTCCAGTACTTATCATTATATTTTCCCCATAATCAATCCCAAAGAGATAAAACTGAAACTGAAATTGAAATAAAGCACTAAAAAGAGCAGGCAGCATGAAATGTTCTGAAAAACGGTGCTTTAAAAACCATTTCTTAAAAACATTATAGAACAGGTGTGTAACTGCCCATATAACTTCCCCTCTGTTAGAGGTTGTCCAATTGGCCAAGTAATATGGCTAATTCATATTCAACAGGTAGAAAAATAAACTTTGACAAGTGACTAGTGTTATATATCTTTGTTCTACCCATTGTTGCTTATTTTGGGGTCCTCTTTCCTGCTCATCTCATATACCTTTTGTGGATACCCTTAAGGGCCCAATGAAGGCATCCACATTTATATTCCAACCAATAATGGAGTTCAATAAGGGGATATTCACATGGAAAAAGAATGAAATATGACCCCACCACACAGCATATAATAAATAATAGATTAATAATAAATAAAATGTGATCTATCCATGTAATGAAATATTATTTGGCAGTTAAAAATAATGAGATACTGATACATGCTATAACATGGGTGGATCTTGAAAATATTGTGCTAAGTCAAAGAAGCCAGTCACAAAAGAGCATATATTGTATGATTCCACTTACACCAAATGTACAGAATGGCAAATCTGAAGAGATAGGAAGTAGATAGTGGTTGCCTAGGAATGGGGTAGTTTAGCAGAAATTGGAAAGTAATTGCTCATTGTGATAAATAAAATCTAGCAGGCCCAACTGGAGACACCTGTGCTAAGCCCCATGCCAGCAAAACCAAAATCTAAGTAAGTTTCTATTCCTGGTAAATGCTAGGCTTATCCAGAAAACATAATTTAAATCAGCCCATCAGTTAATGTCAACTCCTTATTTTTAGGCAAGCTAACTTCCTCATTGCTAAGCAACTGCCTCAAATAACCATATTAGGAAGTGCATTCTTCAATAACCAGTAAAAATGTCCTCTCATTGTACTCCCTTGTTTTGTCTATAGAAGCCTAATTTCACTATTTGTTTAGTGAAATTCCTATCTACATCTTGGTGATTGGAATCTCCCCAACTCAAGAATTGAGTCAATAATAATTGATTCAATAACTCTCTGAGATCTAGCCACATTTTTTCTCAAATTTTTATTTTATTTTATTATTTTTTTTTACATGGGCAGACATCGGGAATCGAACCCGGGTCCTCGGGCTTGGCAGGCAAGCATTCTTACCTGCTGAGCCACCGTGGCCTGCCCTCTCAAATTTTTATTTTAACAATTAATACAGGTTTCATTTTTTTGGGGTAGGGTGGGCAGTGATGGTTAGGTTCTGGTGTCAACTTGGCCAAGTGATGGTGCCCCGTTGCCTGGTCAGGCAAGCTCTGGACCAACCATTACTGAAAGGATATTTCATGGCTGGGTGATATACCAGGAGGCTGGTTTATTAAATCATCTGTCATTTGGTTTCAGCTGTGGCTGATTACATCTACAATAAACTAAGGCAGAATCTCCCACTGTGTTAGTTTGCAAGCTGCCAGAATGCAATATACCAGAACTGGAATGGCTTTTATAAAGGGAATTTAATAAGTTACAAGTCTATAGCTCTAAGCCTGTGGAAATGTCTGAAATAAGGCATCCAGGAAAATATACCTTAATTCAAGGAAGGCTGATGCATCTGGAACAGCTTTGTCAGCTGGGAAAGCACACTGGTTCCTTGCTAGTCCCTTGCTCCTGGCCTCTGTTGCTTTCAGCCTCAGTTCCTGTGGGGGTTCTTCATTTTGCTTCTCCAGGGCCAGCTTTCATCTCTTGGCTTCCCTTGGCTCTCTCCACATTCTGGCTTGCTTAACATGTTATGGTAACATCTACTGGGCTCCAAGCATCTCCAAACATCTGTATCTCTGTTCTCCAAACGTTGGCATCTGTATCAGCTCTGCTCTGAAGTTTCTGTCAGCTCTCTCTCTGTCAACTCTGAGGTTTCTGTAATTTCTGGCTCTCTCTCTCCAAAATGATTCTTCTTTTAAAGGCTCCCAGTAAACTAATAAAAACCCACCTGGAATGGATGGAGTTGCATTTCCATCTAATCAAAGGTTATGCCCACAATTGGGCAGGTCTCATGGCTGTGAAGAGAATCTAATCAAATTTCCAACCTATAGTGCTGAATCAGGATTAAAATAAATGGCTTCCCCCAAAAGATTGAATCAGGATTAAAACATGGCTTTTCTGGGGTACACAATACTTCCAAATCTGCACAACCCACAAACAAGACAATCCAATCAGCTGAAGATATCTAATGATGAAGAGAGAATTTCCACTGCTTCTTCAGCCAGTGAGCTTCTCCTATGGAGTTCATCAGGAAACTTCACTGGAGTTGCCAGTCTCACAGCCTGCCCTATGGATTTGGGACTCTAGCATTCACATAGTGGCATGAGACACTTTTATAAATTTTACATTTACTGATATCTCCTGTTGGTTCTGTTTCTCTAGAGAACTCTGACTAATATGGGTGGTGATGATGAAAATGTTCTAAAATTGATTTGGTGTTGATTGCACCACTCTGTGAATACACTAATAACTATTGCATTGTACAATTTAAATGAGTAAAATGTAGGGTTTGTGAATTACATTTCAGAAAGCTGTGATATAAAAAACATGTGTGCTAACTAGTTAATCATCTGAACAAATAAGGTAACATACATTTCTCACATGTTGAAACAAAGTTCACAATATTTATATCTTAAAAATAGAATATCAGAGCTGACTTCCTGGAAGATGGCGGCTTAGTAAGACGCGCGGATCTTAGTTTCTTCTCCAGGACACCTACTAGGGGAGTAGAAACGATACAGAAAGCGCCCAAAGCCACAACAGAGATAAAAAAGACAGCGTACCCCATCCTGGAACGGCTGGCTGGCTGAGAGAAGCAGCTCGGGTGAGATCGCCGAGGCGCGCGGGCCTTACCGGGCGGGGTGGCAAGCGGCCGGAGTTACTCCCTTCCCCCTTCCCGGGCCGGCTGGGAGAATTGGAGAGGTGGTCCCCTGAAACCAAGGCGACTGGCGCCCACACCACGCACAGCCCCCAGACCAACTGAGAGAATTGGATCGGAAACCCCCAGGCCGCAGAGAACGGTGACCCCGTGACTCCCGGGGAACGTGCACTCTCTCGGGCGGGCCGCTGCCACTGGCGCCCTCCCGCCACACTTGTTGCCCAGGGCCGACTAGGAAATTCGGACGGGCTCTTTCCCTGGCTGCGGCGACCAGCAACCCTCCCTGCGTTCGGACCCCAGACCGGCTCAAGCCGTTTCGGCTAGCGAACCCCCAGGACGGCGAGAGTTTTCCAAAGTTTAAGGTCCCACAGCACCTTTTACTGGTGGGACCCGCAGACAAACGTGTGCCACGAGCGCCACCTACTGGGCAGGATAAGAAAAACAGAACCCAGAGATTTCACAGAAAAATATTACAACCTTGCTGGGTCCAACACCAAGAGAAATCTGAATAAATGCCCAGACGCCAGCAGCAGAAGATAACTGTCCACGCTCAAAAGATTGAGAATATGGCTCAGTCAAAGGAACAAACCAATAGCTCAAATGAGACACAAGAGCTGAGACAACTAATGCTGAATATACGAACAGAAATGGAAAACCTCTTCAAAAATGAAATCGATAAATTGAGGGAGGACATGAAGAGGACATGGGCTGAACATAAAGAAGAAATAGAAAAACTGAAAAAACAAATCGCAGAACTTATGGAAGTGAAGGATAAAGTAGCAAACATAGAAAAAATAATGGATAGCTACAATGATAGATTTAAAGAGACAGAAGATAGAATTAGTGATTTGGAGGATGGAACATCTGAATTCCAAAAAGAAACAGAAACTATAGGGAAAAGAATGGAAAAATTTGAACAGGGTATCAGGGATCTCAAGGACAATATGAACCGCACAAATATACGTGTTGTGGGTGTCCCAGAAGGAGAAGAGAAGGGAAAAGGAGGAGAAAAACTAATGGAAGAAATTTTCACTGAAAATTTCCCAACTCTTATGAAAGACCTAAAATTACAGATCCAAGAAGTGCAGCGCACCCCAAAGAGATTAGACCCAAATAGGCGTTCTCCAAGACACTTACTAGTTAGAATGTCAGAGGTCAAAGAGAAAGAGAAGATCTTGAAAGCAGCAAGAGAAAAACAATCCATTACATACAAGGGAAACCCAATAAGACTTTGTGTAGATTTCTCAGCAGAAACCATGGAAGCTAGAAGACAGTGGGATGATATATTTAAAATACTAAAAGAGAAAAACTGCCAACCAAGACTCCTATATCCAGCAAAATTATCCTTCAAAAATGAGGGAGAAATTAAAACATTCTCAGACAAAAAGTCACTGAAAGAATTTGTGACCAAGAGACCAGCTCTGCAAGAAATACTAAAGGGAGCACTAGAGTCAGATACAAAAAGACAGAAGAGAGAGATATGGAAAAGAGTGTAGAAAGAAGGAAAATCAGATATGATATATATAATACAAAAGGCAAAATGTTAGAGGAAAATATTATCCAAACAGTAATAACACTAAATGTCAATGGACTGAATTCCCCAATCAAAAGACATAGATTGGCAGAATGGATTAAAAAACAGGATCCTTCGATATGCTGTCTACAGGAAACACATCTTAGACCCAAAGATAAACATAGGTTGAAAGTGAAAGGTTGGGAAAAGATATTTCATGCAAATAACAACCAGAAAACAGCAGGAGTGGCTATACTAATATCCAACAAATTAGACTTCAAATGTAAAACAGTTAAAAGAGACAAAGAAGGACACTATATACTAATAAAAGGAACAATTAAACAAGAAGACATAACAATCATAAATATTTATGCACCGAATCAGAATGCCCCAAAATACGTGAGGAATATACTGCAAACACTGAAAAGGGAAATAGACTCATATACCATAATAGTTGGAGACTTCAACTCACCACTCTCATCAAGGGACAGAACATCTAGACAGAGGATCAACAAAGAAATAGAGAATCTGAATATTACTATAAATGAACTAGACTTAATAGACATTTATAGGACATTACATCCCACAACAGCAGGATACACCTTTTTCTCAAGTGCTCATGGATCATTCTCAAAGATAGACCATATGCTGGGTCACAAAGCAAGTCTTAACAAATTTAAAAAGATTGAAATCTTACACAACACTTTCTCGGACCATAAAGAAATGATGTTGGAAATCAATAATAGGCAGAGTGCCAGAAAATTCACAAATACGTGGAGGCTCAACAACACACTCCTAAACAACGACTGGGTCAAAGAAGAAATTGCAAGAGAAATTAGCAAATACCTCGAGGCGAATGAAAATGAAAACACAACATATCAAAACTTATGGGACGCAGCAAAGGCAGTGCTAAGAGGGAAATTTATTGCTCTAAATGCCTATATCAGAAAAGAAGAAAAGGCAAAAATTCAGGAATTAACTATCCATTTGGAAGAACTGGAGAAAGAACAGCAAGCTAACCCCAAAGCAAGCAAAAGGAAAGAAATAACAAAGATTAGAGCACAAATAAATGAAAATGAAAACATGAAAACAATAGAGAAAATCAATAAGGCCAGAAGTTGGTTCTATGAGAAAATCAATAAGATTGATGGGCCCTTAGCAAGATTGACAAAAAGAAGAAGAGAGAGGATGCAAATAAATAAGATCAGAAATGGAAGAGGAGACATAACTACTGACCTCACAGAAATAAAGGAGGTAATAACAGGATACTATGAACAACTTTACGCTAATAAATACAACAATTTAGAGGAAATGGACGGGTTCCTGGAAAGACATGAACAACCAACTTTGACTCAAGAAGACATAGATGACCTCAACAAACCAATCACAAGTAAAGAAATTGAATTAGTCATTCAAAAGCTTCCTAAAAAGAAAAGTCCAGGACCAGATGGCTTCACATGTGAATTCTACCAAACGTTCCAGAAAGAATTAGTACCAATTCTCTTCAAACTCTTCAAAAAAATCGAAGTGGAGGGAAAACTACCTAATTCATTCTATGAAGCCAACATCACCCTCATACCAAAACCAGGCAAAGATATTACAAAAAAAGAAAACTACAGACCGATCTCTCTAATGAATACAGATGCAAAAATCCTCAATAAAATTCTAGCAAATCGTATCCAACAACACATTAAAAGAATTATACATCATGACCAAGTAGGATTCATCCCAGGTATGCAAGGATGGTTCAACATAAGAAAATCAATTAATGTAATACACCATATCAACAAATCAAAGCAGAAAAATCACATGATCATCTCAATTGATGCAGAGAAGGCATTCGACAAGATTCAACATCCTTTCCTGTTGAAAACACTACAAAAGATAGGAATACAAGGGAACTTCCTTAAAATGATAGAGGGAATATATGAAAAACCCACAGCTAATATCATCCTCAATGGGGAAAAATTGAAAACTTTCCCCCTAAGATCAGGAACAAGACAAGGATGTCCACTATCACCACTATTATTCAACATTGTGTTGGAGGTTCTAGCCAGAGCAATTAGACAAGAAAAAGAAATACAAGGCATCAAAATTGGAAAGGAAGAAGTAAAACTATCACTGTTTGCAGACGATATGATACTATACGTCGAAAACCTGGAAAAATCCACAACTAAACTACTAGAGCTAATAAATGAGTACAGCAAAGTAGCAGGTTACAAGATCAACATTCAAAAATCTGTAGCATTTCTATACACTAGTAATGAACAAGCTGAGGGGGAAATCAAGAAACGAATCCCATTTACAATTGCAACTAAAAGAATAAAATACCTAGGAATAAATTTAACTAAAGAGACAAAAATCCTATATAAAGAAAACTACAAAAAACTCCTAAAAGAAATCACAGAAGACCTAAATAGATGGAAGGGCATACCGTGTTCATGGATTGGAAGACTAAATATAGTTAAGATGTCAATCCTACCTAAATTGATTTACAGATTCAATGCAATACCAATCAAAATCCCAACAATTTATTTTTCAGAAATAGAAAAACCAATAAGCAAATTTATCTGGAAGGGCAGGGTGCCCCGAATTGCTAAAAACATCTTGAGGAAAAAAAACGAAGCTGGAGGTCTCGCGCTGCCTGACTTTAAGGCATATTATGAAGCCACAGTGGTCAAAACAGCATGGTATTGGCATAAAGATAGATATATCGACCAATGGAATCAAATAGAGTGCTCAGATATAGACCCTCTCATCTATGGACATTTGATCTTTGATAAGGCAGTCAAGCCAAGTCACCTGGGACAGAGCAGTCTCTTCAATAAATGGTGCCTAGAGAACTGGATATCCATATGCAAAAGAATGAAAGAAGACCCATCTCTCACACCCTATACAAAAGTTAACTCAAAATGGATCAAAGATCTAAACATTAGGTCTAAGACCATAAAACAGTTAGAGGAAAATGTTGGGAGATATCTTATGGATCTTACAATTGGAGGCGGTTTTATGGACCTTAAACCTAAAGCAAGAGCACTGAAGAAGGAAATAAATAAATGGGAACTCCTCAAAATTAAACACTTTTGTGCATCAAAGAACTTCATCAAGAAAGTAGAAAGACAGCCTTCACAATGGGAGACAATATTTGGAAATGATATATCAGATAAAGGTCTAGTATCCAGAATTTATAAAGAGATTGTTCATCTCAACAACAAAAAGACAGCCAACCCAATTACAAAATGGGAAAAAGACTTGAACAGACACCTCTCAGAAGAGGAAATACGGATGGCCAAGAGGCACATGAAGAGATGCTCAATGTCCCTGGCCATTAGAGAAATGCAAATCAAAACCACAATGAGATATCATCTCACACCCACCAGAATGGCCATTATCAACAAAACAAAAAATGACAAGTGCTGGAGAGGATGCGGAGAAAGAGGCACACTTATCCACTGTTGGTGGGAATGTCAAAGGGTGCAACCACTGTGGAAGGCAATTTGGCGGTTCCTCAAAAAGCTGAATATAAAATTGCCATACGACCCAGCAATACCATTGCTAGGTATCTACTCAAAGGACTTAAGGGCAAAGACACAAACGGACATTTGCACACCAATGTTTATAGCAGCATTATTTACAATTGCAAAGAGATGGAAACAGCCAAAATCTCCATCAACAGAAGAGTGGCTAAACAAACTGTGGTATATACATACGATGGAATATTATGCAGCTTTAAGACAAGATAAACTTATGAACCATGTAATAACATGGATGGACCTAGAGAATATTATGCTGAGTGAATCCAGCCAAAAACTAAAGGACAAATACTGTATGGTCCCACTGATGTGAACGGACATTCGAGAATAAACTTGAAATATGTCATTGGTAACAGAGTTCAGCCGAGTTAGAAACAGGGTGAGACAATGGGTAATTGAAGCTGAAGGGATACAGACTGTGCAACAGGACTAGATACAAAAACTCAAAAATGGACAGCACAATAATACCTAATTGTAAAGTAATCATGTTAAAACACTGAATGAAGCTGCATCTGAGCTATAGGTTTTTGTTTTGTTTTGTTTTGTTTTGTTTTGATTTTACTATTATTACTTTTATTTTTTTCTCTATATTAACATTCTATATCTTTTTCGGTTATGTTGCTAGTTCTTCTAAACCAATGCAAATGTACTAAGAAATGATGATCATGCATCTATGTGATGATGTTAAGAATTAATGATTGCATGTGTAGAATGGTATGATCTCTAAATGTTGGGTTAATTTCTTTTTTTCCGTTAATTAAAAAAAAAAAAAAGAGAAGGGATAATTGGAGATGAAGGGATACAGACTGTACAACGGGACTGGATATAAAAACTCAGAAATGGACAGCACAATACTACCCAATTGTAATGCAATTATGTTAAAACACTGAATGAAGCTGCATGTGAGGTATAGGTTTTTTGTTTTTGTTTTTTTTGTTTTTTTTTCTTTCTATTATTGTTTTAATTCTTATTCTGTTGTCTTTTTATTTCTTTTTCTAAATCGATGCAAATGTACTAAGAAATGATGAATATGCAACTATGTGATGTTATTAAGAATTACTGATTGTACATGTAGATTGGAATGATTTCTAATTGTTTTGTTAATTCTTTTTTTTAATTAATAAAAAAAAATAGAATATCAGAACTCATTAAAATATAAATTGATATCATTATCTTCATGAAGAAGCATAAAGCCCAAAGTATACATAATAAAGTAAGTACTTGGCAAATCAAATTGCAGGTAATATAAAGCATATTTCAGTAAAATCCTCTCCAAATTTAATGAGCAAATAAATTAGGGGAAATTATTTTGAATGTGAGAAAAGTAATAAATTGACTTAATTAAAAATGAATAAATATATGGATGAACTCATCAAAGTATAGAAATGGGTTAAGAATATAAAAGAAACATAAGAGAAATATTGGAAATGATATGAATATTTGACAAGTCTAATCTTATAACAAAAGACACAGACATATTATAAAAATGAAGTGACATTATTGGTTGAAGGATTGGTAAAGATTAAAAACAATAATATCCAATGTCTAAGATTTTAAGAAGCTATTGATTATTTTCTAGTCAGAATTTATTTACAAACTTTATCTGAAAAGTACTTTATATAAGCATTAAATAAAACATCTCTTTTTAAAAATTTATTTATTAATTAAAGAAAATTTAACAAATAAATAAAACATTAACATATATAATCAGTAATTCACAATATCATCACTTAGTTGCATATTCATTATTTCTTAGAACATTTGCATCAATTCAGAAAAAGAAATAAAAAGACAATAGAAAAAGAAATAAAACAAAAACAGAAAAAAAGATTATACCTATCATACCCCTTACCCCTCACTTTCATTGATTACTAGCATTTCAAACTAAATTTATTTTAACATTTGTTATCCCCATTATTTATTTTTATTCCATATGTCCTACTCGTTTGTTGACAAGATAGATAAAAGGAGCATCAGACACAAGGTTTTCACAATCACACAGTCACATTGTGAAGCTATATCATTATACAATCATCATCAAGAAATATGGCTATTGGAACACAGTTCTACACTTTCAGGTAGCTCCCTCCAGCCTCTCCATTAAGGTGATATCTACTCAATGTGTAAGAATAACCTCCAGGATAACCTCTCGACTCTGTTTGGAATCTCTCAGCCATTGACACTTTGTCTCATTTCACTCTTCCCCCTTTTGATCTAGAAGGCTTTCTCAATCCCTTGATGCTGAGTCTCAGCTCATTCTAGGATTTCTGTCCCATGTTGCCAGGAAGGTCCACACCCCTAGGAGTCATGTCCCACATAGACAGGGGGAGGGTGGTGAGATTGCTTGTTGTGTTGGCTGGAGAGAGAGGCCACATCTGAGCAACAAAAGAGGCTCTCTTGGGGGTGACTCTTAGGCCTAAATTTTAAGTAGACTTGACCTATCCTTTGTGGGGTTAAGTTTCATATGAACAGACCCCAAGACTGTGGGCTCAGCCTATAGTAAAGCATCTCTTTTTAATTTAGTATCTGCTTTTAGAAATATACCATATTAAAATTATTGGGATAGAGTAAGAAATGTATAGAATATTATCTACAGGAATATTTACATTAGTTAAAATGCAAAAAATTTAAGTAAAGTAAAATAGATAAATTAAACTTAATAATTCATAAAATAAATAGCTAGGGAGATGTTAACATGATAATGTAGCATTGTACTGCCTGATATGGAAGGATATCCATAAAATATAATGAAATGAAAACAACAGTAACACAAGAATATACAGGTGTAATTACAACTTTGAAAGAAATATAGATACAGAAAGAAATACAGCAATTTTAAGTATTGTAAAAATTATATTCTAAAACTAAATACTGGCTACTTTTAGCAAATAAGTAAACAACTTTTGACCAAGTTTTGTCATAGAATAATAACCTCTACCATCCAGAATTTTTAATTGGATAGTGACTAAGTCTTGGGACACTGAAACACAACCATCTCAGGTCAAATCCTTGTCTTAATATTTTTAATAGCTGGGAGACAAGGGGCAAGTTTTTTTTTAATTTGTGTAAGCTTTATTTATTCTCATTGGTATAATCAGCAATAATAATATTACCAAACACTGCTTATATTTTACTAGAATTAAATAATTCACATTGTTGGGGAAGCAGCAATTCCATGATCTGCCACCCTTCTTTGGGCTTGACCAATCAGAACCTTGTGCCCCAAACATTCTCTTAACTGTAGGCTGGGCATAAAGCCTGTGTACTAACTTAGACTCTTATTCCATATGAGGTCATCTTTTCTTGTTCCTGTGTATGGTGAACTTCTTTGTATTGTTTAAATGTCATGGAGCACCTGGTCAGCCCCACTAGTATATCTATTCTTGGTGAGGAGGGAATAGGGTTTTCCCCACTGTGACACAAGACAAGTATGTACAGATCATCATTCTGTGATGGCTTCCAGGAGGGACCCAGGCCATGGGAGACCAATGCCCACTATTAAAGTTGACCTTGCTTTGTTTCCTCTCTATGTGAGTAGGTTCCAACCAGTGCTTGTGTGTGTTGTGGCTATCTTGGTGATTACAATACCATGGTACCATAGAGTTGGCAGAAATGCCTGGAATCCTGGCATATTTTTGCCATCCCCATTTGGTGGGCCTTTTTCCTTGGTGGTAGCCTGGAACCTTGACTCAATACATATGAATCATTTGTTGTTGCATCTAGCACATGATAACCATCTATCTAATTTCTTTAGAACAGTCATGATTCACCACCTTGGGCTGCTTGACCAAAGTAAAAATTCTGTCAACAATGAAGGAGAATGGCTGTTGGGTGGGAATCCACTAGTGTTTGCCATTCTGGGCAAAATATCCTTCACATGGGAGGGAAAAAAGACTTCTCAGAACTGAAGGTGGCAACAATTGTGCCACCTACTTAAGCTGCTCGAGGGAACAGTTAGGGGAGGGAATCCAAGCAAATGATATTTAAATCAGAACTCAGTTTTCACAAAAATGGGAGATGATGTATAAATGTGGCAGTCATGCTTCTGCACCTCTCACATTTCAGCTTCTCTTAAAGTCTCCAACCCTGTCTCATCTTTGGACCTTTGCTCTTTTGTGAATTCTCTTCTTCCTGATACTGTCTTAAGCATTCATCTTCATTTTTCAAGTTTCAGCTTATCTATTATTTTCTTTTATAGGCCTTATTTAGATTCATATTAAAATATGCTGACCCACTAATGGCTCTCAATCCTTTTATTTTTCTTACCACTCAAAATTTGTAATTTTATGTGTAGTTATGTTTGAATTATTTGTGTGTATCCATCAGTAAAGTGAAAGGTCCACTAGAGCAAAAATTTTGACTTTTTGGCCAATCATTTATAACAGGGACCTACTGGCCATGGGTCAAATTTGGTCCACCACTTATTTTGCATGTAAAATTTCTTTTTACCTTTTCCAAAAACATTTGTACTGTATAGTATAATATATATACAAAGCAAAGAAATAAAAAAACAATAGTTTTCAAAGCACTTTTTAATTATTTTTTTAAAAAAAGTATTACAAGAAACACAAACATTCTTAACATATGCTCATTCCATTCTACATATATAATCAGTAATTCAAAATATCATCACATAGTTGCATATTCATCATCATGATCATTTCTTAGAACATTTGCATCAATTCAGAAAAAGAAATAAAAAGAGAACAGAAAAATAAAATGGAAACAGAAAAAAAATTATACATACCATACCCCTTACCCCTCCCTTTCATTGATCACTAGTATTTCAAACTAAATTTATTTTAACATTTGTTCCCCCTATTATTTATTTCTATTCCATATGTTTTACTCATCTGTTATTAACATAGATAAAAGGAGCATCAGACACAAGGTTTTCACAATCACACAGTCACATTGTGAAAGTTATATCATTATTCAATCCTCATCAAGAAACACGGCTACTGGAACACAGCTCTACATTTTCAGGCACTTCCCTCCAGCCTCTCCATTGCATCTTGGATAACTAGGTGATATCTACTTATTGCATAAGAATAACCTCCAGGATAACCTCTCGACTCTGTTTGGAATCTCTCAGCCATTGACACTTTGTCTCATTTCACTCTTCCCCCTTTTGGTTGAGAAGGTTTTCTCAATCCCCTTGATGCTGGGTCTCAGCTCATTCTAGAGTTTTTCCCAATCCCATGATGCTGAGTCTCAGCTTATTCTAGGATTTCTGTCCCACATTGTGAGGAAGGTCCACACCCCTGGGAGTCATGTCCCACGTAGACAGGGGGAGGGCGGTGAGTTTGCTTGTTGTGTTGGCTGGAGAGAGAGGCCATATCTGAGCAACAAAAGAGGTTCTCTTGGGGGTGACTGTTAGGTCTAATTTTAAGTAGGCTTGACCTATCATTTGTGGGGTTAAGTTTCATATGAACAAACCCCAAGACTGGGGGCTCATCCTATAGCTTTGGTTGTCCACACTGCTTGTGAGAATATCAAGAATTCAACTTGGGGAAGTTGAATTTCTCCCAGTTCTCACCATTCTTTGCAAATACTTTTCCACTCACTGATCAAATCACTCTGGAATTCATCGGGGCATCACTCTGGACAAACCAACAAAATCTCATGTCCTACCCATGGTTCCTTGTACTTATGTTGTTCAACCAACCATCTACATAAATTATATTAGGAGATGCACTAGTCAGAATATAAAGTTTGTACCAAATAAACATTTTTTGCTTTAGTCTCACACATTAGTTGAAATTTTAAAATATTAATTATCATCTTTTTTTATTAATTAACAGAAAAAAAGAAATTAACCCAACATTTAGAAATCATACCATTCTACATATGCAATCAGTAATTCTTAACATCATCACATAGATGCATGATCATCGTTTCTTAGTATATTTGCATCGGTTTAGAAGAACTAGCAACACAACCAAAAAAGATATAGAATGTTAGTATAGAGAAAAAAATAAAAGTAATAATAGTAAAAACAAAACAAAACAAAACAAAAACCTATAGCTCGGATGCAGTTTCATTCAGTGTTTTAACATGATTACCTTACAATTAGGTATTATTGTGCTGTCCATTTTTTAGTTTTTGTATCTAGTCCTGTTGCACAGTCTGTATCCCATCAGCTCCAATTACCCATTATCTTACCCTGTTTCTAACTCCTGCTGGACTCTGTTACCAATGACATATTCCAAGTTTATTCTCGAATGTCGATTCACATCATTGGGACCATACAGTATTTGTCTTTTAGTTTTTGGCTAGACTCATTCAGCATAATGTTCTCTAGGTCCATCCATGTTATTACATGCTTCATAAGTTTATCCTGTCTTAAAGCTGCATAATATTCCATCGTATGTATATACCAAAGTTTGTTTAGCCACTCGTCTGTTGATGGACATTTTGGCTGTTTCCATCTCTTTGCAATTGTAAATAATGCTGCTATAAACATTGGTGTGCAAATGTCCGTTTGAGTTTTTGCCCTTAATTCCTTTGAGTAGATTCCCAGCAATGGTATTGCTGGGTCGTATGGCAATTCTATATTCAGCTTTTAGAGGAACCGCCAAACTGCCTTCAACAGTGGTTGCACCATTTGACATTCCCACCAACAGTGGATAAGTGTGCCTCTTTCACCGCAACCACTCCAGCACTTGTCATTTTCTGTTTTGTTGATAATGGCCATTCTGGTGGGTGTGAGATGATATCTCATTGTGGTTTTGATTTGCATTTCTCTAATGGCCAGGGACATTGAGCATCTCTTCATGTGCCTTTTGGCCATTTGGATTTCCTCTTCTGAGAGGTGTCTATTCAAGTCTTTTTCCCATTTTGTAATTGGGTTGGCTGTCTTTTTGTTGTTGAGTTGAACAATCTCTTTATAAATTCTGGATACTAGACCTTTATCTGATATGTCATTTCCAAATATTGTCTCCCATTGTGTAGGCTGTCTTTCTACTTTCTTGATGAAGTTCTTTGATGCACAAAAGTGTTTAATTTTGAGGAGTTCCCATTTATTTATTTCCTTCTTCAGTGTTCTTGCTTTAGGTTTAAGGTCCATAAAACCGCCTCCAATTGTAAGATTCATAAGATATCTCCCTACATTTTCCTCTAACTGTTTTATGGTCTTAGACCTAATGTTTAGATCTTTGATCCATTTTGAGTTAACTTTTGTGTAGGGTGTGAGATACGGGTTTTCTTTCATTCTTTTGCATATGTATATCCAGTTCTCTAGGCACCATTTATTGAAGAGACTGTTCTGTCCCAGGTGAGTTGGCTTGACTGCCTTATCAAAGATCAAATGTTCATAGATGAGAGGGTCTATATCTGAGCACTCTATTCGATTCCATTGGTCGATATATCTATCTTTATGCCAATACCATGCTGTTTTGACCACTGTGGCTTCATAATATATGCCTTAAAGTCAGGCAGTGCGAGACCTCCAGCTTCGTTTTTTTTCCTCAAGATGTTTTAAGCAATTCGGGGCACCCTGCCCTTCCAGATAAATTTGCTTATTGGTTTTTCTATTTCTGAAAAATAAGTTGTTGGGATTTTGATTGATATTGCATTGAATCTGCAAATCAATTTAGGTAGGATTGACATATTAACTATATATAGTCTTCCAATCCATGAACACGGTATGCCCTTCCATCTATTTAGGTCTTCTTTGATTTCTTTTAGGAGTTTTTTGTAGTTTTCTTTATATAGGTTTTTTGTCTCTTTAGTTAAATTTATTCCTAGGTATTTTATTCTTTTAGTTGCAATTGTAAATGGGATTCGTTTCTTGATTTCCCCCTCCGCTTGTTCATTGCTAGTATATAGAAATGCTACAGATTTTTGAATGTTGATCTTGTAACCTGCCTCTTTGCTGTACTCATTTACTAGCTCTAGTAGTTTTGTTGTGGATTTTTCTGGGTTTTTGACGTATAGTATCATATCATCTGCAAACAGTGATAGTTTTACTTCTTCCTTTCCAATTTTGATGCCTTGTATTTCTTTTTCTTGTCTAATTGTTCTGGCTAGAACCTCCAACACAATGTTGAATAATAGTGGTGATAGTGGACATCCTTGTCTTGTTCCTGATCTTAGGGGGAAAGTTTTCAATTTTTCCCCATTGAGGATGATATTAGCTGTGGGTTTTTCATATATTCCTTCTATCATTTTAAGGAAGATCCCTTGTATTCCTATCCTTTGAAGTGTTTTCAACAGGAAAGGATGTTGAATCTTGTCAAATGCCTTCTCTGCATCAATTGAGATGATCATGTGATTTTTCTGCTTTGATTTGTTGATATGGTGTATTACATTAATTGATTTTCTTATGTTGAACCATCCTTGCACACCTGGGATGAATCCTACTTGGTCATGATGTATAATTCTTTTAATGTGTTGTTGGATACGATTTGCTAGAATTTTATTGAGGATTTTTGCATCTATATTCATTAGAGAGATTGGCCTGTGGTTTTCTTTTTTTGTAATATCTTTGCCTGGTTTTGGTATGAGGGTGATGTTGGCTTCATAGAATGAATTAGGTAGTTTTCCCTCCACTTCGATTTTTTTGAAGAGTTTGAGGAGAGTTGGTACTAATTCTTTCTGGAATGTTTGATAGAATTCACATGTGAAGCCGTCTGGTCCTGGACTTTTCTTTTTAGGAAGCTTTTGAATGACTAATTCAATTTCTTTACTTGTGATTGGTTTGTTGAGGTCATCTATGTCTTCTTGAGTCAAAGTTGGTTGTTCATGTCTTTCCAGGAACCCGTCCATTTCATCTAAATTGTTGTATTTATTAGCGTAAAGTTGTTCATAGTATCCTGTTATTACCTCCTTTATTTCTGTGAGATCAGTAGTTATGTCTCCTCTTCCATTTCTGATCTTATTTATTTGCATCCTTTCTCTTCTTCTTTTTGTCAATCTTGCTAAGGGCCCATCAATCTTATTGATTTTCTCATAGAACCAACTTCTGGTCTTATTGATTTTCTCTATTGTTTTCATGTTTTCAATTTCATTTATTTCTGCTCTGATCTTTGTTATTTCTTTCCTTTTGCTTGCTTTGGGATTAGTTTGCTGTTCTTTCTACAGTTCTTCCAAGTGGACAGTTAATTCCTGCATTTTTGCCTTTTCTTCTTTTCTGATATAGGCATTTAGGGCAATAAATTTCCCTCTTAGCACTGCCTTTGCTGTGTCCCATAAGTTTTGAAATGTTTTGTTTTCATTTTCATTCGCCTCGAGGTATTTGCTAATTTTTCTAGCAATTTCTTCTTTGACCCAGTCGTTGTTTAAGAGTGTGTTGTTGAGCCTCCATGTATTTGTGAATTTTCTGGCACTCTGCCTATTATTGATTTCCAACTTCATTCCTTTATGATCCAAGAAAGTGTTGTGTATGATTTCAATCTTTTTAAATTTGTTAAGACTTGCTTTGTGACCCAGCATATGGTCTATCTTTGAGAATGATCCATGAGTACTTGAGAAAAAGGTGTATCCTGCTGATATGGGATGTAATGTCCTATAAATGTCTGTTAAGTCTAGCTCATTTATAGTAATATTCAGATTCTCTATTTCTTTATTGATCCTCTGTCTAGATGTTCTGTCCATTGATGAGAGTGGGGAATTGAAGTCTCCAACTATTATGGCATATGTGTCTATTTCCCTTTTCAGTGTTTGCAGTGTATTCCTCACATATTTTGGGGCATTCTGGTTTGGTGCATAAATATTTATGATTGTTATGTCTTCTTGTTTAATTGTTCCTTTTATTAGTATATAGTGTCCTTCTTTGTCTCTTTTAACTGTTTTACATTTGAAGTCTAATTTGTTGGATATTAGTATAGCCACTCCTGCTGTTTTCTGGTTGTTATTTGCATGAAATATCTTTTCCCAACCTTTCACTTTCAACCTATGTTTATCTTTGGGTCTAAGATGTGTTTCCTGTAGACAGCATATAGAAGGATCCTGTTTTTTAATCCATTCTGCCAATCTATGTCTTTTGATTGGGGAATTCAGTCCATTAACATTTAGTGTTATTACTGTTTGGATAATATTTTCCTCTAACATTTTGCCTTTTGTATTATATATATCATATCTGATTTTCCTTCTTTCTACACTCTTCTCCATACCTCTCTCTTCTGTCTTTTTGTATCTGACTCTAGTGCTCCCTTTAGTATTTCTTGCAGAGCTGGTCTCTTGGTCACAAATTCTCTCAGTGACTTTTTGTCTGAGAATGTTTTAATTTCTCCTTCATTTTTGAAGGATAATTTTGCTGGATATAGGATTCTTGGTTGGCAGTTTTTCTCTTTTAGTAATTTAAATATATCATCCCACTGTCTTCTAGCTTCCATGGTTTCTGCTGAAAAATCTACACAAAGTCTTATTGGGTTTCCCTTGTATGTGATGGATTGTTTTTCTCTTGCTGCTTTCAAGATCCTCTCTTTCTCTTTGACCTCTGACATTCTAACTAGTAAGTGTCTTGGAGAACACCTATTTGGGTCTAATCTCTTTGGGGTGCACTGCACTTCTTGGATCTGTAATTTTAGGTCTTTCATAAGAGTTGGGAAATTTTCAGTGAAAATTTCTTCCATTAGTTTTTCTCCTCCTTTTCCCTTCTCTTCTCCTTCTGGGACACCCACAACACGTATATTTGTGTGGTTCATATTGTCCTTGAGTTCCCTGATACCCTGTTCAAACTTTTCCATTCTTTTCCCGATAGTTTCTGTTTCTTTTTGGAATTCAGATGTTCCATCCTCCAAATCACTAATTCTATCTTCTGTCTCTTTAAATCTATCATTGTAGGTATCCATTGTTTTTTCTATCTTTTCTACTTTATCCTTCACTTCCATAAGTTCTGTGATTTGTTTTTTCAGTTTTTCTATTTCTTCTTTATGTTCAGCCCATGTCTTCTTCATGTCCTCCCTCAATTTCTCGATTTCCTTTTTGAAGAGGTTTTCCATTTCTGTTCGTATATTCAGCATTAGTTGTCTCAGCTCTTGTATCTCATTTGAACTATTGGTTTTTTCCTTTGACTGGGCCATATTCTCAATCTTCTGAGCATGGACCGTTATCTTCTGCTGCTGGCGTCTGGGCATTTAGTCAGATTTCCCTGGGTGTCGGACCCAACAAGGTTGTAAGATTTTTCTGTGAAATCTCTGGGTTCTGTTTTTCTTATCCTGCCCAGTAGGTGGCACTCGTGGCACACGTTTGTCTCACGTGTTTGAAGGGATCCCCCCATCACCGTTCTCTGTGGCCTGGGGATTTCTGATCCAATTCTCTCAGTTGGTTTGGGGGGCCACGCGTGGTGTTGTCGTCAGCCGCCATGGCTTGAGGGGACCCTGTGGCTCCTTTATTAATTTCCCTATTGGTGTTTGGTTGGACCCAGTCCCTGCCACTGTTAGAAATTCCCTCCTCTCCCTGGAGGGGTGTCGGTCGCCGGCCGCAGCGGGCCCGGGGAATTCGCTACCGGACCAGGAAGCTGCCCACAGGGGAGGGGCATCGGTCGCAGGCCGCCACGGCCTGGGGAATTCGCCACCGGACCAGAAAGCCACCCGTGGGGGAGGGCCACCGCGGCTTGGGTAGCCCTCTGTTCCAAGACTCGTAGCTGGACCAGGAAGCCGCCCGCAAAAGAGGGGCGCCGGCCGCCGCGGCTTGGGAAACTTGCCTCTCCGAGACTCTCAGCCGGCCCGGGAAGGAGGGAGGGAGGAGCTCCGGCCACCACAGCTGCCGCCTCTCGGGGGGTGGTGCGCCACTCGGGGATCTCACCGCAGCCGTTTCTCGCAGTCAGACTAGCCAGTCCAGACTGGGGTACGCTGTGTGTCCATTCCCTGCCGTGGCCCCGGGAGCTCAATTATGTAAGGCCAGAAATTGCTGCAACAAATATTTCAACTCCACGGACAATTTTGCAGTGTGGTCAAAAGATGAAAGCAATTCAATAGTTCAGCAACCCATCCAGTACAATGGCAGTTGTTCTTTGCCCACGCTTTTCCGTGCTCCCCAGGCTGCAAACCTCTGTTAACCCCAATATGTGAACAACAGCTTTAGATCAGGACTCAAATCAGATGGGCCTCCAGCCGCTCCTCCTAACCTGCAGCACCTGCTGGGCCGCGAGCTCACTTTCACCATCTATTTTCAGCACCCTGCAGTAATGACATTCCTTTGTTCTTCCTCATGCAAAAACATTTTTAAAATTTTGTACATTTAGTCTCTATTATTGTACATTCTAGGCATTCCTAGATTATACCATCTCAATCTTTATCATCTATCTTTCTTTGTGATTTCATTTATGCCTCCAGCCCTCTTCCCTCTATCATTCTCACATTCAGCTTCATCCAGTGTTTTAACACAATTGTATTACAGTTAGGTAGTACTGTGCTGTTCATTTCTGAGTTTTCATATTCAGTTCTGTTGCACAATCTGTATCCCTTCAGTTCCAATTACCCACTATCTTACCCTATTTCCTACCTCCTGATAATCTCTGTCACCAACGAAATATTCCAAGTTTATTCACTAATGTCAGTTCATATCAGTGAGACCATAGAGTATTTGTCCTTTTGTTTTTGGTTAATCTCAGTCAGCATAAAGTCCTTAAGGTCTATCCATGTTGTTACACACTTCATAACTTTATTCTGTCTTACAGCTGCATAATATTCCATCGTATGTATATGCCAGTTTGTTTAGCCACCCGTCTGTTGATGGACATTTTGGCTGTTTCCATCTTTTGGTAATTGTAAATAATGCTTCTATAAACATCGGTGTGCAAATGTTTGCTTGTCCTTTGAGCAGAGACAGCATATAGATGGGTCCTGTTTTTTAAACCATTCTGCCAGTCTATGTCTTTTGATTGGGAAGTTTAATCCATTGACATTTAGTGTTATTGCTGGGTGGGTAGTACTTTCTTCTGCCATTTGCCTTTTGGATTTTATAAGTCATATCTAATTTTCCTTCTTTTAACCTTTACTCATAGTCTTCCTTTCTACTCTTTTCATACCTCTCTCTTCTGTCTTTTCGAATCTATCTCTAGTGGTCCCTATAGTATTTCTTGCAGAGCTGGTCTCTTCGTCACAAATTCTCTCAGTGAATTTTTGTCTGAAAATATTTTAATTTCTCCCTCTCTTTTGAATGACAATTTTACTGGATAAATAATTCTTGGTTGGCATTTTTTATCTTTTAATAATTTAAATATACCATCCCACTGTCTTCTCACCTCCATGGTTTCTGCTGAGAAATCTATGCATAGTCTTATTGGGCTTCCCTTGTATGTGATGGATTGAGGGTTAGCAGGTTATGATAGGCAGCAAGGTCTAACTGAAGTTTGCATAACAAAACCTCCCAAGTAACCCCGTGACACTATTTGAACTCTCTTTGGCACTGATACCTTATTAGTTACACTACTTTTCCCCCTTTTGGTCAGAATGGAATTGTTGATCCCACGGTGCCAGGTCTGGATTTATCCCTAGGAGTCATCTCCCATGTTACCAGGGAAACTTTCACCCCTGGATGTCATGTCTCACAGAGGGGGGAGGGCAATGATTTCACTTGCAGAGTTGGGCTTAGAGAGAATGAGGCCACATCTGAGCAATAAAAAGTTCCTCCAGAAGTAACTCTTAGGCATGCCTATAGGTGGTTTAACCTTCTCCACTCCCTACATAAGCTTTACAAGAGTAAGCCTCCTGACTGAGGGCATGGCCTATTTATTTGGGTGTCCCTGAATTTTGGCACAGTATCAAGGGACTCCCTGATGGTAAGGCTTAATAGTTCCATATTCTTTCTCCCATCCCTCAGGGGATTTTGCCAATAGTTTTTGATTATCTGCTTAATATACTCTAGGGTGTATCCAGGCATTACAATAATCTATACAGGATTAAAGGACCTCTTTCTTGTTCTGGGCTCCCTGTGTTTCAATTGTTCAAATGAACTATAAAAATAGGTTGAATTAGATTATGCTCTACAGAAAATTTCAGTTCCAGATCAAATAAACCTTTCTTTCATTGGTCTCAAAGAGTATGTATGTGTGGTTCTAAAATATAGACACTGTTTTCCTTACCCCTGTGTTCTGAATTACTTTAACCCCAACCTGTTCAGTTTCATTCTTATCTCTAAATATTATGTTATATATATATAACAGCCTCTCAAAATCCAGAAACAATGATCACCACTTCGGACTTAACATGTCTGCTCTAAAAGCTTACAATCTAGGCCCCTATTTTCTTATAAACATTTTCTAAATGTGACCGCACAATTCTTTGTTCTTTTGTTTCTGGTTTATTTTGTCTCCCCCAGTGTCCCACATGTTCATTCACATCATTGCATGCCTGATGACTTTGTTCCTTTTTGTAGCACCACAACCTTTGTTCATAAGTATACACCATTGTTTGCCAACATATTTCTCCATCAGTGCATCCTTCAGCCACCTGCGTTCATCAGGCATCATATATAGGGCCCAAAGTCCACAGTCCCTCAACATTCTCACTTTTAGATAATTTCATTGTTCCCGAGAGAAAACCAATAAACACACCCTCACCATAAAGGAAATCTAAACTTCCTCTTAACTCTTGTCGCTTCCCCCATTATTTACCTCTGCTGTTGCCATAGGAGTGCTGATGGTTTCCTTTCGAACATAACTTATAGCATGCAATAGCAGTTTTTCCCCTGTACCCTGGACTTAAACATTTTTTGTACAGGAATCATATCTTTGATGTAATTCTTGCAAGAACTAATTCATATTTGTAATGTGAATCAGTGGGACACATAAGTCTATACAACCCCTTTCCATCTTGTTCATCTTCTATAAGGTAATATTACTTATAGACCTACTAGAGAACCACACTCACTCCTATCTATTCCCTTACATTGGAGTTCAACCTCATCATCTATCGCTAGCTTCTATGTATCTCTAAGTCCCTTATGTTCTGTAATGTAAGCCTCTGATTATACCTTTATGCTGGTCATAAAAGTGGAATCAAACAGTGTCTATCCTTTTGTGTCTGGCTAATTTCACTCAGCATTATGTCCTCCAGACTCATCATCTTGTCAGGTGTTTCAGAACATCATTTTGTCTTACTGCTGCATAATATTCCATCATATGTATATAACACATTTTGTTGACCCACTCATCTGTTGATGGACATTTGGATAGTTTCCATCTTTTGGTGATTGTGAATAATTTTGCTATGAACATTGGTGTGTAAATGTCTGTTTGCGTCATTGCTTTCAACTCTTCTGGGTATATACAAACTAGTGCTGTTGCTGGGCCATAAGGCAACTTGATATTTAACTTCATAAGGAACTGCTAAATATTCTCCCATAGTAACTGCACCATTATGCATTCCCACCAGCAGTGCATAAGTGTCACAGTTTCTCTGCATCCTCTCCAACTTTTATAGTTTCCTGCTTGTTTAATAGCAGCTATTCTTATAGATGTGAGGTGGTATCTTATTGTAGTCTTGATCTGCATTTCCCTTATAGCCAATGAAAATGAGCATCTCTTCATGTGCTTTTGAGCCATCTGTATTTGCTCTTTATAAAAATTCCTATGCATATCTTTAGCCCATTTTATACTTGGGTTGTTTGTTCTTTTGTTGTTGAGTTGTATGATTTCTTTGTATATATAGGATATCAAGCCTTTGTCTGATTTTCACCCTTTAAATGGATGGAAAAAAGCAAAATACAAAAAGTATTCATACCAGGTGAAATTATGAGTTTCAAATTTAATTGTTCATAAATAGAGTTATACTGGAGCACAACCATGCTTAATTAGCTACATATCATCTATGACTGCTTTCAAGCAGTAGAGTTGAGTGGTTGCAAGGGAGACCCCATGGTCCACAAAACCTAAAATATTTACTATCTAGCCCTTTACAGAAAAAGTTTGCTAACCTGTACTCTATATATTCAGTATGAAGAACAATGCCTGGAAGTTGATGAAATCTATTGGTCCAAGTTCACTGTATCACCTAGATCACTTAGATAGCAGTCTAAGAGTTGGACATTTCTCTCAGCAATGGGAAAACAAGAGACCTCTGTGCTGGTTTGAAAGGGTGTGTGTCCCCTGGAAAAGCCATGTTTTAATCTAAATCCCATTTCATAAAAGCAGAATAATCCCAACTCAATACTGTGTGTTTGGAACTGTAATCAGATAATCTCCCTGGAGATGTGATTTAATCAAGAGTGGTTGTTAAACTGGATTAAGTGATGACATGTCTCCACCCATTTGGATGGGTCTTGATAAGTTTCTGGAGTCCTATAAAAGAGGAAACATTTTGGAGGATGAAAGAGATTCAGAGAGAGCAGAGCAGAACAGCATAGCCACAAGAAGCAAAGTCTACCAGCCAGCGACCTTTGGAGATGAAGAAGGAACGTGCCTCCCAGAGAGCTTCATGAAACAGGAAGCCAGGAGAAGAAGCTAGCAGATGATGCCATGCTCACTATGTGCCCCTCCAGATGAGAGAGAAACCATGACCATGTTTGCCATGTACCTTTCCAGATGCGAGAGGAACTCTGACTGTGTTCACCATGTGCCCTTCCACTTGAGAGAGAAACCCTGAACTTTATCAGCTTTCTTGAACCAAGGTATCTTTCCCTGGATGCCTTTAAGTGGATATGTCTATTGACTTGTTTTACTTGGGACATTTTCTTGGCCTTAGAACTGTAAACTAGCAACTTATTAAATTCCCATTTTTAAAAGCCATTCCATTTCTGGTATATTGCATTCTGGCAACTAACAAACTAGAATAGCCCCCATGGGGTTAATAGGTAAAAGGAATCCCTGGCTCCTGGAAAGTCAAATTTGCCACATCTGGTCAGGCAGCAAATGCAGATTAGACCATAGGAAAGGTGGCATAGAAAGGGGTCAGAAGAGGAGATGTGGTAAATGGAAATGTCAGCATGGGGACATGGGAGTTTATTGTTGATGCTGAGCCTCCATGGACTTGTTCAAACCATTCAAAGTCCCCTGAGTTCCACTTATGAGGCACTGTATGTTTCTTCACAGCACAGGCAAATTTCTCTGCCAGATATTTTGTCCTCTCTGGATTTTCTTATTAAACACTAGTAATTGCTCATGTTATTTTTAAAATCTTGTGTCAAAAGTTTCTCAGAGATAGCTTCAATTTCCCTTGCTGACACTGTCAGTGCTTCTACTGGGGACATAATGAATGCTGCACTGGTTGGAAGTGAGATCATATTGTTCCCAACCTATAATTCAGGGTCAATGCTTTGGCACACCCTCAGACACCTAACCTTGCAGTGACAGGTTCACTTGACAAAGCATCAGGTCTGTTTGGTGAGTTTGTTTTTCTTCTTTTATAAAATATCAAGAAAAAAGTGTCTTTGAGAGTTGAAACTTTATCTTGGAATTCTAATTAACTTTTCTATTTTAGAAGAGGTAACATACTATAATAAAATTTCAGTACTACAGAGAAACCTGTGATTCTCATGAGGTTTCTAACCTGTCCTGTGTCATAACTGTACTTAGTTGAGTTATCCTAATTCTTTTCCTTTCCTCTTTGTTCTTGGGCTGCCTGAAACTTCTTGCCCAGCCTTTCCCACATTTAGACCAGTCAGAAATCTCATCCCATTTTCCCTGCTTAAACCTTCCAACATTTTAGACCTTTCCTTTCAAATCAGTGTTCTCAGCACTTCCATTGCAGGAATGTTGTAAGGAATAAATAAAGTCATATACATGTCTGGCTTTGAGCATGGACAAAGAAGAATAGGTTCATTTTTTTTCTTGTTTCCTCTGCCATAATGATTGGATTTGGAAAAATATTAATGAGTTCTCCCTTTGGGGCATATTAGGAAAAGGCAAAAGCCCTATATAGGACCTCAAGTTCTTCTTAGGCCACAGGAAAGTGCTTGATTTTGTGTTTTTCAAGGACAGAAAGATTTCCTGAATTGATTTCCCAGAATCAGTCATGTATATAAAACCAACCATTGACCAACGTCAACAGAGCTGAGCCTATGTCTTAAGATGGGCATTAAGACAGGAAACTCTGAAATCTGGGTTCTGATACATGTGGGTTCCCCTCACACGTCCATGTTTGACCCTGTCCTATCCTCTGTTCAAGAGGAAATAAAACACACCTATAAGGAAATGTGCCATATCTGGGCAGTGCCCAACAAAGAGCCCATTGAATAAAGTATTACAACAGAAAACTAGAATTTCATTCCTTACTTCAGGGCTGTTTTTTTCTGTTCATCTTAGTATATGATTTGCTATTCTTTCCCTTTTAATAACTGACTTCCTTATATTTTCTTGTGCATTATATATAAAATGCTCTCATTTGGCAAAGGAATCTATCTCCCAAATATCTGGATGTTTATGTTTTTTTTTATCTTAAGATTTTAGGCAAGAATATCTTTTATTTTTTTTAATAAAAACTCTACCAAAAATTTATCTTCTTCTTAAAAATGCAGCTCTGGGAAGAAAAATTTGAATTGCTATAATTCATAACATGTTTTATAAGCAGCAATTACAGGAACAAGTCAATAACAAAATGGTCTTGTTAGAATTTAAAAAGTTCACTTCAGAAGCTTGATTCTGTCCTTTAATAATTTAAAGGTGGGGTTTTTGCTGATTAATCTCATTCACAATGTTGCAGTACTCTCTCAACCATCCATTACTAGAACTTTCCCTTCACCCTAAACAGAAACCCTACATTCATTTTGCTTAGCTCTGCACTGCCCCCCCACCCCTGGTAAACTGTATTCTTATGTTCTGTCTCTATGATTTTGCACATTCTCTGATATTTTCTTTGAAGCTACCATGGGGCTTAAATTTAACATCCCAAATCTATAACAATCTCATTTTATTTTACATCAACTTAACTTCAATAGCATACATAAACTATGTTCTTATACTCCTTTGTCCTCCCACTTTTATGTAGTTCTTGTAACAAATTACATGTTTATACATTATGAGCCCCAAACCATTGATTTTTCATTTTGTGCCTTTGCCTCTTAGATCCTGTAGGAAGTAGAAAGTGGAGCTATAAAACAAAAATACAATAAGACTGGCATTTATCCATGTCATCACCCTCACTGGAGATTTTTATTTCATCATGTGACTTTGATCTATCACCTACTGTCTTTTCCTTTAAATCTGCAAAATTCTCCTTAGCATCACTTGTAGGGTTCATCTGGTGTAAAGAAATCCTTCAGCTTTTGTTTATTTGGGAATGTCTTAATGACTCCCTCATTTTTTTTTATTCAACATAACAATATACAAACACAAACATTCTTACTATATGATCATTCCATTCTTGATATATAATCAATAACTCACAATATCATCACATAGTTGTATGTTCATCATCATGACCATTTCTTAGAACATTTGCATCAATCTGGAAAAAGAAATAAAAAGAAAACAGAAGAAAATTCATACATACCATACCCCTTAACCCTCCCTTTCATTGATCACTAGCATTTCAATCTACTAAATTTATTTTAACATTTATTCCCCCTATTATTTATTTTTAATCCATATGTTTTACTCATTATCAATAAGGTAGATAAAAGGAGCATCCAACACAAGGTCTTCACAACCACACAGTTACATTGTGAAAGCTATATCATTACACAATCATCTTCAGGAAACATGGCTACTGTAACACAGCTTTACATTTTCAGGCAGTTCCCTCCAGCCTCTCCATTACATCTTGGTTAACAAGGTGATATCTACTTAATGCATAAGAATAACCTCCAGGATAACCTCTCAACTCTGTTTGGAATCTCTCAGCCACTGACACTTTATTTTGTCTCATTTTGCTCTTCCCCCTTTTGGTTGAGAAAGTTTTCTCAATCCTTTGATGCTGAGTCCCAGCTCATTCTAGGTTTTCTGTCCCATGTTGCCAGGAAGTTCCACACCCCTGGGAGTCATGTCCCCCATAGAGAGGGGAGGGCAGTGAGTTTGCTTGTTGTGTTGGCTGAGAGAGAGGCCACATCTGGGCAATGAAAGACGTTCTCTGAGGGTGACTCTTAGGCCTAATTTTAAGCAGGCTTAGCCCATATTTTGTGGGGTTAAGTTTCATATGAACAACCCCCCAGATCCAGGGCTCCACCTATTGCTTTGGTTGTCCCCACTGCTTGTGAGAATATCAAGAATTCTGTACTTGGGGAAGTTGAGTTTTCCTCTTTTCTCACCATTCCCCCAAGGGGGCTTTGCAAATTGTTTTTTATTGACTGTTCAAATCAATCTGGATTCCCTCATTTTTGAAGGATAGTTTTGATAATAAAGAATTCCTGGTTGGCAATTTTTTGCATTTGGCACTTTAAATATGTCATCCCACTGCCTTTTTGCCTCTCTGGTTTTCAATGAGAAATCAACTCTTAATCTTATAAAGTCTCCCTTGAATGTGACATGTTCCTTCTCTATTGTGGCTTTCAGATTTCTCTTTTTATCTTTGGCATGGTTAAAACATGGTGTGGTGTGTGTCTGTTGGGTTTATCCTGTTTGGACTTTGTTGAGCATCTTGAATGTGTATATTCATGTCTTCTGTTAAATTTGGAGTGTTCAGTCATTGTTTATTTGCATATCCTTTCTGCTTTTAATCTCTCTGTTGTTCTTCTTGATCTCCCACTGTATTGGTATGCTTGATGGTGTCTCACAGATTTTCTGAGCTCTGTTCATTTTTCTTCATTCTTTCCACTTTCCACACCTTAGACAGATGAAGAAAGTCACTGATTCTTTCTTCAGACATCTACAATATGCTGTTAAACCTCTCTAGGGAATTTTAAATTTCTGTGACTGTGGTCTTCATTTCTGTTTGGTTCCTTTTCATAATTTCCATCTCTCACTTGATTTTTTTATGTTCAGGTATCATTTTCCTGATTTCCTTAGTTCTTTGCCAATATTCTCTTTAGCTCTTTAAGCATATTTAGGACCATTTTAAAAAAGTCTTTGTCTGATATGTCCTGAGTCTGATTCTCCCCACTGAAGGTTTTTAATGCTTTAATATTTTCCTATGTCTGGGCCATCACTTCCCATTTCTTTATATGTTTTATAATCTTTTGTTGAAACCTGGACATTCTGATATTTTAATGTGTTATCACTGGAATTTAGACTGTGAAGTGTCTGTCACTTAAGCTTTCATCTATCTAGTGTTTGACCAAGATTTCTTTGAATGCCACAAGCTAATAAAAAAAGGAAAAATAAAACAACTTTCTCAGTCTTTGCCAATTAATTTGTACAAGTGCTTTCCTTCAAGGTTTATTCATATCATGAGTTATATGATAATAACTCTAGGCCAAAGCATAGGGACCTCCCTGATTATTTCTGCAAGTCTTGCCTGGGTTATGTGCACTTGGCCCCAGCATACAAATGTCTCATCTTCCTAAGAAGTAGTTTGTTTCTTCAGGATCCTGGGCACTGCACTATATGTCCTATAGACAGCAACCTCTTGTCCCAGGCATATACTTCACTGCTCTCCAACAGAATTTTCTGGAGATTTCTATGAGTTGCCTTCTATATGCAGGACAAGTTCTGGGATGGCAAGTACTTCAGGCCACCAGTAGACAGACTGAGCCAGATAAACGTGCTCCCAGCATGTGCATGAGGGTCATTCTGCTCCCTCTGCAACCAGGACCAGGGATACACACTATATGATTCTATCACCTAAAATTATTTATATATAAAAAGGCTATTGACAATTCAAATTCCCATAGGGCCAAGCCATTAACAGAAATACATAAAGGTAGTTTGGTGGAGAATATAATGAATTAGGGGGTTCCAGCCTGGTCAAATGGAGGTGACATTACCTAGTTCCATCAACAATTTATCATGGGAGAACACTAGCCAGGCCTTTGCCATTTTCTAATTCTTAAGAGAAAACAACAAAACTCCAAGTTGTTTAAAAGTAGGCATATAATTAAAAATTTTAAACCACAGATTGGGCAAAAGGAAAGAAATACTGCCCAATTTCTGCCATTGTGCAGCCTGTGCTTTAGACAAATGTCATTCATAGGTATATATCCTTATACTCTTTTACTCTTTCAATGTAGTTTGATTAAACATTTGTACATTTAATAATATGAAGGACATTGTAAAATATGAGTTACTGTGAAAAGTTGTTAATACTGGATTTGTCATACTAAAGAAAGTAATATACACCCTTCTCTCTCTAGATTCTTCTGACTTGGAGTAAAATAAACTTCTTCTGAAAATTGACATTATGACTTCTGATGAGTTGATAACAGGGATTCTCTTCCTCTTTCAGACTGGTATTGGGCTCCTAGGGGATTTCTTACTCCTTATCTTTATATATTGGCTTTCTTCCCTAAACACAGTCAGAGACCCACAGATCTAGTTATCAGCCATCTTAACCTAGCAAACTCCCTAGTCCTTTTATCTAGGGGAATTCCACAGACACTGGCTGCTTTAGCAATTAAATATTTCCTGGGAGATGTTGAATGTAAACTTAGCTTTTTTATTCACAGAATGGCTCAGGGAATTTCTCTTTGCACTACCTGCCTCTTGAGTGGTTTCCAGGCTATCACAGTAAGCCCTAGCAATTTCTGGTAGGTACAATTTAAGCTGAAAGTCCCTCAGTTTGTTAAATCTTTCTGTAGTCTCTGTTGGATTATTCATCTCATGATAAATATTATTGAGCTGTGGGCAGGCCATGGTGGCTCAGTGGCAAGAACGCTTGCCTGTCTTACCAGAGGACCCAGGTTCGATTCCCGGTGCCTGCCCATGTAAAAAAAAAAAAAATATATATATATATATATATATATATATATATATATATTATTGAGCCAATAAGAGTGACTCACTCAAGGAAGACTACCAACATTGCACAAAAGAATTTTGGATTGTGTTCTGTAAGAGTGTCTGATACACTTACTCTCTCCACTCCATGCATTCTTATTTTCCTTCCTTGATAGTCTATGTTTGGGACCCATGGGCTGGGCCAGTGGCTCCATAGTGCTCTTGCTGCAAAGACATAAGCAGAGAGTCCAATACATTTACCACACCAGTTTCTCCCCCAGAGCATCCCCAGAGGTGATTGCCACTTACGCTATCCTGCTTCTGGTGGGCTCATTTGTTTTATTTTATTCTCTCACCTCCATTTTATCACTTTACATGATGTAGTTCAACAGTCCAAGTCTGTGACTACTGAACACTAGTACATTCCTGGCTGCTTTTTTTTCAGCTTTCTGTCCCTTTGTGCTCATCATCCATGATACTTGTGTCTTCAGAAACTACTTTATCAATTGTGGCAGAGCAAAAATCTCCAAATAGGTTTTTTAAAAACAAATAACTACTACTTATTCAACAATTTTTAAGAACCCAATATTTGACCCCTCTGAGTAGTCAAAGAAGAAATATTCAATTGAATGTTTGGAAGATAACCGTGGCTTAACTGTGGACTCATCTAAAACTTAGTCTGGTTATTGCTTAATATGCAATTTCAGTCATGTGACTTACTTCAATTTTCTTTTACCAAAGCTGTCAGAATGCAACACACCAGAGATGGATTGGCTTTTAATAAAAGGGGATTTATTTAGTTAAAAACATACAGTTCTTCAGAGGAAAGGCAGCTAACTTTCAACTGAGGTTCTTTCTTACACAGGAAGGCACAGGGTGATCTCTACTGGCCTTCTCTCCAGTCCTTGGAATCCCAAAAACTTCCCCAGAGTGAATCCTTTCTGTATCTCCAAAGGTCTGGGCTAAGCTGTGATTGCTGAGATGATGTATGCTGAACTGCTTGGGGTTGACTGCATTAAGCTCTCTCATTTAAGCATCCATCCAACTAAGACAAATATCATTTATTGCAGCAGGCATGCCTCCTAGCCTACTGCAGATGTAATCAGTGACAGATTAGCTTCACATGCCATTGGCTCATGTCCGCAGCAACAGAACTAGGCACCTTCCGCTGGCCAAATTGACACCTGAACCTAACTACCACATGTCCACCCCTTGTCCACTTGGCAACTATACACATCACCTTAAATGATATTAAAGTGGCAAAAAATTTCTCTTCTGCCTGTGGACCTATGAACTTCAAAACAAGTTACCTGGTGCCAGTATGCAAAGGAGGGACAGTCACAGGATACAGGTTTTCATTTCCATAGGGATAAATTGGAAGGACTACAGGAGTCATAAGACCCAGACAATTCTGAACACCCACAAGGCAAAGACCATTGGATTTCAAAGTCTGAAAGTCGTTTATCCTTTGGTTTTAGAAAGTGGCAGACCCACCCTTTCCAGGGGACTATACAGTGGCCCACCTCTTTCTGAATCAACTTCAGGGGACATTGAAGAGACCACCATTTTCTATGCTCCACCCTCTCCAAGCATCGGGTCCACACCTGGGCTCTCTGCCATTTCTAGGGCACATGCTCAACCCCTCCATGTGGTGGCAGCTGGGATCTTCCCCATCCCCAAGGGGCATGCTTTACCTTCTCTAAGGCCTGAAGTGGCATGACTCTTCCACTGCAATAAAGGCTCATACTCTGCTTTCAGGGAAAACTCACTGTGCCAGTTTAAAAGGATGCATGTACCCTTGAAAAGCCATGTTTTAATCAAAATCCCATTTTGCAAAGGCAGAATAATCCCTATTCAATACTGCATGTAATTAGATAGTCTCCCTGGAGATATAACCCAATCAAGAGTGGTCGTTAAGCTGGATTAGAGGAGGTGTGCCTCCACCCATTTGGGTGGGTCTTGATTGGTTTACTGGAGTCCTATAAAACAGGAAACGTTTTGGAGAAGGAGAGATTCAGAGAGAGCAGAGCAGAATGACAACCACAAGATGCAGAGTCCACCAGCCAGCGACCTTTGGAGTTGAAGAAGGAAAATGCCTCCCAGGAAGCTTTACAAAACAGGAAGCCAGCAGATAAAGCTAGCAGATGATGCCATATTTGCCGTGTGCCCTTCCAGCCAAGAGAGAAACCCTGTGTTCGCCATGTGCCTTCCACTTGAGAGAGACACCTGGAACTTCATCAGCCATCTTGAACCAAGGTATCTTTCCCTGGATGCCCTTTCATTGGACATTTCTATAGATTTGCTTTAATTGGGGCATTTTCTCAGCCTTAGAACTGTAAACTAGCAACTTATTAAATCCCCCCTTTTAAAAAGCCATTCTGTTTCTGGCATATTGCATTCTGGCAGCTAACAAACTAGAACAGATTTTGGTACCAGGAGTGGGGTGCAGCCATGGTTTGCAAATACCAAACATGTTGGAAAAGCTTTCTAAATGGATAAGGGGAAGATTCTGGAAGAGTTGTGAGAAGCTTGATAGAAAAGGCCTAGAATGCTTTGAAGAGACTGTTGGTAGAAATGTGGACTCTAAAGACACTTCTGATAAAGCTTTAGACAGAAATGAGGCATGTGTTATTATAGACTGGAAGGAAGATGAACCTTGTTTTAAAATGGTAGATAATCTGGCAAAATTGACCGTGGCTTTGGCTGGAAGGCAGATTTTAAAAGCCATGAACTTGGATATTTAGCAGAAGAGATCTCCAAATTAAATGTGGGAAGTGCAGCCTGGTTTCTCCTCACAGCTTATAGTGAAATGCAACAGGACAGAGATAAGCTGAAAGCTGAACTCTTGGGTACAAAGAAACTAGAAATTGATGTCCTGGGAAATTCTGGGCTTCCAGGGAAGAAGACCCCAGAGAATAGTGCTCCATGTGAGGATTTGGCCAGATGTGAAACCAGTCAGCCATTTCAAGGAAAGCCAGTATTGGACATGGGGTTATCAGGAAGGATTTGTGGAAACTCCTTATATCTGATGGGTACGATCCAAGGCTACTGCATAGAAAGCCAATGAGAGTACTGTGGGACCTATATAGACAGAGCTGCTGTCAGTCTGGACTACGGAGTTCAGAGAATGGACACACTGGAGGAAAAATAACTTCAGAGGCAAAACCATGGAGACTGAGGTCTGAAGTCAAGAAGCCTCAGGCCAGGAGAGCAGACCCTCCCAGGCCCATGAAGAGGATGAGTTTGCCTCAAAGGCAGAGGATGGGCCTTCCACCTCATTGCAGTGGAAGAGTCAGGCTGCCTCAGGCCTTGGAGAGGGTGAAGCACATTCCTTGGGGTTTGGGGAGAGCCTGGCTGCCACCACATGGTGGGGTTGAGTGTGTGTCCTGGAGATGACAGAGGACCTGGGTGCAGCCCCAATGCTTAGAGAGGGTGGAGCTGAGAAAAAGGTGGTCTCTCCAATGTCCACCATAGTTGGGTTCAGAGACAGGCAGGCCTCTGCATAGGCCTTTGGAAAGGATGGGGCTGTTGCTTTCTAAAGCCCCAAAGATAAATGATGCTCAGACTTTGAAATCTAATGGACTTTGCCCTGTGGGTTTTTGAAACTGTATGGGTCCGGTGACCCCTGTGTTCCTTCCTCCCTATGGAAATGCATATTTGTATCTTATGACTGTTCCTCCTATGTATATTGGCAGCAAATAACTTGTTCTGAGTTCCACAGGTCCAGAGCCAGAGGAGAATTTTGCCTGAGAACAAACCATGCCTGTAACTGACTTTGATAGGAGTTTGTATTGTTTCTAACTTTGTATTTCATTTGTATTGCTACTGAAATTGTTTAAGGATTTCTTATATTGTTATGAAATTAATGTATTTTGTATATGGGAAAAGCATGTCTTTTGTAGGGTCCAGAGGGTGGAATGTGCTGGTTTGAAAGGAGATATGTACCCTTGAAAACCATGTTTTAATCAAAATCCCATTTTGTAAAGGCAGAAAAGTCCTATTCAATACTGCATGTAATTAGATCATCTTCCTGGAGATGTAACCCAATCAAGAGTGGTTGTTAAGATGGATTAGAGGAGGTATGTCTCCACCCATTTGGGTGGGTCTTGATTGGTTTACTGGAGTCCTATAAAAGAGGAAACATTTTGGAGAAGGAGAGATTCAGAGAGAGCAGAGAGGAGTGACGTAGCTATGAGATGCAGAGCCCACCAGCCAGTGACCTTTGGAGATAAAGAAGGAAAATGTCTTCTGGGGAGCTTTATGAAACAGGAAGCCAGCAGAGAAAGCTAGCAGATGTTGCCATATTTGCTATGTGCTCTTCCAGCTGAGAGAGATACCCTGTGTTTGCCATGTGCCTTTCACTTGAAAGAGAAATCCTGAACTTCATCGACCTTCTTGAACCAAGGTATCTTTCCCTGGATGCCTTTCATTGGACATTTCTATATACTTGCTTTAATTGGGACATTTTCTCAGCCTTAGAACTGTAAACTGACAACTTAGTAAATTCCCCCTTTTTAAAAGCCATTCTGTTTCTGGTATATTGCTTTCTGGCAGCTAGCAGGCTAGAACACTCACCCTCTCCATATATACAGGTGGGTCCACTCTCCTGGCCCCAGGTTTCTTGCCTTCAGATCTGAGCTTCCATGGTTCTCACTATGCAAACTCTAATTTTCCCCTTTTGTGTCCCCCTTTGTCCAGATTGGCAGTGGTTCCATTTACACCAACAGTCTCTTCAAGCACTCCAGGACTTCTCCATCATTCTCTTCACAGTTCTTTCAAAGTCTTCCCCTTATCCGTACAAAAAACTGTTGCACCATATATGGCATTTGCAAACAGCAGCAGCATCCTACTCCTCTGGTACCAAATCTGTTCTAGTTTACCAAGGTGGTCAGGATGCAACACACCAGAGATGGATTGGCTTTTAATAAAAGGGGATTTATTTTGTTAAAAACATAGTTCTTCAGAGGAAAAGCAGCTAATTTCCAACTGAAGTTCTTTCTTACACAGGAAGGCACAGGGCCAATCTCTGCTGGCCTTCTCTCCAGTCCTCTGGGTTCCAACAACTTTCGGTGGGGTGATTCCTTTCTGAATCTCCAAAGGCCTGGGCTGAGTTGTGAGTGCTGTGTTATGAGTGCTGAGATGAAGTATGCTGAGCTGCTTTGGCTGTGCTGCATTAAGCTCTTTCATTTAAGCATCCATCCAATAAGACAAACATCATTCATTGCAGCAGGCACACTTCCCAGCCTACTGCAGATGTAATCAGTGACAGATGAGCTTCACATGCCATTAGCTCCTGTCCACAGCAACAGAACTAGGCAAGTTCAGCTGGCCAAGTTGACATCTGAACCTAACTACCACAATTAGTTATTTTCTCTTTGAATATTGCCTCCCAGATCAGCAAATATGAGCTTTACTCCTTGCAGAAATGCATAACCCAAGAAAAGAGGGCCTAACTATTATTATTACTTTAAAGATACACGGGCAGGCTCTGGGAATTGAACCCAAGTCTCTGGCATGGCAGAGGCTCAGCCTATAGCCTTGGTTGTCCACACTGCTTGTGAGAATATCAAGAATTCAACTAGGGGAGTTGAATTTCCCCCCATTCTCCTCATTCCCTAAAGGGGTCTTTGCAAATACTTTTCCATTCACTGATCAAATCACTCTGGGATTCATCGGGGCATCACTCAGGACAAATCAACAAAATCTCATGTCCTACTCAAGGTTCTATGTACTTAGGTTGTTCAACCAACTATCTACATAAGTTATATTAGGAGATGCACTAGTCAAAATATAAATTTTGTACCAAATAAACATTTTTTGCTTTAGTCTCACACATAAGTTGAAATTTTAAAATATTAATTACCATCTATTTTCAGCTCCATGCAGTAATGATATCTTTGTTTATCCTCATGCAAAAACATTTCTAAAATTTGTACATTTAGTCACTATCATTATACACTCCAGGCATTCCTAAATTATACCATCTCAATCTTTATTGTCTATATTTCTTTGTGATTTCATTTATGCCTCCAGCCCTCCTCCCTCTATCATTCTCACATTCAGCTTCATTCAGTGTTTTAACATAATTGTATTACAGTTAGGTAGTATTGTGCTGTCCATTTCTGAATTTTTATATTCAGTCCTGTTGCACAATCTGTATCCATTCAGCTCCAAGTACTCAATATCTTACCCTATTTCTATCTCCTGAAGGTCTCTGTCACCAATGAAATATTCCAAGTTTGTTCACTAATGTCAGTTCATATCAGTGAGACCATACAGTATTTGTCCTTTTGTTTTTGGCAAATCTCGCTCAGCATAATGTTCTTAAGGTCCATCCCTGTTGATACATACTTCATAACTTTATTCTGTCTTACAGCTGCATAATATTCCATCATATGTATATGCCACAGTTTGTTTAGCTACCTGTCTGTTGATGGACATTTTGGCTGTTTCCATCTCTTGTTAATTGTAAATAATGCTGCTATAAACATTGGTGTGCAAATGTCCATCTGTGTCCTTGCACTCATGTCCTTTGAATAGAGACAACATATAGATGGGTCCTGTTTTTTAATCCATTCTGCCAGTCTATGTCTTTTGATTGGGGAGTTTAATCCATTAATATTTAGTGTTATTACTGCACAGGTAGTACTTTCTTCTACTATTTTTGCCTTCTGGATTTTATAAGTCATATCTAATTTTCCTTCTTTTAACCTTTACTCTTAGTCTTCCTTTCTACACTCTTCATACCTCTCTCTTCTGTCTTTTCGAATCTATCTCTAGTGGTCCCTATAGTATTTCTTGCAGAGCTGGTCTCTTGGTCACAAATTCTCTCAGTGATTTTTTTGTCTGAAAATGTTTTAATTTCTCCTCATTTTTGAAGGACAGTTTTGCTGGATATAGAATTCTTGGTTGGCAGTTTTCCTCTTTTAATAATTTAAATATATCATCCCACTTTCTTCTCACCTCCATGATTTCTGCTGAGAAATCTATGCATAGTCTTATTGGGCTTCCCTTGTATGTGATGGATTGCTTTTCTCTTGCTGCTTTCAAGATTCTCTCTTTCTCTTTGACCTCTGACATATTGATTAGTGAATGTCTTGCGTACTTCTATTTGGGTCTATTCTCTTTGAGGTACACTGTACTTTTTGGATCTGTAATTTTAAGTCTTTCATAAGAGTTGGGAAATTTTCAGTGATAATTTCCTCCATTAGTTTTTCTCCTCCTTTTCCCTTCTCTTCTCCTTCTGGGACACCCACAATATGTATATTTGTGCACTTCATATTATCATTCAATTCCCTGAGTCCCTGCTCATATTTTTCCATTTTTTCCCTATAGTTTCTCTTTCTTGTTGGATTTCCATCCTCCAGTTCACTAATCCTATGTTCTGTCTCTCGAAATCTACCATTGTAAGTTTCCATTGTTTTTTTTTTATCTCCTCTACCATGCCTTTCATTCCCACAAGTTCTGTGATTTGTTTTTTCAGACTTTCAATTTCTTCTTTTTGTTCATTCTTTGCCTTCTTTATATCCTCCCTCAATTCATTGATTTGGTTTTTGATGAGCTTTTCCATATCTGTTTGTATATTCTGAATTAATTGTTTCAGCTCCTGTATGTCATTTGAATTGTTGGTTTGTTCCTTTGACTGGGCCATATCTTCAATTTTCCGAGTGTGATTTATTATTTTTTGCTGGCGTCTAGGCATTTAATTACCTTGATAGTTTATTCTGGAGATTGCTTTCACTTTTTTTACCTAGTGTTTTCTTGCTGGATGAATTTGTTGTCTATCTGTTCTTTGACATTCAGTTCAGCTTTATCTGGACCTCTAGCTTAAGTTTTGTTTAACAGAGGAGAATTTTTCAGTTCTTGTTTTCTTGTTTCTTGCCCTGCTTGTATGGTGCCTTCCCCCCCACACACACACACTTAAGAGGGTCTACTTAGGTATTATAGACCCCAGCCGGATTTTCCCAGACCAAACTGGCCTCCTATCAGGAGGAAAGAGTCACCTGCATCGGTTTTCCCTGAGGGTGAGACCCAGCAGGTTGAAAGAATTTCCTGTGAAGTCTCTGGGCTCTGTTTTTCTTATCCTGCCCAGTATGTGGTGCTTGTCTGCCTGCAGGTCCCACCAGCATAAGATGATGCAGTACCTTTAACTTTGGCAGACTCTCCCTGGTGGGAACGTGGTGGAGATGGAGGAGAGGTTGTAGGCTGGTTTTAATGGCTTCAAATTACCAAGCCCTGGTGTCTGAATTCCTTGAGGGAGGGATTCCACCTGAGTTGGGCTTCACCCCTCCCCTGTGGAAGGCAAAGTCTCCAGACAAGCTCTCAAACAACCTTGTTTCTGTCTATGTCTGAGGCAGTTGCAGCCTGAGAAGTCCTGCCACTGAATCCAGAGGCAGTCAAGCCTTTGTGAAACATAGCTACAAAAACCTCTGTTTCCTTTTTTTTCCTTTTTCTGTCAGCCCTGCTCCCTCAGCTCTGGGGCAAAAATCAGCGACCTCCACTTTGACCAGGTTCACCTGAGCTGGGGGCCTATTTTTGGTAGTCAGAACTTGTTAATTAATTCCACAATTGGCGTTTAGTTGGGCTCAGCCCCTGCTGCTGGTAAAGTACCTTTCCTGTCCCCTCTGGGAAGCAGCCTGTGGGGGTGGGGTGCTGACTGTGGCAGCTTGGGGAACTCATGGTTCTGGGGGGGGGGGGCTTGCAGCCGGTCCAGTTAGTCCAGACTGGGGTACGCTGTGTGTCCAGTCATTGACATGGCCCAGGAGTTGTTCTGTACTGTTTCTGGTTATTTAGTAGTTTTTATGGAGGACAAACTAAAATGCGCACATTGTTAAGCTGCCATCTTGGCCTGGAAGTCAGGCCTACTTATTTTGACACTTGGTGTTGCTCTACTGAAATGGCAGGACCCGTGTAATAACCCAATTGACCCATGTAATACAAGTCTTGTCCTACCACATGTAATTTGAATCAGCTTTTAAAAGACTCATTATTTAATATTAGTAGACAACTAAGGATTAGCAGGCACCTGAAGAAATATTCTATCCTGAAGAAAAAGACAAAAACAAGCGTTTAAAAATTTAACATATTAACAAAATGTGGTATATGCATGTGATGGAATATTATATAGCAGTAAGATGAAATGATGCCCTGAAGCACATGACAAGAATAATGTGCCTTTAAGACATACTGCTGAGTGACATAAGCCAGACACAAAAGGATAGATACTGTATGACTCCACTTGTATGACCATGGTAAAGGTAAAATTGGAGGCTTATAATAAAGAATATAGGGGACTTAAAGATACATTGAAGCTAGAGATGGGTGAACAGTTAGATAATGAGATTGAACTCAAATGTAAGGGAATAGATAGCAGTGAAGGCAGTTCACTAGTGAGTCTATAATTAATATTACCATATTGAAGGTGAGCATGAACTACTTCAAAGATATGATTCTTGTGCAAAGAGAGTTTAAGTTCAGGGTATAGGGGGAAAACTGCTATCGGATGTTATGGGCTATGTTTAACAGGAAGCCATCAGCACTACCACAGCAATGGCAGAGGTAACTAATGGGGGAAGGGACAAGAGTTAAGGGGAAGTTTAGATTTCCTCCTTGGTGAGTGTGTTGGTTTGAAAGGATGTATGTCCCCTAGAAAAGTCATGTTTTAATCCTAATCCCATTTTGTAAAGGCAGCCATTTCTTCTAAACCCTATTTAACTGTAGTTAGATCATCTCCCTGGAGATGTGATTTAATCAAGAGTGGTTATTAAGATGGATTAGGTGATGACATGTGTCCACCCATTTGGGTGGGCCTTGATAAGTTTCTGAAGTCCTATAAAAGAAGAAACATTTTGGAGAATGAAGGCAAATCAGAGAGAGCATAGCAGAACAACATAACCAGGAGAAGCAGAGTCCACCAGTCAGCGACCTTTGGAGATGAAGAAGAACATGCCTCCTGGGTAGCTTCATGAAACAGGAAGCCAGGAGAAGAAGCTTGCAGATGACACCATGCTCACCATGTGCCCTTCCAGATAAGAGAGGAACCCTGACCCTGTTCACCATGTGCCTTTCCAGATGCGAGAGAAACTCTTTGTTCACCATGTGCCCTTCCACTTGAGAAAGAAATCCTGAACGTCATCAGCCTTCTTGAACCAAGGTATCTTTCCCTGGGTGCCTTTGATTGGACATTTCTATAGACTTGTTTTAATTGGAACATTTTCTTGGCCTTAGAACTGTAAACTAGCAACTTATTAAATTTCCCTTTTTGTGGGTGTGTTTATTGGTTATCTTTCTCTTGGGAACAATGAAATTATCTAAATTGAGACTGTGGATTTTGGAATTATACATGATGCCTAATGAATTCAGTGGCTGAAAGATGCATTGACTGAGAAGTAGATTGGTTAATGATGGTGTGTACTGTGTACATATGATTGAATATTGTGCTACTACAAAAAGGAACAAAATTGTGAGGCATGCAACATTGTGAATGAACCTGTGGGACATTGGATGAGGTAAAATAATCCAGAAACAAGAGAGAAAGCTTTGAATGGTCTCCTTTAGAAAATGCTAATAAGAAAACAGGGGCCTAGATTGTAAACTTTTATAGCAGACACATTTAGTCAAGAATGGTAATTATTATTTCTGGATTCTGAGAGGATGTTTTATATTTCTACAACCTGGTATTTAGAGATAAGAACAAAACTGATCAGGTTGGGATTAAAAATAATTCAGAACACAGAAGACATTGTCTGTATTTTAGAACCTCACCTACTCTTTGAGACCAAAGGAAGGAAAGTTTGTTTTGTCCAGAGCCTAAATTTTCTGTAGCACATGATATAACTCAACCTTTCTGGATAGCTCATTTAAACAATTGAAACACAGAAAGCCCAGAATAAGAATGAGGGCCCTTAATCCTGTATAGCTTAATGTAATGCCTGGATATATCCTAGAATATATTAAGCAGATAATTTTAAAATATTGGCAAAGTACCTTGAAGCATGGGAGAAAAAATATGGAACTATTAAACTTTACCACATGGGAAATCCTGATACTGTGTCAAACATTAGCGACACCCAAATCAATAGGCCAAGCCCTTGATCTTGAGGCTTGCTCTTGTGAAGCTTATATATGCAGTATATAAGCTTAGCCTACCTATAGGTATGTCTAAGTGTTATTTCTGGAGGACCTCTTTAGTTACTCAGATGTGGCCTTTCTCTCTAAATCCAACTCTGCAAGTGAAATCATTGCCCTCCCCCCTATGTGAGACATGACATCCTGGGGTGAAAGTCTCCCTGGCAGCATGGAAGATGACTCCCAGGGATAAGTCTATGCTTGGCACCATGGGATCAACAATATCATCATGACCAAATGGGGAAAAAGAATTGTGACAAATAAGGTATTAGTGACTGAGAGAGTTAAAACAGAGTCAAGAGGCTACTCTGGAGGTCAGTCTTATGCAAGCTTCAATTAGACATTGCTACCTATAATAACCTGTCAAATCCTAACCAAAACCATTCCAGCCAATCCTAAAGAACACCTAGGAAATATATAAGATTCTACAAGGGTTCCACGCATTAGGATAACTTTCCAAAAACATACTACCTCCAGATGATTCCCTGGTCCAGGTAATTCCTGAAACCTAGCCCGACCCCTCCAGAACATCTGATAGATCCATCTCCTTACCCCATATTAGTGACAGACCCTTCCAATATGAAAAGTTTAGAATGACCATAGCCACAATACCCCTAAAGAGAAGGATGGAAATATCAAAGGTGATGGTGAAGTTATACAGAGAAAGTAGGGTTTAACAAACAAGTATGATTGTTTAATCATTATATTGATATTTCTTTTTAGTCTCCAGTATCTTAGAGCAGCTAGAAGTAAAAACCTAAAACTATGAATTGTAACCCATACCAAAGTCTGAAATCAGTCCTACAACTAATTGTTGTGCTGTGCTTTGAAATATATTGCTTTTTTGTATATATGTGATTTTTCACAAAAAAGAAAAAAAGTTTTGATTGTGATGATAAAAAATACTTATTCCTCCTAGCCTCCAATGTTCTGAAGCAGCTAGAAGGAAAATCGGAAATAATTGTGTCATAGCCCATGACAAACTCTAGGATCTGTCCTGTAATTGCTTGTTGAAGAGTACTTTGAAAACTATTGTTTTTTTCCTTTCTTTTCTTTGAATATAAGGTATAGTATACAATAGAAAAGTTTTTAAAAAATGACATAAGGAAGACAGAGCTTATGAAGAAAGTAGAAAAACATGCAAAAATTGTAATTAACATTGCCAGAGAGACATGACATTCTATTGCATCCATGAGGCAGGTGTAGAATGTTACTGAAATCAACAATAAAAGAATAAAAACAGCTTTTGAGAATTAGTAACATGACAAGAAATAAAGTACTTGGTAGAATGGTTGGAGGGTTATGTGTAGGAATGACTAGAAGACTGGGGAAGGTGGAAAATGAGAAAGAAAGATTAGAAAAAACTTCTCCACAAGTGATATCTGATTAATAGCTACCCCTAGAAGAAAGAAATATATACATGGAGGAGAGAACGGTATCAAAGAAATTAATACAAAATCGTTTGCCAGAGTCTAACACATAATTTACTTTTTGAAAAGACATTAATTTAATGAAAAATGCATTAAAATAAACCTATATCTAGATTTCAGAATGTTTGGGATAAAGAACAGATTCCCAAAGATTCCAGGAACTCAACAGGTCATATCTAAGGGGAAAGAAATAACAATGGCTTCAAAATTTCTAAACAGCACCACTGAAAACTATGAGGTAATGAAGCAATACTTCCAAACTTTTGAGAGAAAATGTTCTTCAAACTCAAATTATATGCCAAAGTATTTGCATTAGTTAGTGCTCTCTAGAGAAACAGAATCAACAGGAAATATTCATAAATATAAAATCTATAAAAATGTCCCAAATAACTGTGGGAATGCAGAGTCCAAAATCCATAGGGCAGGCTGTGAAGCTGATGACTCTAATGGAGGGTCTGAACAAACTACACAGGAGAGACTCACTGGCTGAAGCAGAAACAGAAGAGAGATTGTCTCTTCAGAATCCTCCTTAAAAGTCTTCCATTGACTAGATTAAACATCACTCATTGCAGAAGACACTCCAGTTGGCTGATTATAAATGGAATCAGCTGTGGATGCAGCTGACACCATCATTACTTAATTCACGGAAATGTCCTCACAGCAAGAGACAGGCCACACTTGCCCAACCAGACAATCGGGCACCACCAGCTGTCAAAGCTGACACATGAACCCGACCATGACAGTCCACCCCTTGTCAGCTTGGCAGCTATATACATCACCTTAAACCATACTTAATTTCTAAATAGAAAACAATAAAAGACACATTATTTCTTTGCCTAACAATACTTAACTGTCCTGCATACAATTGGAAACACATTAAATAAATCTCCCCAGAATAGAGGCAAGTCCTTGGGTAATATTCATTCTTCAACTTTATATCTAATAACTTAAATACTATAACATGAATGAAACAGCAGTACACTAATGGTTTCTATAACTGACCATGTGGTTATTGTTCATATTTATCACAATCTTCTTTCACTACCCATTCGATGTTCCCTTTACCTTCAGCACGCATTTCAGTTGGCCATGGTTCTTTGCCTGGTGGGGTGATCCAAACCTTCATTCCTGAAGTTTCAGAACTATTAGTAGTCCTGCCTGGATTGTGTTGTTGCCCTTTTCCATTGATTTTAATCACAGGGCATGGTAGTACTAAAAGACACCCTAGGGGATAGCCTATATTCCAGGAAAACTCTTCTTTACCTCCATTGTGTAGTTGCAGTCCTATTTCCCCTTGATAGTCAGGGAAATCATCCTAGCCAGTGATCTAATCCATCTCATGGCTTGTTGATCCAGGGGTATGAGTACCCAATGTGACCAGGTGGCAGTCTTAGATTCCAGTTCAATGGAATTGTTATTTCTCCTGGTGGAAGCACCTCCCCTTTTGGAACTAAAACCTGTAGACCAGCAGAGCTCAAGGTCGCAGGGACAGGAAGCAAAAATTTTCCTAGTGGATCATTAGGGGTAATAGTGTGTGGTGCCACTCCCATTTCCACCCCTTGGTTCCTGGACTCATGGATCCTGGCTATGGTAGAAACAGCCCCATACAGTGGATATTGATTCAGAGCATACATAGCTTCCTGGAGAACATTATCATAGCCGTTCAAGGTATTGCCACCTAGTTGGCACCATAATTGAGTTTTCAAAAGGCCATTCCACTTTTCTATCAATCCAGTTGCTTCTGGATGATAGGGAACATGATAAGACCAGAGAATTCCATGAGCAAGTGCCCATTCCCACGTTTCATTTACTGTGAAGTGTGTTCCTTGATCAGAATCAATGTTGTTGGAATACCATGATGATGGATAAGGCATTCTGTAAGTCCATGGGTGGTAGTTTTGGCAGAAGCATTGCATGCAGGGAAAGCAAACCCATATCCAGAGTATGTGTCTATTTCAGTTAGAACAAATCACTGCCCCTTCCATGAAGGGAGTGGTCCAATGTAACCAACCTGCCATCACGTAGCCAGCTGGTCACCTTGGTACCATATCAGAGGCTGAGTATGGGGCTCTGCCGCTGGCAGATTGGGCACTCAGCAATGACTGTAGCCAGGTCAGCCTTGGTGAGTGGAAGTCGATGTTGCTGAGCCCATGCATAACCTCCTTCCCTACCACCATGACCACTTTGTTCATGAGTCCATTGGGTAATGACAGGAGTCGCTGGGGAAAGGGCTTGACTGTTATCTACAGAACGGGTCATCTTATCCACTTGATTGTTAAAACCTTCCTCTGCTGAAGTCACCCTCTAGTGTGTGTTCACATGGGACACAAATATCTTCATGTTTTTATCCCACTCAGAAAGGTCTATCCATATACCTCTTCCCCAGACTTCTTTGTCAACAATTTTCCAATTATGTTCTTTCCAAGTCCCTGACCATCCAGCTAAACCAATAGCAATAGTCCATGAGTCAATATAAAATGCACCTCTGACCAGTTCTCCTTCCAAACAAAATGAACAACCAGGTGCGTCCTCAAAGTTCTACCCACTGGGAGGATATCCTCTCAGCACTGTTCTTCAAGGACATCCCAGAAAGGGGCTGTAGTGCTACAGTTGTCCACTTTCATGGGGTCCTTACATATTGTGTTGAACCAGCTGAAAACAAGGCCCAAGTTTTCTCTTCATCAATCAATTCACTATAAGGAACTCCCAAAGAGACCATAACTCTGGTCTAGGAAAGAGAAGATAATGTGGCAGGAGGGGAGATTATGGGCATTTAGGTCACTTCCACATGTAACTTACTTGTGCCTTCAGGACCTACTCTGGCCCTATCTCATATATACCATTTCCATTTAATGATGGAGTGCTACTGTGCATGCCCAACTTTATGGCTTGGTAGGTCAGACAACATCCAGCTCATGATAGGCAATTCAGGTCTCATGGTAACTTGGTGGCCCATGGTTAAGCATTCAGTCTCTACTAATGCCCAGTAACAGGCCAAAAGCTGTTTCTCAAAAGGAGAGTAGTTATCTGCAGCAGATGGTAATGCTTTGCTCCAAAATCCTAAGGGTCTACATGGTGATTCTCCTATAGGGTCCTGCCAAAGGCTCTAGGCAGCATCTCTATTTGCCACTGACATTTCTAGCACCATTGGATCTGCTGAATCATATGGTCTAAGTGACACAGCAGCTTGCACAGCAGCCTGGAACCATTGCAGAACCTCCTCTTGTTCAGATTCCCACTCAAAATTAACAGTTTTGCTGGTCTCTCAGTAAATAAGCCAGAGTAGCACACCCAAATGAGAAATATGTTGTCAAACCAAAATCCAAAGAGACCAACTAGGCATTGTGCCTCTTTTTAGTCATAGTAGGGGCCAGATGTAGCAACTTATCCTTCACCTTAGAAGGGATATCTCAACTTGTCCCACACCACTGGGCACCTAGAAATTTCACTGAGGTGGAAGGCCCCTGTATTTTTGTTGGATTTATCTTCCATCCTCTGACACACAAATGCCTTACCTATAGGCCTAGAGTTGTTGCTACTTCTTGTTTACTAGGTCCAATCAACATGATATCATCAATATAATGGACCAGTACAATGTCTTGTGGAAGGGAGAAATGATCAAGGTCCCTATGGATAAGATTATGATGTACGGCTAGAGAGTTGATATACCTTGAGGTGGGTCAGTGAAAGTATATTCCTGACCTTGCCAGCTGAAAACAAACACTTTCTGGTAGTCCTTACTAACAGCTGTTGAGAAAAAAGCATTTGCCACATCAATAGCTGCATGCCAGGTAGCAGTGGATATATTGATTTGCTCAAGCAATGATACCACATCCGGAACAGTAGCTGCAATTGGAGCTACCACCAGGTTGAGCTTATGATAATCCACTTTTGGGTGGTACCTACATATCGTTTTGAACCGTCTGTAAACCAGGCCCAAGTTTTCTCTTCCTCAATCAGTTCACTATAAGGAACTCCCCAAGAGGCCATAGCTCTGGTCTGGAAAAGAGAAAGTAATGTGGTAGGAGTGTAGATCATGGACATTTGGGCCACTTTCTCATGTAATTTACTTGTGCCTTAAGTGGATTAATCTTTGAGTTTGCTGTCTATTATAATAGCCACGTCCACCCTGTCTTTGGCAATTAAAACTGCTACCTGGATTCTGCCAACTCGGGATCCAGTCATCCTCATTATGTTTAAGGATTCCAACTCAGTGACAGCAGTTCACACAGTAATATCTGACCTACAAAGAAGTGCAACTACAGAGCTCTTCAGGGATGATGGCGCTAATTCTCACAAATTTATTTCTCACTGTTCTGGTAAAAGATACATCCTCCAGATATTCCTGGGGTGTAAGAGCAGGGTTTGCATTATAAATTTATTCTAACATTCCAATATCTCTAAGCCTCTGAATCACCTCATCTACATTATGCCAGGGCAGTTCTGGCATTTCAACCTCAGGTAATGTCAGCCACCTTTTGATCCATGTTTCAGCCAACCATCCAAACAGACTGTTAGAGCCTTTTCTAACGCCTTGCACTATAACATTGAATGCAGAATCTCTGCTTAGTGGACCCATATCAATAAAATCAGCCTGATCCAGCTTTATATTCCTCCCACCATTATTCCACAACTTAAAATCCATTGCCTCACATATTTCCCTAATTTCCATCTATAAAAATTGGAAAACTCACACACTTCTTCATGTGTGATACTTTGCACCTCACCTTTAGGGGTCTGTTGGGACTTTAGTTATAGGTCTGGAAGAAATGAGGGGTGGTGGAGGTGGGTCATGAAAAGAATTAAAAGTCTCTTCCAAACCATTTGCTTCAGGGTATTCATTTGCAGTTTCATCTGTTGAAACAGGATTAATCACTCTAGGGCTAATCCCTTCAGGTGGATGTTGGGTGGCCAACTACTCAAGGCAGGCTGGAGGTGGGGCAGCTATGCCCTTAGGGTAGACTATTACAGGGTTATCTAGAGAAGACCCAGCATGACCTAGGATTTCAACCTCTCCACCAGCATCATTATCCATCCATATTATCGGCATCTCATTTTTCAGGGTCTCACTCCTTTCCAATCAATGCCCTCACTTTAATGGAAGACATCATGTAAGATTGAGATTTCAGTTTATGTTGTAAAGTTGCAACTCTAACAATAAGATTCTGAGTCTGAATTTCAGAGATCTCAAATCTATGGCTACACAAAATAAGATTTCCCTTCAGGACACTCATAGACGTGTTTGCATCTGTAAAATGACACACAAACTTCTCATTTGAAGCCTTAAGCCCATCCCTTTCAGTCATTAATGTATACAGTGTATCTAAAAACAACCCACCAACATCTCTATATCTCCTATTTCCACATAACTCTGTAAAGGTTTCACACCTTTTATCCCCCAGAGCCTGGGTTCCTACAAACAAAGCATTAGAAGAATCGAATGGTGATATTTTGACTATATTTTTTGCCAACTCACCCCATGGATTGGCAGTATCATTCTGATTACAGGAATCAGAGCCCTTAGTGCCTTTGAGTCCAGTCAGGGTAGATAATCATTCATAAAAACCCATTTTTAAGATTCTGTTTCTTAAGAACCACTTCTGGTACCAAGTTGTATTAGTTACAGTTCTCTAGAGAAAGGGAATCAGCAGGAAGTATTTGTAAATATAAAATTTATAAAAGTGTCTCACGTAAGTGTGGAACATAGAATCCAAAATTGTAGGGCAGGCTGTGAAGCTGATGATTCCGATGGAGGATCTGGACGAACTCCATAGGTGAGGTTCACCGTTGAAGCAGGAAGAGAACCTGTCTCTTCTTAATCCTCCTTTAAAGGCTTCCACTGATTAGATTAAGCTTCACTCATTAAAGAAGACATGCCCTGCGCTGGTTTGAAAGGATGTATGGACCCTAGAAAAGCCATGTTTTAATCAAAATCCCATGTTGTAAAGGAAGAACAATCCCTGTTCAATGCTATATGTTTGAAACTGTAATCAGATCATCTACCTGGAGATGTGATTTAATCAAGAGTGGTTGTTAAGATGGATTAGGTGATGACATGTCTCCACCCATTTGGGTGGGTCTTGAGAAGTTTCTGGAGTCCTATAAGGGAGGAAACATTTTGGAGAATGGAGGAGATTCAGAGAGAGCAGAGAATGCTGCAGCACCACGAAGCAGAGAGTCCATCAGGCAGTGCTTTGAGATAAAGAAGGAAAACTCCTCCTGGGGAGCTTCATGAAATAGGAAACCAGGAGAGAAAGCTAGCAGATGATACTGTGCTCACCATGTGCCCTTCCAACCGAGGGAGAAACCATGACTGTGTTCACCATGTGCCTTCTCAGATGAGAGAGAAACCCTGAACTTCATTAGCCTTCTTGAGCCAAGGTATCTTTCCCTGGATCCCTGAGATTGGACATTTTTATAGACTTGTTTTAATTGGGACATTTTCTCAGCCTTAGAACTGTAAACTAGCAATTTATTAAATTCCCCCTTTTAAAAGCCATTCTGTTTCTGATATATTGCATCCTGGCAGCTAGTAAATTAGAACATGCCCCTTGGCTGATTACAAATGGAATCAGCTGCGGATGCAGCCAACATAATCATGATTTAATTCTATGAATTGTCCTCATAGCAACAGACAGGACAGCACTTGCCCAACCAGACAATTGGGCACCACAATCTGGCCAAGTTGACACATGAACCTGATCATGACAGTATTAATCAAGAATAATTTAGAATAGAGACATTTTCAGAATGGCAATATCTGAAAACTTTTTCTTTTATAAATGCTTCTCCAGAAATATTGAAGGCTTAACTCTATAGAGAAAGTAAGTGAAAATAGAATAATATGGAATCCAGTCAGGAAACTGAAGATTCAACCCATTATAAATGCTAATGTGTGGCATAATTTTATTCTTGGCCTGATGGCTTAGTCTTTTTCATTCCCTCCCTCGCCATTTTGGCACGTCCGGTTCTTCTAGAGCTCTGAATTACAAGCCTCACCCGGCGACTAGTGACGCAGCCTTGTCTCTCTACCCCTGTTGGCCTCCTCCTTATCCCTCCACCCGCCCAACATCCGCTGCTACAAGCACACTCAAAAACAACATCTCCCTGGTGCCTACAGACGTCACAGTCACTCCATCCGTCCTCCCTGTGTGATTGGCTACCCTCCCCTGGAGTCCACACCCTAACTCCACCTCTCCTCAACTGTATATATTCCGGGGCTCACCGAGCCTCGAGGTCTTTAGCTACTAGCGGCCCTGGCATAAGCTTCTACCAACAATAAAGCTACCTTGCTTCATGCCTTAATTGGCTCGGCCTCCAGTCCTTCAGACCCGCAGTGGTCCCCTGCGCGTGTGCCTCTGACCCAGACCCTCGAGCTCGAGCCCCCTCTGCGCCTGGCGGTTCTACTTCCTGGACCCCCTCGGCAGGAGGAGTGGACCCTCGCTAGCCTAGCGGGACCGGACTCAGTGGAGTCCCACCTCTCCCCGCACTAATGAAATTCTTTCAATAGCAGGGAAAGGAGAGCCTAGGCTGATAGCTATACAATCCAAATAATGGTGGATTGATGTATCCAGGAAGAAAGTAATGTTGGTAGATTCTGGTATGTTCTATTAAGAATTTGTGAATGAATAAATATTTTTACACACAGTTACATATATTAAAATAAAATTAATTTTAAATTTAGGAAATTAAAATTAGTAGGAAAATAGAAGCTTAATTTAAAATCTCATGTGTCTTAGTAGTTAATAGTCATAATATATAAACACTGATAATTTATTCAACCAAAATATATGCTTAAGATAGTGAGAGAGTTTGTTTGCTACTCTGTCAAGTGCATCTTTACCTGGTACATTGACAAGTGTAGCTGAAAATATTAGGTAACTTGAAGAAGTGATCACATCATAAGCAGAGATATGATGAAAGAGGTAGATATGGGCAGATCATGGAGGGGATTAAGGGTTATGTAGGCCATGCTTAAGAGTTTGTCATTTTCTTTCTTTTTTTATTAGACACTTGTGTATTTACAGAAAAATCATACATGAATCATAAACATTTAGGAATAAATTTAACTAAGAATACAAAAGACTTATACACAGAAAACTACTAGAAATTGTTGAAAGAAATTTATACATTCAATGCAATACAAATTAAAATCCAGAAAAACTTACATTGCAGAAATAGAAAAACCAATAACCAAACGTATTTGGAAGGGCAGGGTGCCCTGAATAGCTAAAAATATCTTGAGAAAGAAAAATGAATTGGGAGCCCATCACACCACCTGACTTTAAAGCATATTATGAAGCTACAGTGATCAAAACAGCATGGTACTGGCATAAAGATAGATATACTGACCAATGGAATTGAATAGAGTGTTCAAATATAGACCCCCTCATCTATGGACAGTTGATATTTGATAAGACAGTCAAGCCAACTGACCTGGGACAGAGCAGCCTCTTCAATAAATGGTGACCTGGAGAACTGGATATCCATGCAAAAGAATGAAAGAGGATCCATATCTCACACCCCATGCAAAAATTAACTAAAAATGGATCGAAGATCTAAACATTAAAGCTAAGACCATAAAACTTTTAGAAGAAAATACAGGGAAATATCTTATAAAACTTGTAATAGGAAGTGGTTTCTTAGATCTTACACACAAGGCATGAGCATTGAAGAAAGAAATAGATAAATGGGAATGCCTCAAATTTAAACACTTTTGTGCATCAGAGAACTTTGCCAAGAAAGTAAAAAGGCAGCCTATGCAATGGGAGACAATATTTGGAAACCACATATCAGATAAGAGTTTAGTATCCAGAATATAAAAGAGATTCTTCAACTTAACAACAAAAAGATGAACCACCTGCTTAAAATATGGGCAAAAGACATGAATAGACATTTGTCAGAAGAGGAAATACAAATGATTAAAAGACAAATGAAACAAAGCTCAACTTCACTGGGTATTAGCGTAATGCAAATAAAAAACACGATGAGACACCCACTAAAATAGCCAACATCCAAAAAAATGCATACTGATTGCATATGTAGAATGGAATGATTTCTAACGTTGTGTTAGTTAATTTTTTTAATTAAAAAAAGTAAAAAAAAAAAAAGGAGAAAACAACAACTGCTGGAGAGGATGTGGAGAAAGAGGCACACTTATCTACTGTTGGTGGGAATGTAAAATGGTACAACCATTGTGGAAGGCAGTTTGCGGTTCCTCAGGAAGTGAAGTATAGAATTGCCATATGATCCAGCAATCCCATTGCTAAGTGTCTATTCAGAGGACATAAGAGCAAGGACAGAGATGTACATTTGCACATCAATGTTTATAGCAGCATTATTTACAATTGCCAAGAGATGGAAACACCCCAAATGTGCTACATGATTAAGAACAATGAAAGAAACTGAATATGAGTATGGTTGAGGGAGAAGGACTGGGGGCATGTATGAAATCAGATGGTAGGATAGAGGATAAAAACTGAGTTGGTGTAATTTAGGAATTCTTAGAGTGTACAATGATGGTGATTAAATGTACAAATTAAAAAATGTTTTTGCAGGAGAAGAACAAAGGAATTTCAGTATTACAGGGTGTTGAAAATAGATGGTGTATTAGTTATGGTTCTCTAGAGAAACAGAATCATCAGGGAACACTCACAAATATAAAATTTATAAAGGTGTCTCACATGACCATGGAAACGCAGAGTCCAAAATCTGCAGGGCAGGCTGTGAAGCCAATGATTCCGATGGAGGGTCTGGATGAACTCCACAGGAGAGGATCACCCACTGAAACAGGAAGAGTCTGTCTCTTCTGGATCCTCCTTAAAAGGCTTCCAGTGATCAGATCAAGCATTACTCATTGCAGAAGACGCTCCCCTTTGGCTGATTACAAATGGTATCAGCTGTGGATTTAGCTGACATGATCATGATTTAATTCTAAGAAATGTCCTCACTGCAACAGACAGGCCAGCACTTGCCCAATCAGACAAACAGGTACCACCACTTGGCCAAGTTGACACATGAACCTAACCATGAAAGATGGTATATGGGAAAAAGTACAATCAATGTAAGCTAGAGTCCATAGTCAACAATAACATTGTAATATGCTTCCACTGCTTGTAATGAAGGCATTATGCCAAAACTAAATGTCAACAGTCAGGGGCATTGGGAAAGGGGTATGGATTTTTTTGTGCAAGTAAAGGAAATATCTTCAGATACAGTACGGTTGTGAAAACATGCCTATACACTTAGGCTGGATTGTATGATGTGTGAATAAAACTATACAAATGTTCAGAGAGAAACAAGTCCTAGAGAAAATACAGAGAAAGAGATGTACCATTCACTATCGGTAGGGAAATGAAAGATGCAGCCCCTTGGAGAACTATGTAGTGAGGCTAGGGTTGGATTTGCCATATGATCCTGAAACCCTGTTGCTCAGTGTCATGGTTAGCTTCATGTGTCAACTTGGCCAAGTGGTGATATTTGTTTGTCTGGTTGGGCAAGTACTGCCTTGTCTATTTTAATGAAGACATTTCATAGAATTAGATCATGATCACATCAGCTGCATCAACAGATGATTGCATTTGTAATCAGCCAAGGGGAGTGTCTTCTGCAATGAGTAATTGTCAGTCCAATCACTGGAAGCCTTTTAAGGAGGATTCAGAAGAGACAGACTCTTTTTCCTGCTTCAGCCTGCAAGCCTCTCCTGTGGAGTTCATCCAGACCCTCCATTGGAATCGTTGGCTTCGCAGCCTGCTCTTCAGATTTTGGACTCTGTGTTTCCACGATCACGTGAGACACTTTTATCAATTTTATATTTGCAAGTGTTCCCTGTTGATTCTGTTTCTTCAGAGAACCCTAACTAATACATCTTGGTTATGAACCAGGAGCGGTTCTTAAGAAACAGAATCTTAAAAATGGGTTTTTATGAATGGTTTTCTACTCTGACTGAATTCAAAGGCACTAAGGACTGATACCCATAATCAGAATGGCACTCCCAGTCCATGGAGTGAGTTGGCAAAAGAGATAGTCAAAATGTCACCATTCAATTCTCCTAATGTCTCACTTGTATGAAGCCAGGCTCTGGGTAAAAATGTTTTTGATACCTTTACAGGGTTTTGTGGAAATAAGAGGTATAGAGATGTTGGCTGGTTGTTGTTAAATACACTGGATACATTAAGGAGTGAAAGAGATGGGCTTAAGGCTTCAAATGAGAAACTTAACTGCTGTCTGACAGATGTAGACATTTCTATGAGTGTCCTGAAGGAAAATCTTATTTCCTGTAGCTGTAGACTTGAGATCTCTGAAAACCAGACTCAGAATCTTATTGTTAGAGTAGCAACTTTACAACGTAAATGTTGTGTGGTGTCTGCCATTAAAGTGAGGGCATTGATCGGAAAGGAGTGGGACCCTGAAAAATGGGATCATGAAATGGATTGATAATGATGTTGGGGGTGAGGTTGAGACCCTAAGTCATGCTGAGTCTTCTCTAGGAGGGGTTAGAAAATGTACTAACAGTTTGTTTGGATGGTTGGTTGAAATATGGATCAAAAGATGGCCAACATTACCTGAGTTTGAAATGTCAGAACTGCTCTGGTATAATGTAGATGAGGGGATCCAGAGGCTCAGAGAGATTGGAATGTTAGAGTGGATTTATCATGCAAAACCTGCTTACACCCCAGGAATGTCTGGAGGATGTACCTTTTACCAGAGCAGTAAGAAATAAATTTGTGAGACTAGCACCATCGTCCCTGAAGAGCTCTGTAGTTGCACTTCTCTGTAGGTCAGATATTACTGTAGGAACTGCTGTCACTGAGCTGTAATCCTTAAACACATTGGGGATGATGGGACCCAGGTTGGCAGAAGCCAGGTGGCAGCATTTAATTGCCAAAGACAGGGTAGACGTGGCTATTGTAATACACAGCAAACTCAACGCAGGTGTCAAGATTATATGACTCACAGAGATTTGTGGCATTGGCTAGTAAATCCTGGGGTATCTAGAAATACAATAGAAGGGCAGTCTACTAAGTTCTTGTTTGAGCTGTATAAACAAAACAGTTCTACATCAAGTGAACAGAAGTCTAACCTGAATTACAAAAACACAGAGTCATGGTCCCTTAATTGATTTCTAGACTTGAGACAATTTACAGACCCAGAGCCCCATGAATGAAGGGGAGGCCAGGTCCTTTTGCGGGAGAGCCTGTTACATTGCCACAAATTTATACTGTTAATCTTCCTCCAAGCCTTCCCCAAGGAGACTGATGGCCTTTTACCAGGAGAAATGTGCATTGGGGAAAAATAAATGATCAGATATTTTGGGGATTATTAGACACTGTTTCAGAAGTGACATTAATTCCAGGGGACCCAAAACATCACTCTGGTTCACCAGTCAGAGTGGGGGCTTATGGAGGCCAGGTAATCAATGGAGTTTTAACTCAGGTTCATCTCACAGTATGTCCAATGGGTCCCCGGATCCATTCTGTAGTTATTTCCCCAGTTCCAGAATGAATAATTGGAATAGACATACTGAGCAACTGGCAGAATCCCCGCATTGGCTCTCTAACTCATGCAGTGAGGGCTATTATGGTGGGAAAGGCCAAGTGGAAGCCACTAGATCTGCCCCTATCTAGCAAAATAGTAAATCAGAAGCAATACCAGATTCCTGGAGGGATTGCAAAGATCACTGCCACTCCTAAGGACTTGAAGGATGCAGGGGCGGTGATTCCCACCATAACCCCATTCAACTCTCCTATTTGGCCCGTGCAGAAAACAGATGGGTGTTGGAGGATGACAATGGATTATCATAAGCTCAACCAGGTGGTAACTCCAATTGCAGCTGCTGTTCCAGATGTGGTATCATTGCTTGAGCTAATCAATACATCCCCTGGTACCTGTTATGCAGCTATTGAACTGGCAAATGCTTTCTTTCTCAATAGCTATTAGTAAGGACCACGAGAAACAGTTTTCTTTCAGCTGGCAAGGTCAGCAATATACTTGCACTGTCCTACCTCAGGGGTATATCAACTCTCCAGCCCTATGTCATAATCTTGTCTGCAGGGACCTTTATCATTTCTCCCTCCCACAAGACAACACACTGGCCCATTATATTGATGATATCATGTTGATTGGACCTAGTGAGCAAGAAGAAGCAACTACTCTAGACTTACTGGTAAAGCATTTGCATGTCAGAGGATGGGAGATAAATTCAACAAAAATACAGGGGCTTTCCACCTCAGTGAAATTTCTAGGTGCACAGTGGTGTGGGACATGTTGAGATATCCCTTCTAAGATAAAGGATAAGTTGCTGCATCTGGCCCCTCCTATGACCAAAAAAGAGGCACAATGCATAGTTGATCTCTTTGGATTTTGGCAACAACATGTTCCGCATTTGGTTGTGCTACTCCAGCCCATTTATCGGAGTGACAAGAAAAGCTGCTACTTTTGAGTGGGGACCTGAACAAGAGAAGGCTCTGTGACAGGACCAGGCTGCTGTACAAGCTTCTCTTCCAGTTGGGCCATATGATCCAGCAGATCCAATGGTGCTGGAAGTGTCAGTAACAAATAGAGATGCTGTCTGGAGCCTTTGGCAGGCCCCTATAGGAGAATCACCATACAGACCCTTAGGATTTTGGAGCAAAGCCCTACCACCTGCTGCAGATAACTACTTTCCTTTTGAGAGACAGTTTTTGGCCTGATACTGGGCCTTTGTAGAGACTGAATGCTTAACCATGGGGCACCAAGTTACAATGAGACTTGAGTTGCCTATCATGAGCTAGGCGTTGTCTGACCCACTGAGCCATAAAGTTGGGCATGCACAGAAGCACTCTGTCATTAAATGGAAATGGTATATACGACATAGGACCAGAGCAGGTTCTGAAGGCACAAGTAAGTTACATGAAGAAGTGGCCCAAATGCCCATGGTCTCCACTCCTGTCATATTACCTTCTCTTTCCCAGACCAGAGCTATGGCCTCTTGGGAAGTTCCTTACAGTGAATTGACTGAGGAAGAGAAAACTCGGGTCTGGTTTACAGATGGTTCAACATGATATGCAGGTACCACCCAAAAGTGGACAGCTGCAGCACTACAACTCCTTTCTGGGGTGTCCTTGAAAGACAGTAGTGAGGGGGAATCCTCCCAGTGGGCAGAACTTTGGGAAGTGCACCTGGTTGTTCATTTTGCTTGGAAGGAAAACTGGCCAGAGGTGTGTTTGTATACTGATTCATGGGCTGTTGCTAATGGCCTGGCTGGATTGTCAGGGACTTGGAAAGACCATAATTGGAAAACTGGTGACAACGAGTGTTAGGTCGGGGGAATGGGGAAGGGCACTGCATCTTGAGCTGCGGAGGCTGTGTTGCCCCTCCCAACCTGACTTCTGGAACTAATGAACTGCCCCTTCTGGACATCACCTGACCTCCATCCTTAAAAGCTGCCCGTGTCGAAGCCCATGTGTGCACTCACCTCCCTTCATATTGGATTTGGTGAGCTCTGCCTGGGAGAGCAGAAATACCGCCCCCCACTCTAAATTTCCTGGTCTATCTTTTTTTCTCTCACCCTTTCACCTCCTAAACCTTTCATCTGGTGCCAGAAACCTGGGAGAGGAGCACTGGTGCTGCCCTCCTGGCCAGAGGCACCCCAGCTTCCTCTCTCCTCCTTCCTTCACATAGCCAGCAACAAGGGATCTTTCGGCCTGCAGCTACATCCACCACAGATTGGGTAAGTTCCCTCCCTCCTAGCCCTGCTGCTGGGTCTCACTGTTCCCAGAGAGTCTGTCTGTTAATTACTCTCCAAAATCATGAATTCACATCAGGTTCTCTTCCAAGGGCTGAGGTGAACAGGGATGCCTGCAAGCCTCACTCCCTTTCCCAGGACTCGAAAAGTTGTGAGGATGCCCTGCTTCTTGTTTCCCTCCCAATTCAAGTCCAGGACCTGAAAGGGCCTCAAATCAGGGTGAGACGTCCTCTGGGGAGATGAGCCCCCACTCATAAGAGCTCCGAGGACTCACTCAGGGCGTTGGGACACCGACACCCCCTGGGCCAGTCCTTTATCCTCAGAGACCCGTCAGTAAGGGCAATAAATCCTCAAAAACCAAACCCTATACTCCTCTGGGTTGTCTTCTGACAAACCTATCTACACCAGATTTACTTCCAGACATCCAGCCAAAATGCCTCACTTACTTTTGTAAAAAGGCTTGGCCCCAATATCAATTGGATAATGATTCTCATTGGCCTGGGGATGGGACTTTCAATTTTAATATCCTCACAAACCTCCACAACTTTTGCCAGAGGAACTACAAATGGGCCAAAATTCCTTATATCCAGGCTTTTCTCCTTCTGCACTCCCACCCCTCCCTTTGTATCTTTCTCTCCCTTACTCTACCTTCCCCTCCCTCCAGTGGTGCTCCAATTGCCATCTTGCCTTTCCCTCCCCCCTTCTGCTTCTGCGACATCTCAGTCGCCATCTTCTCCTTCTCTTTCTCCTTCAGTTCTGGCGACATCCCAACCGCCATCTTGCCCTCCTCTCTCCCTTTCCATGCTGGTGGCACTCCCACTGCCACCTTGCCTTTTTCTTCTTCCTTCTCCAACTATCCAACTACCTATCCTAAAGAATTCCAGAATCTAGCTAATGCTTATGGCCTCACCTGGCATGACATTCATGTAATCTGCTCTTCTTCCTTCATTACAGATGAAATGGACAGCATTTTCAATGCAGTCAGGGCTCATGCTAACCAGGTGCATATAACTGACCACACCATGCCAGTAGGGGCTGAGGGAGTGCCAGACCAAGAGCCAGGGTGGGAATATCAGGTTGACACTCCAGCGGGGAGAAACAGGTGGACTAGATGGGACAAAATGCTTACATGCCTCATAGTAGGCATGCAGAAAGCTTCAGATAAACTAGTAAACTTCCATAAGCTAAGGGAAATTACCCAGGGTCTTGATGAAAACCTGGCCACTTTTCTACACTGGCTTACAGAAGCCCTCTCCTAATATACCTTCCTAGACCCTGACTTGGAGGCTGGTAAAACTGTTTTAGCCACACATTTTATATTCCAATTGGCTCCAGATATAAGGTGTAAACTTAGAAAAAATGAGGATGGTCCTCAGGCTCCTATCCATGACCTGGTAAACATGGCCTTTAAAATTTTTAATACTGGGCAGGCCACGGTGGCTCAGCAGGCAAGAATGCTCACCTCCCATGCCAGAGGACCCGGGTTCAGTTCCCGGTGCCTGCCCATGTAAAATAAAATAAAATAAAAAAATTTTTAATACTCGTGATGAACTAGAGAGGGCAGAAAAGGAATCCCAGGACTGCTGAAAGGCAGATTTATAAACCCAATCCCTGATTACGGCTCTGTGGCCCACTTCAATGAAGAAGCAGCCAGCTACGACTAATCCACCACCAGGAAAGTGCTTCAAATGTGGCCTCGATGGACATTGGTCCCACCAGTGCCCCAATCCTTGATTGCCCAAGGGACCATGCCCTCTCTGTGGTACAAAGGGACATTGGAAAAGTGTTCTAGTTTGCTAGCTGCCGGAATGCAACACACCAGAGATGGATTGGATTTTAATAAAAGGGGATTTATTTTGTTGGTTCTTCAGAGGAAAGGCAGCTAACTTTCCACTGAGGTTCTTTCTTACGTGGAAGGCACAGGATGGTCTCTGCTAGTCTTCTCTCCAGGCCCCTAGGTTCCAACAACTTTCCCCGGGGTGACCTCCCTCTGTATCTCCAAAGGCCTGGGCTGAGCTGCAAGTGCTGAGATGAGGAACGCCTGCCGAGCTGCTTGGCTGTGCAACATTGCGCTCTCTCGTTTAAGCACCAGCCAATTAAGTCAAACGTCACTCATTGCAGCAGACACGCCTCCTAGCCGACTGCAGATGTAATTAGCAACAGATGAGGTTCACGTACCATTGGCTTGTGTCCGCAGCAACAGAACTAGGTATGCTCTCCTGGCCAAGTTGACAACTGAATCTAACTAACACATGTCCACCCCTTGTCAACTTGGCAACTTCAAGCATCACCTTAACAGATGCAAAAAAAATTCTGTTCTTGCTGTGGACCTGTGAATCTCAAAACAAGTTGTCTGGTGCTAAGATGCAAAGGAGGATATTCACAGGATATAGATTGTCATTTCCATAGGGAGAAATTGGAAGAAACAGATGTAAAACCTGCAGGGCAAGTGCTGTGGGATCTCAAAGTCTGAAAGTCATTTATCCTTCGGCTTTAGAAAGTGGCAGTCCCACCCCTTCCAAGGGCCTATGCAGTGGCCCGCCTTTTTCAAAATCAACCTCAGGGAACATCGAGGAGACCACCTCTGGGCTCCACTCTTTCCAGGCATCAGGGCCACCCCTGGGCTGCCATTTCTGGGGCACACGCTCAACCCCTCCACATGGTGGCAGCCAGGCTCTCCCAGTCCCCCAAGGAGCGTGCTATGCCTTTTCCAAGGCCCGAGGCTGCACAACTCTTCCACTGCAATGAGCAGGGAGACTCATCCTCGCCCTTCAGGGTAAACTCACCCTCTCCATGTATATGGGTGGGTCCACTCTCCTGGCCAAGGTTTCTTGGCTTCACACCCGAGCTTCCATGGTTCTTACTCTGCAAACTCCAATTTTTCCCTTTTGTGTCCTCCTTTGCCAAGATTGGTAGTAGTTCCATTTACACCAACAGTCTCTTCAAACACTCCAGAACTTCTCCATCATTCTCTTCACAGTTCCTCCAAAATCTTCCCCTTAGCCATCCAAAAAATGTTCCAACATATCTGGTATTTGCAAACCGCAGCAGCACCCCACTCTCCGGTACCAAATCTGTTCTAGTTTGCTAGCTGCCAGAATGCAACACACCAGAGACGGATTGGATTTTAATAAAAGGGGATTTATTTTGTTGGTTCTTCAGAGGAAAGGCAGCTAACTTTCCACTGAGGTTCTTTCTTACGTGGAAGGCACAGGATGGTCTCTGCTAGTCTTCTCTCCAGGCCCCTGGGTTCCAACAACTTTCCCCGGGGTGACCTCCCTCTGTATCTCCAAAGGCCTGGGCTGAGCTGCAAGTGCTGAGATGAGGAACGCCTGCCGAGCTGCTTGGCTGTGCAACATTGCGCTCTCTCGTTTAAGCACCAGCCAATTAAGTCAAACGTCACTCATTGCAGCAGACACGCCTCCTAGCCGACTGCAGATGTAATTAGCAACAGATGAGGTTCACGTACCATTGGCTTGTGTCCGCAGCAACAGAACTATGTATGCTCACCTGGCCAAGTTGACAACTGAATCTAACTAACACAGAAAAGTGACTGCCCCTTGGTGCCTGGCCGTGGAGGGGCTGTCCTTCCAACCCCTAACCCACTGCTAGCAGTCCTGGGCCTGGCCACCGATGACTGATGACACCCGGCATCAGCGACCCCAATCACCCTCCTCGAGCCCAGGGTAACAATCAAGGTAGCAGATAAGTCTACCTCCTTTTTAGTGGACACAGGGGCTACCTTTTCTGTCCTCACTTCTTACTCAGGTCAACTCCTTCCTTCCCAGGTCACGGTTATGGGCATAGACGGCCGTCCTTTGTGCCCCTTAACTACCAGACTGCTTACATGTTTAATAGAAGGGTACCCCATTACACATTCTTTCTTAGTAATGCCTTCTTGCTCCAGCCCGCTAATGGGGTGAGATCTTCTTGCCAAATTAAGAGCCTCACTACACTCAATAAAAAACCTTCAAGCAAAACTTCAAAGCAAGTGCCAGACTAACGTCATTATCCACACCACCCATGCCCCCAAAGGACAATATTTCTGGTGTAATGGAACTCTTACCAAGTGCCTTAACTCCACTGCCCCAGGGCCATGCTTCCTGGTAACTACTGCTCCTCAATTGACCCTCTATGGGGAGTCTGAACTAACTTGGTTACTGCCCTCTCCTTGCTCAAAAAGGGCTGCCTTTCTTCCTATCCTAGTAGGCATCAGCCTAACTGCTTCGGTCACAGCCTCAGCCACAGTGGGAGGGGCGCTGGGACACAACATTTTAACCTCTCAAAACTTTGAAACTTGACTACAGGTAGCCCTGGAATCAACATCAGAATCCCTCTCCTCTCTACAGTGCCAACTCACATCACTAGCCCAGGTAACTCTTCAAAATCGACTGGCCTTAGACTTGCTGACAGCTGAAAAAGGAGGAAAGGTATATTCCTCCAAGAGGAATGCTGCTATTATGTCAATGAGTCAGGACTGGTGGAACAAAATGTTCAAACCCTAAACAAACTAAGGGATGATCTCTACCACAGAAAACAAGGAACCAACTCTGCCTTAAGCTGGTTTTCTTCTCTTCTGGTGACATGGCTCCTCCCACTACTAGGATCAGTTATCCTAATCTGACTCTTTTTCCTCCTAGCTCCCTGCCTCAACTTCCTTCAGGGATGCATGAAGGAACGATCCTGAGTAGCAGTCAACCAAATGCCCCTGCATCATTATCATCACCTGCCTTCCTCACCAGATTCCTACAGCCAGCCTCCCCACTCCCCTGGCCATGATGGTTCTAGCCTATAACCCATGCTGCCCCATTACAGCAGGAAGTAGCCAGAAAGATCTCAGCACCCTATTATCACAAAAAGACTGGAATGTTAGGTCGGGGGAACGGGGAAGGGCACTGCATCTTGAGCTGTGGAGGCTGTATTGCCCCTCCCAACCTGACTTCTGGGACTAATGAACTGCCCCTTCTGGACATCACCTGACCTCCATCCTTAAAAGCTGCCCACGCCAAAACCAACGTGTGTACTCAACTCCCTCCATCTTGGGTTTGGTGAGCTCTGCCTGGGAACACAGAAATACCCCCCCACACTTTAAATTTCCTGGTCTACCTTTTTTCTTTCTCACCCTTTCACCTCCTAAACCTTTCAAAGAGGACTGGGGAAGAAGTATGTGGATAGACCTTTCTGAGTGGGCTGAAAACATGAAGATATTTGCATCCCACGTGAATGTGCACCAGAGGGTGACTTCAGCAGAGGAAGGTTTTAATAATCAAGTGGATAAGATGACCCGTTCTGTGGATACCAGTCAGACTCTTTCCCCAGCAACTCCTGTCATTACCCAATGGGCTCATGAACAAAGTGGTCATGGTGGTAGGGATGGAGGTTATGCATGGGCTCAGAAACATTGACTTCCACTCACCAAAGCTGACTTGGCTACAGCCACTGCTGAGTGCCCAATCTGCCAGCAACAGAGATGCACACTCAGCCCCCAATATGGCACCATTCCTTGAGGTGACCAGCCAGCTACATGGTGGCAGGTTGATTACATTAGACCACTCCCTTCATGGAAGGGGCAGGGATTTGTTCTAACTGGAATAGACACATACTCTGGATATGGATCTGCTTACGTGCATGCGATGCTTCTGCCAAAACTACCATCCATGGGCTTACAGAATTCCTTATCCATCATCATAGTATTCTACATAGCATTGCTTCTGATCATGGAATACACTTCACAGCAAATGAAGTTCAGGAATGGGCACGTGTTCATGGAATTCTCTGGCCTTACCATGTTCCCCATCATCCAGAAGCAGCTGGATTGATAGAATAGTGGAATGGCCTTTTGAAAACTCAATTACGGTGCCAACTAGGTGGCAATACCTTGAAAGCCTGGGGTAATGTTCTCCAGGAAGCTGTGTATGCTCTGAATCAGCATCCGTTGTATGGTGCCGTTTCTCCCATAGCCAGAATCCATGGGTCCAGGAACCAAGGGGTGGAAATGGGAGTGGTATCACTCACTGTTACCCCTAGTGATCCATTAGAAAAATTTTTGCTTCCTATCCCTGCAATCCTGAGCCCTGCAGGTCTTCAGGTTTCAGTTCCAATAGGGGGAGTGCTTCCACCAGGAGAACCAACAATGATTCCATTGAACTGGAATCCAAGACTGCCACCTGGCCACTTTGGGTTACTCATGCCCCTGGATCAACAAGACAAGAAGGGGATTGCATTATTGTCTGGAGTGATTGACCCTGACTATCAGGGAGAAATAGGACTGCAACTACATAATGGAGGTAAAGAAGAGTTTTCTTGGAATATAGGAGATCCCCTAGGGCGTCTTTTAGTACTACCATGCCCTGTGATTAAAATCAATTGAAAACTGCAACAACCCAATCCAGGCAGGACTACCAATGGCTCTGAGACTTCAGAAATGAAGGTTTGGGTCACCCTACCAGGCAAAGAACCAAGGTCAGCTGAAGTGCTTGCTGAGGGCAAAGGGAACATGGAATGGGTAGTGGAAGAAGGTAGTGATGAACATGAACTACGACCACGTGATTGGTTACAGAAACGAGGACTGTAATGCTATTTTCTTCCTGTTATACTGTTTAAGTGGTAAAATATCAAGTTTAAAAATGAATATTACCCAAGGACTTGCACCCTATTCTGGCGAGAGTTACTGTGTTTCCAGTTACATGAAGGACAGTTGAGTATTGTTAAGGTGAAAGAAAAAAAGTGTGTTTTAATGTTTTTATTTAGAAATTAGATATGGTTTAAGGTGATATATATAGCTGCCAGTGGATGATGGGTGGACTGTCATGGTCAGCTTCATGTGTCTACTTGGCCAAGTGGTGGTAACTGTTTGTCTTGTTGGGCAAGTGCTGGCCTGTCTGTTGCAATGAGGACATTTTATAGAATTAGATCATGATCACGTCAGCTGCATCCACAGCTGATTCCATTTGTAATCAACCAAGGAGAATGTTTTCTGCAATGAGTGATGCTCAATCCAATCTCTGGAAGCCTTTAAAGGAGGATTCAGAAGAGACAGGCTGTATTCCTGCTTCAGCTGGCAAACCTCTCCCATGGAGTTCGTCTGGACCCTCCATTGGAATCGTCGGCTTTGCAGCCTGCCCTCTGGATTTTGGACCTGCACTCCCATGGTCACATAAGACACTTTTATAAATTTTATGTTTGTGGGTGTTACCTGTTGACTCTGTTTCTCTAGAGAACCCTCACTAATACACTCAGTATATACCTGGAGGAGCTGAATGTGGGGACCAAGTTGACATTTGCAGACTGGTGTTTCTGGTGGCGGTGATTGTGAGCCACAATGGTCCACAATGAATGGAGGTGGCCTAAGAGTACAAGGGACTACTGAGCCACTGCAAGAAGGAATGAAGTTGTGAGGCTTGTAGCTAGATGAATGAACTTTAAGAGCTGTATGTTGAATGAAATGCCAGGAACAAAAAGACAGATATTATCATGCCTCAATTATATGGCCTTAGTATAACATAAATATTTGGTGAATTAAAGTCAAGAGCATGGGTTATGAGGTTGGGGCTTCCTATTGTAAAGGGTCTGTGCCAATCTGAATTTGTGGTGGACCCCAGAAAAGCCATGCCCTTTGATCCTTATTCAATATTGCTGGGTGGGAGCATTTTGATTGTTTCCATGAAGATGAGACCCACCCAGTTGTGGGTGGTAATTTTTGATTGGATGGTTTCCATGGAGATCTGCCTCCACCCACTGAAGGTGGTATTGCTTAATGGAATCCTTTAAAAGAGGAAACATTTTGGAGAGAGTCCCTTTTTGGTAGAGCCAAGTGAAAGCTAGCAGACACCACCATGTTCACCATGTGCCCTTCCAGCTGAGAGAGAAATGTTGAATGTCATTGGCCTTCTTGAACCAGGGTATCTTTCCCTGGATGCCTTTGATTGGACATTTCTATAGACTTGTTTTCATTGGGACATTTTCTCAGCCTTAGAACTTTAAACTGGCAACTTATTAAATTCCCCTTTCTAAAAGCCGTTCTGTTTCTGGTATATTGCATTCCTGCAGCTAGCGAACTAGAACAGGGTCCTAGATTGTAAGCTCTTACAGCCGTCACATATATTCAGGAGGTATAATTGTTAATTCTAAATTCTGAGATACTGTGATGTTTGTATATAACCTGGTCTATCCAAAAAACTTCAGGTATTTATGTGACACCTGAGACTCAGAGTCAGAGCTTTGAAACTATGAAAGTGAGCAGTACCCCATACAGAAACTGTTTTTTAAAAAGTTGAAAAAGTGTTCAGATATCAAATGGAAATATGAATGAAGCTGATCTGGATAGGACTAAGGTATATCATAAATCTGGGTAAATAGTCCATATCTTAAAACTTCAACTTTTATGTGAGACTAAAGGGAGAGATGTTTATTTGGTGCAAAATTTTTATTTTGGGTAGGGCCATAACTCCTACGGTCAGTTTAGTTGAACACCATAAGTACAGGAAACCTTGAACAAGACATGAGATTTTGTTGGTTTGTCCAATTTAGTGTGATGCCCCAATAAGTCCCAGAGTGATTTGGAGAGTGAGTAAAGAAGTACTTGCAGGATCACTTAGGGGAATGAGGAGAAAAGGGGAAAGAGTCACTTCCCCACTTGGAGAATTTCTGATACTCTGGCAAGCAATGGGAAAAACTAAATCAATAGGCTGAGCCCCCAATCTTGCAGTTCACCCCTATGAAACATATTCCTGCAAAGGATAGGCTACTTAAAATTAGGCCTTAGAGTCACCCCCAGAGAATCTCTTTTGTTGCTTAGATATGGCCTCTCTCTCTAAGCTGATATGGCAAGTGAACCTACTGCCCTACCCCCAACACGTGCGACATGACTCCAGGGGTGTAAATCTCCCTGAAAATATGGGACAGAAAATCTGGGATGAGCTGCAACCTGGCATCAAGGGATTAAGAAAACTTCTTGATCAAAAGAGGGAAGAGAGAAATGAGAAAAAATAAAGTGTCAGAGTCTGGGAGATTTCAAAAAGAGTTGAGAGGTTATTCTGGAGGTTATTCTTACACATTATATAGATATCCCTTTTCAGTTTAGGATGTGTTTGGGTGGCTAAAGGGAAGTGCCTGAAACTGTACAACTGTTCCAGTAGCCTTGGTTCTTGAAGATGATTGTATGACTATATAGTGTTTACACTGTGACTGTGTGATTGTTAAAACCTTGTATCTGATGCTTCCTTTATCTAAAGTATGGACAGATGAGTGAAAAACATGGATAAAAATAAATAAATAATGGGGGGACAAAGGTTAAAATATGTTGGGTAGATGGAAATACTAGAGGTCATGTTATACTATTTCACTTGTAAGATATCAAGTTTAAGAATGAATGTTGCCCAAGGATTTGTGCCCTATTCTGGAGAGATTTAATGTGTTTCCAGTTATCTGCAGGAGAGTTGAGTATTGTCAGGTAAAAGAAAAAAATGTGTGTTCTATTGTTTTTATTTGGAAATTGGGTATGGTTTAAGGTGATATATATAGCTGCCAAGTTGACAAGGGGTGGACTGTCATGGTCAGCTTCATGTGTCAACATTTCGTTTCTGGCCAAGTGGTGGTACCTGTTTGTCTGGGTGGGCAAGTGCTAGCCTGTCTGTTGCAATGAGGACATTTCATAGAATTAGATCATGATCACATCAGCTGCATCCACAGCTGATTCCATTTGTAATCAGCCAAAGGGGAGTGTCTTCTGCAATGAGTGATGTTCAATCCAATCTCTGGAAGCCATTTAAGGAGGATTCAGAAGAGACAGGCTGTATTCCTGCTTAGGCTGGTGAGCCTCTTCTGTGGAGCTCGTCCAGACCCTCCATTGGAATTGTCGGCTTCACAGCCCGCCCTGTGAATTTTGGACTCTGCATTCCCGTGGTCACGTGGAACACTTTTATAAATTTTATATTTACGAGTGTTCCCTATTGATTCTGTTTCTCTAGAGAACCCTAATTAATGCAATAGGTTTTTACTTCTAGCTGCTTTAAAATACAGGAGGTTAAAAGAGATATCAATTTAATGATTTGGCATTCATATTCATTTGTTAAATCCTATATTCTCTGTATAACTCCACCATCAACTTTCATTTTTCCATTCTTCTCTTTGGGGGTGTTTTGGCTATGGCCATTCTAAACTTTTCATATTGGAAGGGTCTATCACTAATATGGGGTAGGGAGATGGATCTACGTGATGTTATGGAGAGACTGGGCTAGGTTTCAGAACTTATCTGGCCCAGGGACTTATCTGGAAGTTGTAGGTTTCTGGAAAGTTATTCTAGTGCATGGAACCTTTGTAGAATCTTATATATTGCCCTAGGTGTTCTTTAGAATTGACTGGAATGGTCCTGGATGGGGATTGACAGGTTATGACAGATAGTAAGGTGTGCTGGTTTGGAAGGATATATGTCCCCTGGAAAAGCCATGTTTTAATCTAAATCCCATTTCATAAAGGCAGAATAATCCCTATTCAATACTGTATATTTTAAACTGTAATCAGATCATCTCCCTGGAGATGTGATTTAATCAAGAGTCTTTGTTAAGCTGGATTAGGTGATGACATGTCTCCACCCATTTGGGTGGATCTTGATAAGTTTCTGGAGTCCCATAAAAGAGGAAACATTTTGGAGAATGAAAGCAATTCAGAGACAGCAGAGAATGCTGCAGAACCATGAAGCAGAGAGTCCATGAGCCAGCGACCTTTGGAGATGAAAAAGGAAAATGCCTCCCGGACGCCTTATGAAACAAGAAGTGAGGAGAGAAAGCTAGTAGATGATGCTCTGTTCACCATGTGCCCTTCCAGCTGAGAAAGAAGCCCTGACTGTGCTCGCCATGTGCCTTCTCACTTGAGAGAGAAACACCAAACTTCATCAGCCTTCTTGAACCAAGGTATCATTCCCTGAATGCCTTAGATTGGACATTTCTACAGACTTGCTTTAATTGGGGCATTTTCTCAGTCTTGGAACTGTAAACTAGCAACTTATTAAATTCTCCTTTTAAAAAGTCATTCCGTTTCTGGTGTATTGCATTCTGGCACCTAGCAAACTAGAACATAAGGTCTAACTGAAGCTTGCATAAGAGCAACCTCCAGAGTAGCCCCTCAACTCTATTTGAACTCTCTCTGCCACTGATACTTTATTAGTTCCACTTCCTTTCCCCCTTTTGGTCAGGATGGCATTGTTGATCCCATGGTATCAGGTCTGGTTTCACCCCTGGGAGTCATCTCCCATGTCACCAGGGAGCCTTTCACCCCTGGATGTCATGTCCCATGTAAGGAGGAGGGCAATGATTTTACTTGCGGAGTTGGGCTTACAGAGACTGAAGCCACATCTGAGCAACAAAAGAGGTCCTCCAGAAGTAACTCTTAGGTATGCCTATAGGTACTCTAAGCTTTCCCACTACCTACATAAGCTTCACAAGAGTAAGCCTCCTGATTAAGGGCATGGCCTATTGATTTGGGTGTCCCTAAAATTTGACACAGTAGCAGGGAATACCCTGATGGTAAGGTTTAATAGTTCCATATTTTTCTCTCATCCCTTAGGGGATTTCGCCAATACTTTTTTTTTTTTTTACATGGCACACACTGGTAAATGAACTCAGGTCTCTGGCATCGCAGGTGAGAATTCTGTCACTGAGCCACCGTTGCACCTCCCTGCCAATACTTTTTTTTATGTGTGAATCTTAATACCAGTATTATTTACAATAGCCAAAAGATGAAAACCCAAATTTATATCAACTGATGAATACATAGAAAATGTGGTATCTCCATACAATGGAATTTCATGCAGCCATAAACAGGAGTGAAGTTCTGATACATGCTCTGACATGGATGAACTTTGAAATATCCAAGAAGCCAGACACAAAAGGCCACATATTGTATGATTCCATTTATATCAAATGTCCAGAATAGACAAATCCTTGGAGTTACATTAGTGATTGCCAAAGGATGGGGGATGGGGAAAATGGGGGTTACTGCTAATGAATTTTTTTAAAACTTTATGTTGAAATACTTTCAAAGAAAAATAATACAAATACAGAGAACTCAAATATCCTATCCCCCAGATACCCAGATACACACAATATTCCCATTTTGCCACATTTGTCATATTCTTTTTATCCATCTATCAACAAATCCATTTTCTGAACACTTGAGAGTAGGTTGTGTACATCATATTCCTTGAACACTTAATTCTGCTATATACATTTCCTAAGATCTAGGATATTCACTTAGGTAAACCATTCTAAGGGCAGTTATCAAGCTCAAGAAATGTAACATTGAAACAAAGGTTACAGTCTGTATTAGAGTTTTTTCATTTGTCCCAATAATTTCCTTTTGAATCTTTTCCCTTATTAGACCCTGTCCAGGATCAGTTAATACATTTAATTGTTATTGTCTCTTTCATTGATCTCTCTCTCTCTTTTTTTTTTTAAAAATATGCAACATGTATGCAGCATAAACTTTCTCATCTCATCCACTCCCATGCATTCCATAGAGAGGAATTAATTAGATTCACAATATTGTAATGTAATACTTACATTAGTAAAATATACCCATCTTCCCAAACAAACCCTACACAAGTTTTAAGCTTTTTTTTTTTTTTTTTTTTGCATGGGCAGGCACTGGGAATCAAATCCAGGTCTCTTGCATGACAGGCAAGAACTCTGCCTGCTGAGCCACCTTGGCTCACCCCAGCTCACCCCACAAATTTTGCATTAACTCTCCATTCCCCTTTTTCCTCCTGCCCCTGGTAATCTGTACTCAAATTTCCATCTTGTGAGCTTGCATTTTCTCTGATACTTTCTTTATAGTTACCATGGAGCTTAAATTCAACTTACTAAATCTATAATAATCTTGTTTGCTTTGATTTTGTCCTCTCCTTTCAACCTGCAGAACTGTCTTTAGCATCTCCTGTAGGGCTGGCCTAGTGGTGATGAACTCCCCTTTATGTTTTTTTGGGGAATGTCTTAATTTCTGCATCATTAAAAACAAAAAACTGTTTTGTTGGATACAGAATTATTGGTTGGCAGTTTTCTGCTTTCAGTGTTTTAAATATGTTGTCCCACTACCTTCTTACCTCCATGGTAATTGCTCTGATGAAGAATTAGCTCTTAATCTTATTGAAGTTCCCTTGTATGTGAAATGTCTGTAATACCTTTTGATTATCTGCTTAATATACTCTAGGATGTATCCAGGCATCAAAATAATCTATACAGGATTAAAGGACCTCTTTCTTTTTCTGTGCTCCCTGAGTTTCAATTGTTCAAAAGAACTATACAGATAGGTTGAATTAGATTATGCACTACAGAAAAATTCAGTTCCAGACCAAATAAACCTTTCCCCCATTGGTCTCAAAGAGTACGGGTGGTTCTAAAATATAAAGTCTTTCTTACCCCCATATTCTGAATTACTTTAACCTCAACCTGTTCAGCTTCACTTTTATCTCAAATATCACTTTATATATATTAAACAACCTCTGAAAAGCCAGAAATAATAACCACCACTCTGGAATTAATGTGTCTGCTCTAAACACTTACAATCTAGGCCCCTGTTTTCTTATAAGCATTTTCTAAAGGAGACCATACCATTCTTGTACTTTTGTTTCTGGCATATTTTGTCTCACCAAATGTCCCACATGTTCATTCAATCATTGCATGCCTCACGACTTTGATCCTCTTTGTAGCAGCACATCCTCCATTTATAAGTATACACCATTGTTCACCACTCTACTTCTCCATCAGTGCATCCTTCAGCCACCTGCATTCACTGGGCATCATGTAGAGGGCCCAAAGTACACAGTTCAGCTCAATTTAGATAATTTCATTGTTTCCTAAAGAAAACCAATAAACACACCCTCACCAAATAGGAAATCTAAACTTCCTCTTAACCCTTGTTCCTCCTCCCATTATTTACCTCTGCTGTTGCTGTGGTAGTGCTGATGGTTTCCTTCTGAACATAGCTCATAGCATGCAATAGTGGTTTTCCCCCTGTACCCTGGACTTAAACACTCTTTATACAAGAATCATATGTTTTAAGTAATTCTTGAGTGAATTAATTCATATTTCTAGTGTAAATAAGTGGGACATAAAGGTCTATTTAACCCTTTTCAATCTTGTTCATCTACAATATGGTAGTATCACTTATAGACCTACTAGAGGACCACCTTCACTCCTATATATTCCCTTACATTGGAGTTCAACCTCATTAGCTAATGGTACACCCATCTCTAGCTTCTGTGTATCTCAAAGTCCCCTGTATTCTGTATTATAAGAATTTGATTATACCTTTATGTTGCTCACAAAAGTGGAATCATATATTGTCTATCCTTTTGTGTTAGCTAATTTCACTCAGGATTATGTTCTCAAGGCTCATCCATTTTTTCAAGTGCTCCTGGATGTTATTTTGTCTTGCTGCTGTATAATATTCCATTGTATCAATATATCACATTTTGTTGATCCACTCGACGGTTGATGGGCATTTGGTTTGTATGCTAGTTTGAAAGGATGCATGTCCCCTAGAAAAGCCATGTTTTAATCTAAATCCCATTTTGTAAAGGCAGAATAATCTCTATTCAATACTGCATGCTTGAAACTGTAATTAGATCATCTCCCTGGAGATGTGATTTAATCAAGAGTGGTTGTTAAGCCGGATTAGGTGGTGACATGACTCCACTTTGAGTTAATTTTTGTGTAGTTTGTGAGATAGGTGTCCTCTTTAATTCTTTTGGCTATTGATATCCTGTTCTTCCATGCCCAATTATGAAAAGACTATTTGTCCCTGTTCAGAGGTTTTGGGGCCCTTGTCAAAAATCAGGGGACCATAGATTTGGTGGTCTATTTCTGCACCCCCAATTCGATTCCATTGGTTAATGCTTCTATATTTGTGCTTGTACCATGTTGTTTTGATTACTGTGACTTTGTAACAGGTTTTAAAGTCAGGGAGTGTTAATCCTCCCACTTTGTTCTTTTTGAATATGCTTTTAGCTATTTGGGGTCTCTTTCCCTTCCAGATGAATTTGGTAGTTAATTTTTCCAAATCTTCAAAGTAAGTTGTTGGAATTTTGATTGGTACTCTGTTGAATCTATAGATCAATGGGTAGAATTGTCATGTTAACTATATTTAGCCTTCCTATCCATGAGCAGGGGATATCTTTCCACCTATTTAGATCTCATTTGATTTCTTTTAGCAATGTTATGTAGTTTTCTGTGTTCAAGTCCTTTACATCCCTAGTTAAGTTAATTCCTAAATATCTGATCCTTTTAGTTGCTATTTTGAATGGAATTTTTCCCTTGAGTGGCTCCTCAGCTAGGTCATTGCTTGTGTATAGAAATGTTACTGATTTTTGCACATTAATTTTGTATCCTGCCACCCTGCTGAATTTGTTTATTAGCTTAAGTAACTTTTCTGTGGACTTCTCAGGATCTTCCAAATATAGTATCATATCATCTGCAAATAATGAGATTTACTTCTTCCTTTCCAATTTGGATGCCTTTTATTTCTTTGTCCTGCCTGATTGCTCTACCTAGAACTTCTAGCACAATATTGAATAATCGTGGTGACAGTGGGCATCCTTGTCTTGTACCTGATCTTAGAGGGAGAGCTTTCAGTCTCTCTCCGTTGAGTACAACTCTGGCTATCGGTTTTCCATATATTTCCTTTATCATATTGAGGTAGTTACCTTTGATTCTTATCTTTTGGAGTGCTTTTATCAGAAAAGGATACTGAATTTTGTCAAATGCTTTTTCAGCATCAGTCGAGGTGATCATGTGATTTTTCCCTTTCAATTTGTTAATGTGCTGTATTGCATTAATTGATTTTCTCGGATTGAACCAGCCTTGCATTCTTGCTATAACCCCCCACTTGGTCATGCTGTTGGATTCTATTTGCTAATATTTTATTGAGAATTTTTGCATCTATTTTCATTAGGGAGGTTGTTTTTCAGTTTTCCTTTCTTATAGCATCAATTTTATTGATTTTCACAAAGAACCAACTTTTGGTTTTATTGATTCTTTATATTGTTCTTTTGTTCTCCCATTCATTTATCTTTGTTTTAATCTTTGTCATTTCTCTTCTTCTATTTGCTTTGTGGTTAGTTTGCCATTCTTTCTCAAGTTCTTCCAGGTGTGTTGTTAAGTCCTTGATTTTTGGTCTTTCTTGTTTGTTGATACAGGCATTTAGGGCAATAAATTTCCCTCTCAGCACAGCCTTTACCACATCCCATAAGTTCTGATAAGTTGTACTGTCATTTTCATTCATCTTCAGATAGCTACTGTTTTCTCTAGCAATTTCTTCTTTGACCCACTGGTTGTTTAAGAGTGTGTTATTTAATCTCCATATATTTGTGAATGTTCTTGTTCTTTGGTGGTTATGGAGATCCAGCTTCATCCCATTGTGGTCAGAGAAAGTGCTTGGAATAATTTCAATGTTTTTAAATTTATAAAGACCTATTTTGTACCCCAGCATATGATCTGTCCTGGAGAATGTTCCATGGACACTAGAGAGGAATGTATGTCCTTGTGCTTTGGGGTGCAATGACCTATATATGTCTGTTAGGTCTAATACATTTATCAAATTATTTAACTTCTCTATTTCCTTGTTGTGTTAGTTAGATTCAGTTGTCAACTTGGCCAGGTGAGCATACCTAGTCTTGTTGCTGCGGACATAAGCCAATGGTACGTGAACCTCATCTGTTGCTGATTACATCTGCAGTCGGCTAGGAGGCGTGTCTGCTGCAATGAGTGACATTTGACTTAATTGGCTGGTGCTTAAATGAGAGATTGCAACGTAGCACAGCTAAGCAGCTCAGCATTCCTCATCTCAGCACTTGCAGCTCAGCCCAGGCCTTTGGAGATGCAGAAAGAAGTCACCCCGGGGAAAGTTGTTGGAACCCAGGGGCCTGGAGAGAAGACCAGCAGAGACCATCCTGTGCCTCCCATGTAAGAAAGAACCTCAGTGGAAAGTTAGCTGCCTTTCCTCTGAAGAACCAACAAAATAAATCCCCTTTTATTAAAAGCCAATCTGTCTCTGGTGTGTTGCATTCTGACAGCTAGCAAACTAGAACACTTGTTGATCTTCTGTCTGATTGTTCTAACTATACAGGACAGTGTATAGTTAGAACACTGTTATTATTGAAATAATATCGTTCCCTTCAGTTTTGCCAATGTCTGTCTCACGTATTTTGGAGCTCCTTGATCGGGAGCATATACATTTATGATTGTTATATCTTCTAGCTGAATTGACCCTTTAACTAGTATATAGTGTCCTTCTTTGTCTCTTATTATGTCTTTACATTTAAAGTATTTTTTGTCTGAAATTATTATAGCTACTCCTGCTTTCTTTTGGTTACAACTTGCGTGGAGAATCTTCTTCCATCTTTTCACTTTCAATCTAGTTGCTTCCTTGTGTCTAAGATGAGTCTCTTGTAAGCAGCGTATAGCTGGATTATGTTTCTTAATCCATTCTGTCAATCTGTATCTTTTAATTGGTAAGTGTAATCCATTAACATTCAAAGTTATTACTGAAAGTGCATTTCTTGATTCCACCATCTTATCTTTTTTTATTTTATTTGTCAGATCTATACATTCTTTTCCCTTTCTCTTTGTATCCTTTAAATTACCCTTAGTGGTATTCTTCAATTCTGTGCCTTCCTCCAGACTTCCCTCTCCTGTCTTTTTTTTTTTTTTCCAGCTGGTAGAACTTCTTTTAGCATTTCTTGTAAGGCTTGTCTCTTTTTGACAAATTCTTTCAGGACTTCTTTGCCTGTGAAAAGTTTAATCTCTCCCCCGGTTTTGAAGAACAATTTGGCTGGGCACAGAATTCTTGGCTGGATGTCTTTCTCTTTCAGGATCTTGAATATATCATACCACAGCCTTCTCACCTCCAGGGTGCTATTTGAGTAGTCTGAACTCAGTCTTATTTGATTTCCCTTGTATGTAGTTGATTGTTTTTCTCTTGCTGCTTTAGAATTTTTTGCTTCTCTTCAACATTTTACAGACTGATTATTACGTGCCTTGGGGAAGGTGTATTTGGGTTTATTCTGTTTGTAGTTCATTGGGTATCTTTGACTTGTATATTTATGTCCTTTATGAGGGTTGTGAAGTTTTCCCCCATTATATCCTCAACTACTCTTCCTAGCCCTTTACTCCTCTCTTCTTCTGGGGCATCAATGATTCCTATATTTCTTTGCTTTGTTTTGTCTATCTGAGTTTCAATTCAATTTTTTTCTGTCTTTTTTTGCTATATGCCATTTTGAGTCTTCGAAGTCAATTATACTGTCCTCTTTATCACTTGTTCTTTCCTCTGTCTCCTCAAATCTGGTGTTGTATGCCTCTAGCATGTTTCTTATTTGGTCAACAGAGTCTTTAATCTCCATAATTTCTGCTATTTTTCTATTTATTCTTTCAAATTCCTCTTTATGCTCTTCTACTGTCTTCTTGATCTCCTTTACATCATTTCCTATCCCATTTATTTTATTAAGTAGAGTTGTATGAAGATCTTTGATTAGTTCTCCAATGTCTGTGTCTCCTCTAGTATTTTTGTTTAGTTGTTTGACAGGGCTGTATCTGTCTGCCTTGTGATATGCTTAGTGATCTTCTGCTGTCTTCATGGCATGTAAATATTTTGATTGATTTACTTTGAGTGTTGATTTCTTTCAGTAGCCTAAGGCCTTGTGTTTGTGGGATGGTTGTACAGCAGGGAGCAGGGAACAGATGGGGCACTCAGTGTGGTGATTTGTTTCAGGGCAGATATAGGCACATGTTGGGGATGTTATACTGATGTTTGTGAATGTGGGTGCCCAGAGGCCAGGGAGGATGTAGCTGTGCAGGTGCACCAGTCTGGCAATGTAATCCTGGTGTGGGCTGGTCAAAGCATGGGGCCCTTTATGCGCATGTGTAGAGCTGTGGCAGCAGGTTGGCATTATGCCTTCATGGATTGGGGGAAGATGGGACCTGGCTGCACAGGTTAGCCCTTTCTCAGAGCTTGGAAGAGTGGCTGAGGTCCATGCACATGCACAGTTCTAGGACTGCTTTAAAGTATGGTCCCAGAGCTGAATGATGTGATTGGGGGCCCATGTGTATGCACAGGACTGGGAGTGCCATAAAGTGATTCACAGAGCTTGTGGGTGGTTTGGAGTGAGGCTGTGTGACACTATGTAGGAAGACAGGGGTAGCCTAGGTATGGAGGTTAGTGCCTGCAGCCTTTATGTGTTGGCAACAGCCTGCAGGGAACAGGGAGGGGGAGATAGTGATCAGGAGGGGTGCAGGAGAGGTGGGTTTGGCTGCACTTGGAGTGGGGGTGGGGGACAGGTATGTGTACTGGGGGCTAGTGGGGTGGGAGCACATGGATTGTGGGGAATGGAAGCAGGTGTGGGGTATGATTGTGTGGGGATTTGGGGTGAGTTGCTGGTTGCAGAGCTGTGCTGGTTAGGGTAGTGCACCCAAGGAATGTGGCCTGGCTTATTTCCTGGTCCCCAGCTCCTGTCCATGCACTCCCATGGACTCCACAGCTTTGTGCCTCCATGCCAGGCTCCAGCTTTCTGAACGCTGTGCTTTCTTTCATTTTTTCCTTTTTTAAGTTTTTTAAAAATATAACAAATGTACACATTTTTAATTTTTGATCATTCCATTCTACATATATAATCAGCAATTTACAATATCATCACATAGTTGCATATTCATCATCATGATCATTTCTTAAAACATTTGAAAGCTGTGCTTTCTTGACTTAGCTCCTGCCTTTTAGGCAGAACCCCTTCCCCCATGATATCCAGTCCTCATCAAATATTCTAATAAGCTTCCCCCACTTATGATTTCCAGGAAACTCACCAAACCCACACCAACCCATGCCCTCTTTCCCTCCAGCAGCTTATCTTGAGATAAGCTCCCCTTGCCCAACATCCACCCTTTGGCAATTGCTACCCTGCATGACTACAGTGGCACTTAACTTTTAAACCTTGCCAATGAACAGCTACCAATTCTCAACTTAGCCCCCTTCTTCCAAAACCAACCAGTGGAAATCTGCAAACTTTCTGCTCCCAGGCTAGACAAAGAAAATCTACCATCCCCCTTTCCCTACTTCCTGCCAACCCCTTCCCCTACTCGCCATCTTAGGCCTCAGCTTATTTGGGGTTGTCACCATCTTAGGCTTCAGCTTACATGTGCATAGCCTCCCAGTAAATTTCCTTTGATCAAGTTTTAGTCTCTTTTCCTCCCTCCTGGTCAGAAAACCTATCATTTTTGTTGTGAAACTCAGGAGCAGAATGGAGAAGAAACCTCCCTAAGAGGAGTGGTAACCCATTTGTGTGACTTCAGCACCAACACTGGCAAATCATCTCACGGTAAGAAAAAACACTCTCCTCTTTTCTGTCTGGCACTCTCTTTCTCTGTTGTCCAGGACAATATGGCTGGAAATCCTAGCACTAGGGGAGAGCTGCCTCTGCTGGGTCGGGAACCCCAGGAGTGAGTGAGATGGTGGGATGCCTCCATCCACTCCTCCACATACACACTGAGGCTTAAAACTTTCAAGAGAGCAACAGATAAATGGATAAACAAAATGTGGTTTATCCATACAATGTAATGTCCAGCTGTAAAAAGAAGTGTTGGTACATGCTACACATGGATGAACTGTTAGAACACCATGTTGAGTGAAATAAGTCAGACACAAAATAATAAATGTTGTAAGATTTCTCTCATATGCAGTATTTAAAAGAAGCAAATTCACAGAGACAGAAAGCTGAATAGTTATTACCAGGGGTGGGAGGAGAAGGTAATGGGAAATTATTGATAAATGAGTATGCACTTTGGTTTGGAATGATGAAAATAGTCTGGAGATATATAGTGGTGAAGTCAAACAGCACTGTCAATGTACTTAATGTCAAAAAACTGTCCACTTAAAATGGTTAAGATGATTTTTATGATATGTATATTTTGCCACAAGTAAAAATAAATACATTTTTAAAAATAAAAAAAAACTCTCAAAAGGGGATGCCCTTTTGATAGTTTCTAAGTCATCCAAGAGTGATAGTTTCTTCTTACCCTATCCACTATTATGGAACTGCTAATTTAAGACCTAAGAGAGTAATTTTACCACCAAGCCAGAGTACAAATTAAATAATGGGACAGTTTGGCAAGAAAATGGAAAACTTGACCCCAAAATTCTTCCAGACCTTGACAATTACTGTCAGCATCTCAGAAATTGGAATGGAGTCCCATATATCCAGGCCTTCTTTGGCTTGTTTAGGCACCCCTCCCTCTCTTTGTCAAATCTCTAATACTGATCAAATCCTTCTCCATTCCCCTCTACCAAAACAACCTAGTTCTGAACCTAGTGCCCCATCTTCTCTTTTCTCCTACTATTCCTTAGATTCCCACCAAAGGCCTTCTCCTCAGTCCCTCACCCCCATGCAGCCCCTCCTGGTCAAGCTGCAGCCACAGCAGCACAGCCAGAGAACCCTCCCCCATATTCAGGTTCCACCTCAGAATTTTATCCTTCCTTTCCTTTCCTGCAGGAGACCTGGCCCATGAAGCCCCAAACTGTCACCATCTTGTGAGAGGTGTCTGGGCCAGAGGGACCCATCTGTGTCCATGTTCCCTTTTTCCTTTCTGACCTTTCTCAAGTCAAACAGCATCTAGGTTCATACTCCACTGATCCTACCCAATTTATTAAAGAATTCCAATACTTTGCTGTATCCTATAACCTCTCCTTGCAATATCTAGGTGTTTAATGCCAGCGTGTTAGTTGGTGTTTTCAGTCAAGTTATTATTTGGTGTGTTACTTAAATATAATAAGTGTTAAATGTTTGAATTTGTTAGTATATTTCTGCATCTGTATTGTTCAAGTGTTCCTAACTGGCTATTGTGCAGGCTTGAAAATATTACGTACCCGAGAAAAGCCAAGTTTTAACCCTGGTCTAATCTCCTGGGAGCAATCATTTATTTTAATCTTGATTTAACACAGCACATTGGAAAATTCTGATTATATTATCTCCATGAAGATGTGACATGCCCAATTGTGGGTGTGACTTTTTGATTAAATGGAGATGTGATTCCACCTATTCCAGGTGGGGCTTGATTAGTTTACTGGAATCCATTAAAAGAGGAAATATTTTTAGAGAGAGTCAGAAACAACAGAAATGACAGAACCAACAAAGAGAGCCATCTGAAGCCTCGGAGCTGACAGGAACTTCACAGCAGGGCCGACACAGATGTGGGCATGTGGAGAACAGACAATGGATGTTTGGAGATGCTTGCAGTCAGGCAGACATTGCTATGAGATGTTAAGCAAGCCATAACATGGAGAGAGCCAGGGGAGTCAAGAGATGAAAGCCAGCCCTGGAGAAGTAAAGTGAGGAACCACCACAGGCACAGAGACTGAAAGCAATGGAGCCGAGGAGCAAGGGACCAGCAGATGCCAGCCACATGACTTCCCAGGTTACAGAAGTGTTGGAGACCCATCTGCCTTCCTTGAATTAAGGTGTCTTTCCTTGGATGCCTTAATTTGGACATTTTTATAGGCTTAGAACTGTAAACTTGTAAATTATTAAATTTCACTTTTAAAAAGCCATTCCAGTTCTGGTATATTGCATTCCAGTAGCTTACAAACTAACACAGTTACTGATTACAGAAATTCTTTAAAAAAAGGAAACTTTAGCCTGTACTGAAAATTGGAAAGGTTTTAGATACAAGCCTATAAAGAAAAGGTTTATTTCTGTATCACAATCTGGCTTCAAAATGATTAAAAATGAAAACAGACCATTACAGTTAAAATTAAAAATATTACAGTTAAAATTGTTCTGCAAAAAGGTAGAAATGGGAGGATTTCTTTAGTTGTTCCACTGAGTCCCCCACCCTCATGCAGTCCCTCCTGGCCAAGCTGCAGCCACAGCAGCACAGCCAGAGAACAACCCTCCCCCATATTCAGGTTCCACCTCAGAATTTTATCCTTCCTTTCTTTTCTTTCAGGAGACCTGGCCCATGAAGCCCCAACTGTCACCATCTTGTGAGAGGTGTCTGGGCCAGAGAGACCCATCTGTGTCCATGTTCCCTTTTTCCTTTCTGACCTTTCTCAAGTCAAACAGCATCTTAGGTTCATACTCTACTGACCCTTTAGTTGTTCCACTCAGAAGTAGTTCTGTGTTTCTATTTCTTGTGTAACTAGCTTTTTATTTGTGTCTGTCTGCCTGCTCAATGTCTATTTTCATACATCTGAATGGTAATAACAAATAATAAAAATCTTAAATAGCTCCATTTAAACTGCTTAGGAATAATTAGGTGCCTTATACAAATATACAAATATATTAATTGGTACTTCTAAAGTAAAAGACTAAAAATAGGAAAAAAAAACCCTCTGAAAGGCAAAATTCAGAAATTTTAGTTTTGTAATTACTCTAAACAAACCCAGACTTAGAAAGAAACTGTCCTTCTAATTTCTCTAAGGCAGAAGAAAACTGCTAAAGGGCTGCCTCTGGAAAAAGTAAAGACTTTTTCCAATGATTCTAGTCACAGCTTTTAGCAAAATAAATCTAATAATTGGAAATAGTTGAAGAAGGGCATAAAAACTCCCTAAATTCCATGGCCCTCACCTAAAACTTTCAAATCAAAGCTCAACAAACCTGATCTTTTTCTGTCCAACTTATCCTGGCCCCAAGGCCTAACCACCTAAAACAGTTATTGGGCGAGGGATAGGCACAGAAAAATATGGTAAGTTGTGGTTTAGAATTTTTTTCCTGGGCCTGGAGTCTAGAAATGATAAGCATAAAAAATGCTACAGAATAAACTATGTTCATTAATATTTTTTCCAATAAAACATTTGCAATGGTAACTCTAGTAATCAGATTATTATTAATATATAAATAGAATTGGGATATGAATAACTGAATAAATGCTAATAAAATTTCAATAAATAAATGAAAGATCTTTGAGAAATATGGATAAGTTTTCCTGGATTTAAGCTTGGGGCAAATTAAACAATTCCAATATATTTTCCAGAACTTGATAGTCAATGTATTTTTAAATTGTTTGTAATTTAAGACTATGAAAACAAACATTTTTTCAACCTCTGATAAAAGAAATGTTATGATAAATTTTGAATTAAACAAATGTGATTTTATTCTGCTTGGGTGTGTTCTCCCTAAACTTTTACAAGCTTACAGATACAATAAGCTAGCCTAAGCTAATACTGAATTGAACTGAGAGATTTTGGCATATTGTAATGTAATCATTTGTGTGTTCTGAATGTAAAACATATAGCTGCATGATTGTGTTCCTAACCCAAGCATAAATTTCTTCCTTTTTCCTCTATTTCATACTATTTCTGTATCTTCACGAATACTATTATTGGAAGTAAGAATGCAGGTTCAAAAACTTTGTGAATTTATTTTCAAATTTATTTCTGATTATGTGCAGTATGGATAAACAAAAATTATAGGTGGAATGGATATGGAAGGTGATGGAAAGTTTGATGGAATGGGTTTTGTTTGTTATAGTCATTGTTGACTACAAGCCCTGAATGGATACAGAAAGTAGTAGAGAATTGGAGGAAGTGAATTTTGTTTGCTATAGTCATTGTTGACTATAAAGTCTGAATGAATGTAGAGAGTTGTAAAAAGGAGTTTATGGAAGTGAATTCTGTCTGTCATAATCAATGCTGACCAAAATTTATTTTCTGTTTATTATATGCTTCAAAAAAGAAAGCTTTTGTGTCAAGCTAAATATTCACACAAAACTAAAGTTTAGTTTTTTCCCTGTTAAAATAATGTGGATTGTTAGTTTGTTCTTAATGTAAACTTTTAGAAGAATGTTTTTTCTTAATTATCTGAGTATTCTATCTAGAAAACAAAGATCTTGCATCAGAATAATATTCTCGTTAATATCTTTGACCTTCTCATCCTTCTTTTCAGAAGACATGTCTTCTCACTGTTCAGGGAAAAACTATTAGAAATAATTTGTTCTTTTACTTTCTATAAGTAAGGTGTTAAAATAGTTTAACCTATTGCATAAGAAATATTTGAGAAGTATTACAATGGTTAAAAGAGATTTTCTATCCTGTTTTTGGCTAAATTTGTATAGGTAAAATAATATTATTCATATATTTAGAAATTGTATGAAACTCATAAAAATCTGACAATGTTCTCACTATCCATATTATATCTTGATACTAATCTGTAGGATGTTCAGCAATGGTATGTTGCTGTTAGCCATAGTTTAAGTTATTTGTAGAAAGCTATTGTGGAAGTTTGAATCTGTGGTGTACCCCAGAAAAACCATGCCCTTTAATCCTCATTCAATATTGCTGGGTGGGAGCTTTTTGATTGTCCATAGAGATGTGACCCACCCAATTGTTGGTGGTAACTTTTGATTAGATGGTTTCCATGGAGATGGGTTTCCATCAGTTCAAGGTGGGGTTGCTTACTGGAGCTCTTTAAGAGGGAATCATTTTGGAAAAAATCTTTAGAACCATGACAGTCCACACAACCAGTGACCTTTGGAGATGAAGAAGGAAAATGCCTCTGGGGAAGCTTCATGAAACAAGAAGCTGGGAGAGAAAGCTAGCAGACTTCACCACCTGCCCTTCCAGCTGAGAGAGAAACCCTGAACTTCATCAGCCTTCTTGAACCAAAGTGTCTTTCCCTGTATGCCTTAACTTGGACATTTTTATAACCTTGCTTTAATTTGGACATTTTCATGGCCTTAGAACTGCAAACTAGCAACTTGACAAATTCCCTGTTTAAAAATTGCTCTGTTTCTGGTGTATCACATTCTGGCAGCTTGCACACTAGAACTGCTATATATCATAGAAACAGCCAAATTATCAGTTGCACTGTTTTGCTCTAATACTTCTTCTGACAGTTTGAAAGGATTTATGTGTCCTAAAAAGCCATGTTTTAATTCTAATCAATTTTTGTGGCAGCAACCATTTCTTTTAATCCCTATTCAATACTGCAGGCTGGAAACTTGATTAGATTATCTCTACAGAGATGTGACTCACTGAATTGTGGGCATTAACCCTAGATTAGAGGGAGATGAGATGCCACCCATTCCAAGTAGATTTTGATTAGTTTACTGAAATCCTTTAAAAGAGGGAGAATTTTGGAAAAGGCTTGAGGTTCTAAGGGAGCAGAGTCATGACAGAATGGCAAGAGCCACCAGGTAGCAACAAGAACCAGAGTCCACCAGCCAGTGACCTTTGATAATGAAGAAGGAGAATGCTTCTGGGAGAGTTCCATGAAGCAAGAGGCCTGGAGAGAAAGCTAGCAGACATCACCATGTTTACCATATGCTTTTCCAGTTGAGAAAGAAACTCTGAACTCATCAGCCTTTCTTGAGTAAAGCTAACCTCTTGATGGTGCCTTAATTTGGACATTTTTATAGACTTGCTTTAATTTGGAGATTTTCATGGCCTTAGAACTATAAACTTGTAACTTATTAAATTCCCCTTTTTAAAAGCCATTCCATTCTGATGTATCACATTCTGGCAGCTAGCAAACTAGAACACTTCTCTGAAAATATATGTGGTCAGTTATAGGTCAGAGCTCCATCTGTAACAAGGAAAAACTTTAAAAGAAAGGCAGGATATATATATATGTATGTATATATATATGTATATATATACACACAAATGTGTAAAAGTAAAACAGAACAAAGCTCTGCCATGGTTTGTGAATATAAAATAACTGTCTAATGTTTTATTTCTAAAAGTAGATTCATTTAAAAATGCTTATTAAAATTAAGGCTCAGATTGTAAGCTTTAACTGTTATCTTTAAATTCTAAAATTCTTTACTCTTTGTATAGCCTAGTAGTTCCCTGGAACTTTAAGTGTCTGTGTGACACTTGAAACTCAGATTTAGTTCTCCAGCTCTGAAAATCAGTATGTGTCCATACAGCAACTACTAAAAACTGAAAAAATCAAACTCTGATTAAAGATGTGAGCAAACTGATGTGGTTAAAACTAAGGTAAGTCAATATACAAAGTAAAGAATAGTAGTGTCTGTATTGTAAGGCTTTAGCTTTTGTGTAAGATGAAAAAGTTTATTTTGTCTAAAATTTAAGTTTTCTGTAGCATACTATCTCATTTAATCTGTCTTCCCAGTTAAACAACCTAATTGAACTTTAATATAGAACCTAAAATAAGGAATAAAAATCTTAATATTCTGTACAAATTAAAGTACAGAAATTCTCTTTCATAGAGAATTTCCTCTTTGAACATGCTTATTTCTCATCCTCTGTTTTTCTATTGTCAGACCCACAAATGCCAATCCCTCTAGGAGGTAAAGATCACTGAACTACAGAAAAAGTCTTGCACTCACCTTCATGTCATTCTTTTGGAGCCATTGTAACCAGGTGTATTAGCTAGAGTTCTCTAGAGAAACAGAATCAGCAGGAAATATCTCAAAATACAAAATGTATAAAAGTGTCTCATATAACCATGGGGATGTAAGAGTCGAAGATCTATAGGGCAAGCCATGAGCTGGCAGCTCCAATGAAGGTCCTCGACAAACTCTTAGGAAAGGCTGGCTGGAAAACCTTGGGGATGTGAGAGTCCAAGGTCTGTAGGGAAGGCCATGAACTGGCAGCTCCAATGAAGATACTCAATGAAGTCTCAGGACAGACTAGCTGGCTGAAGCAGGAAGAGTGGTTTTCTCATCTGAATCCTCCTTAAAAGCCTTCCAGTGGTTTGATTAAGCATTACTCATTGAAGAAGACACTCCCCTTAGCTGATTGCAAGTGCAATTATCTGTGGATGCAGCCAGCGTGGCCATGATTTGAGTCTGTGAAATGTCCTTACAGCAACAGACAGGCCAGTGCTTGCCTGACCAGACAACCAGGCACCACCACTTCGTCAAGTTGACACATGAACCTGACCATGACACCAGGCCACTATGAAGGACATTTAAGACACTTGAGGACAGTCACTTTCATTTTCTCATCTAAACCTCTGAAAGGATCAAACCAGGACTTTACTTAACCTAGGTAAGACTATCTGAAAATTCATCCTGTATTTGAAGTTCCTATCTCAAATTTCACTCATTCCTTGTCCAGCCCAGCTCAGCAAACAAGCACCACATACCAGCACAGATCAAACACTTCCACAAAAGTAACAGAAAGCTCCACTTTTGTTAAATTTCCCCCAATAAATTAAAATCCTAACAATGCAATCCCTCCCCTTGTTACCACAAGAAAACAAGGAACTTATTTGAGAAATCTCCCATTTCCCATTTTTTATTCTACTCAGGTGCAATATCTATGGCTCCACTGTGAAGTTGGATAAATTCCTAGTTAGCTGTAACTTGAGCTGTCTGTTATGGAAACAATTTACCTCTGACAGCCTCTGCAATGAGGCTTAACCAACATTATGTCTCTCCTGTGAACCCTATCCACAATCACAAATTCCAAAACTATTGGAGAAATTAACAAGCAGTAACATCCACCAACCTAGAGTAATGAGTCTGAGCTGCTCTTGGTCACCAGATTGTCTAAGAGAGCAGAGCAGATAGAAAATAGCAGAGAACAGAGGAAAATGGTCTCAGTTTAGCTTTTCCAGCATGGCAGTTAAGTTGGTCCAATTGTGAAGAATCCAAATAAGTATACCCTCATTTGGAAAAATTTTAAAACAAGAAGTTGAAGGATGGCAAATTAAGTTCAAAGGAAATGGTGGGTAAGTACTAATCAGTTTTGGCAAGAGAGTGGAGAAAAAAATTATCTCAAAAAATGTTGAGAATGCAACTTATCACATTTCTTTTCAGGACAGCTAGACAGGAATTATCAAAATTTGAAATGCACAAACACTTTATCTGGCAATTCAACTCCCAGGAACCTATCTTAGGGAAACAGATGTTAGAGGTATGTATATGTAAGGATGTTCCCAGAATTGGTATTTGTAAAAATAAAAATTGGAGCCGATTTCATGACTAATAATTAGAGGATATTTGAATCCATCCAGATGCAGGAAGGATATACAATTATTGAAACACACATGCACACACACATACAAAACTGATTTCAGTTTTTCACTATTACAAATAAAGCTACACTGTACATTCATGTAAAAGTGAACATAAAATTTTATTTCTTTAAGGTAGATATCCAAGTGTAGGCTTGCTAGGTCATATGGTAAATGTATATTTAACTTTATAAGAAACTGCCAAATCTTTTCTAGAGTGGCTGTAACATTTTGCTCTCTAAATACCAGCAAATATATAAACATATAGTATATATGTGGGCATTCCAGTTGCACTGCATCCTGGCCAGTTGTCATGATCAGTATAAATATGTTTTAATTCTAGTCATTCCAATAGGTGTGCAGTGATATCTGTTTATGTATTTTGTCTACATTTTTATTCATATATATTATATATTCATATAATATATATAATATATATATATCCATATAATATATATATCCATTGGAGTCATCGGCTTCGGAGCCTGCCCTGTGGATTTTGGACTCTGCGTTTCTACAGTCACATGAGACACTTTCATAAATTTTATATTTGCAAGTGTTCCCTGTTGATTCTGTTTCTCTAGAGAACCCTAACTAATACACCATGTAATCATCCAAAGTGTACAGTCAGTGGTTCACAATATCATCACACAGCTGTGCATTTATCATCACAATCAACTTTTTCCTTTTTTGTGAAAAATAACATATATACAAAAAGACCATAAATTTTAAAATACATTGCCTATTTTTTTTTGTTATTGTTGTTTGCTAATTGCTAATTTTGTGAACTCATTATATATTCTGGACACAAGTCCTTTGTTGTATATGTGATTTGCAATTTTTTCCCTTGGTGTATAACTTTTCATTCTCTTAACACTGTTTTCACAAATATAACAATTTTAATTTTGACAAAGTCCGATTTATCATTTTTTTTCTTTAGTGGGTCATGCTTTTCTTGTCACACCTAAAACCACATTTGCCTAACCTCAGATCATAAATTGTGAGATTTAAGTGGACATTTGTTCACATGGATGGTGAATTGTTTCAGCATTATTTATGGAAAAGACCCTTTCTCCACCAAATTTTCTCTGCAGCTTGGTCAAAAATCAGTTGGCTTTCTTCGGGACTCTTCATTCTGTTCAGTTTATTTGTGTGTCTATACCTCTGCCAATACCACATTATTTGATAAATAGAGCTATATAATACAGTTTAAATTATGTAGTGTGATTCATTTAACTTTCTTCTTCTTTTCCAAAAATGTTTAGCTCTTCTGGGTTTTGTTTTGTTTTGTTTTTGCCTTTCCTGAAAAAAATTTAAAATTTGTTTATATCTACAAAATCTTGTGCTAGTATTTTAATCGGCATTGTGTTGAATCTGTAGATCAATTTGGGAGAAAATAAATCTTTTCTCTCTTGAATCTTCTAATCCATGAACATATGTCTCCCCGTTTATTTAAGTGTTCATTCATAATTTTTTTTTTTTTTTTACTTAACGATCCTGTACATGCTTTCTTAGAGTTATATTTAAGAATGTCATTTGAGGGGAATAAGTAGCATGGCTTTCAAAATTTTGGGTTCTAATTGTATGTTATTAGTTTATAAAAATGTTTCCTTTTTGTGTTCACCTTATATCCTGCAACATTACTAAACTCATTGGTTCTCATCATTTGCTATTTTTTTGGGTCAATTTTAGGATTTTCTTTAAATATACATTTCATATAAAAGTTTTACTTCATAAAATATGCCCCATATTAAATAATATTAAAGATGTGTAATCACTTAAATATAATGCCTTCAATCTAGATTATCTATTATCATGAATCATTTGGTCAGTGGACATGACTGCTTCATCCACTAAGGCTTAATGCAGAAAACAACTGTCCCCTCGGGAGGGGCAAAAATGAAGGATATAAGGGACACCCAGTCTTAGTTATCACTGATGATGTGGAAAGGCATTTAGCATCACGAACGTGTTAGTCAAATATAAAGGAAATAAACAAGCCATATGAGCAACCTTCATGAAGTTTCTTATACAACATATTTCATTTCACTAAAAATTTAACTACTAGCAAGTTACACCTAAGTTACTTAACTATTTCTGAGTTCTTTAAGGCTACATCA